>NC_064813.1:4356849-4677880 GCF_023721935.1 Panthera uncia | reverse complement strand
TTGTCAAATTGGTTTCCATACAACACCCAGTGCTCATCCCAACAGGTGCCCTCCTCAATACCCATCACCCACCCTCTCCTCCCTCCCACCCCATCACTTTTAAAAAAAGCTCCTCTTAACCAGCCATAAGATATGTACTCCATGTATCAGTTCCTCTCTTAGCCATAGTTTTTTTTTTAAGTTTATTTATTTTGAGAGAGAGAAAGAATGAGTGAGCACACAAGCAGGGGAGGGGTAGAGAGAAGGAGACACAGAATCCCAACCAGGCTCCACACCATCAGCACAGAACCTGATGTGGGGCTCGAACTCACGAACTGTAAGATCACAACCTGAGCTAAGATCAAGAATTGGACACTTAAATGACTGAGCCACCCAGGCGCCCCAAACCATAGTTTTCTTTTAATTTTTTTAACGTTTATTTTATTTTTGAGAGAGACAGAACATGAACTGGGGAGGGATGGGGGGGGAACAGAATCCGAAGCAGGCTCCAGGCTCCGAGCTGTTAGCACAGAGCCCAACACGGGGCTCGAACCCACGAACCGTGAGATCATGACCTGAGCCAGACTCGGATACCTAACCGACTGAGCCACCCAGGTGCCCCAAGCCATGGTTTTCTTATTTGTAAAACGGACATGCCAATAGAACATTTTGGTGGTGTTGGTATCTGTCCGGTGGATTGGCTGCTTGGATTTACTGAGATAATCAGTGTCTTGTGTTTCGTGTGGCGCCTGTCTCAATTAATAAATGTTAGTTTGTGGACGACATAAATAATACCAGTTTAGTGGAAAATTTGGGACTTAAAAATAGCCTTTCTGTACCCTACCCTGTTCCTCAGTCGGGCAACTTTGGAACCTTCCAGTTGTTGGACTCCCCTTTGATGCTTTTATGTAAGCACCCAATCATTTGTCCCCTGTGAGGCTGGGTGGTGCCCACACTCACAACTCACACTCACGTACGCGTGTCACATATGTGCTCAGGGAGACCAGCCCCAGCCCTGGATGAGCTTGGCTGCGGAGCTCTGCCTTATTGGGCGTTGCAAGGGCATCACTCAGGTCCCAGGGCTACCTCGCCACACCTGATTGTTTCTGGGAGCTAGAGGGCCAGACAGGGAGTTTCCCAGCACAGCGAGGCTTGCTGGTGAGACAGCAGTGTGTACCCTGGGCCGTGTATAGGCAGGACCTGGGTGGGGACAGCCCAGGGCCTTGGGGCTTCAGTATGCAAGTTGAAGGTCCTCTTGGGGGGTATTTGCAGTTCAGAGTGAGGAGAGGGACTCTGATTTATTGAAACTCCCCGGGTTTGACTGGAAGCTCTTGATTTGCGTGAACTCGGCAGGGGAGCTCCCTTTCCGGGTCTTTGCGACACTAGCCTGCTGTTAAGTGTTTCCAAGAGAACGAAAGCCTGTACTCTTAAAATGCCGCGCCCCCCCCCCCCCAGCTGTGGTGGACGTTAGCCACAGCTGGACACCCAGTGGCACTTGGACCAACTGTGTGTTGGCCGTGGCCTCCCTGGCTTCCAGAAGGCAGAATCTTCCGGAAGAGGTAGACTGCCTCACCACACTCCTGTCTGCTGAGTAGCCAAGAGGTGTCACCTGATACCATCATTTTGCCCTCTCTGCTCTTCTGACTACGCCCTGCGCTTTGCTGCCATCGAGGGCTACCACCTTTCTTTGCAGGGTTGATGTGTTCGCGAAAACATTTTCATATGTTGGCGTTTTGCAAGTTAGGCCACTACTCTAAGTTGTACTTGAGGGGCGCCTGGGTGGCTCAGTCCGTGAAGCATCTGACTCTTGGTTTCAGCTCAGGTCACGATCTCACGGTTTCGTGAGTTCGAGCCCAGTGTAGGGCTCTGTGCTGATAGCACAGAGCCTGCTTGGGAGTCTCTCTCTCCCCCTCCCCCACTCACACTGTCTCTGTCTCTCTCAAAATAAATAAAGTTAAAAACAAAAGGTTGTACTTTGCTTTTTTTTTAATGAAAATTTTTTTAATGTTTTATTTATTTTTTGAGAGCGAGAGACAGAGTGTGAGTGGGGGAGGGGCAGAGAGAGAGGGAGCCACAGAATCCAAAGCAGGCTTCAGGCTCCGAGCTGTCAGCGCAGAGCCCGGTGCGGGGCTCGAACCCACGAACTGTGAGATCATGACCTGAGCCAGAGTCTGATCTTAACCGATGAGCCACCCAGGCGTCCCAAAAGGTTGTACTTTAAAGGCCATGGTTAATTAGAGGTAGGTGTCCTTTGCCATTGGAAATGAAAATTTACGTCAGCTGTAAGAACATGTATCAACAGTTACATTTGCTTTTTAATTTCTGGTAGTAGGGGATAGAAGGGAAAAGTTCAGAGTATTGGAGGGCTTCATGATGTGATATTCTAAATAAAAGAGCTGGGGTACAGTACAAAGGGCCATAAGTAATCACTGCTAAGTGGGACCCACGCGTGCAGCTTTTAAGGCAAGTATGTGAAATACCGGGTTTGCCGTTTGGATCGTTGTTTTGGGTAGTTAAATGAGAAAATGCTTACCACCTTCCCACACACCGCCACCACAAGCGGTTTGTACACACTGTGTCATTTATGCTTTGATGGACGAGGCGTGGATAGGAAAGAAAGTTAGGCGTGTGAGAGCTCGCTTTGTATGTCGGTTCCATCATTTGCCAGCCGTGGGTCTTTGGGAAAATCAATCTTAATCTCATTCAGCCTCAACTTACTGCCTACATCATTGGTCTGTTGTTAAAAGAAAGGCTACTATACGTGAAAGAGCTTCACACGATGCCTGGGGCACTACTAATGCTCCTTGAGTGTTATAATTGTTAACGTGTGACCTATAGGATTTGTCACGTGAAGGAAACTTGAAATAAAGTCCTTTATAAATCTGTGATGTTAATAGTCGGGGGCCCCGGGGTGGCTCAGTCAGTTAAGCATCTGACTCTCCTTCTCTCAAAATAAATAAATAAGCTTAAAAAAAAAAAAAAAAGAGGTGCCTGGGTGGCTCAGTCAGCTCAACGTCTGACTCTTGATTTAGGCTCGGGTCACGATCTCACGGTTCGTGAGTTCGAGCCCCACATTGGGCTCTTTGCTGTCAGCCCTGAGCCTGGTTTGGATCCTCTGTCCCCTTCTCTGTCTGCCCCTCCCCTGCTCGTGCTCTCCCTCAAACAAACAAACAAACAAAAACAACAAAAAAACCCAAAAAGCCCAATCGGCTCTGAATGAAATTTGTGTGATAAATTAGAGGTTTGGTGTAGCGAGTTTTCCTAAAGAATCCGTGATTTACTTTGTATGATGCAAATGCTTGGCTTTTCCGTGTGCTTGCTTCTTTTTGGTGAAATAAAAATCTAAACCCCAGAGCTCCGGAGGGTAGAGATAAAAAGCACACTGCATAGAGTCCTAGAACTCTAGAACTTGAGTGTGTGCCCCACAGGGGCAGGGACTCTGTCTGCTTTGCTCTAAGCACACGCCAGGGGCCCGAGAACTGTGTGTCACTTGAATAAATGCGTGGGGTCACACAACTCAAAACCCTCACTTTGCAGATGGAAAAACGGGGTACAGCCGAGCGAAGTGAGTTGCCCCAAATTACAAAAGGCAAGATGAGACCCCGGTCAGAGCTGGTGACCTCACCTGCTTCTACGGCTGGGGGAACAGCGGAGGTCCTCCGAAGAGAGGTTGTGATGTCTTAACTAGCACCGTGGCTGGTTGCAGGTCTGTCCCCCTCCCTCCCCTCTTCCTCCCGTGCCACCGTCCCCCATGGTATGGCCTTCGCCAGCCCGGGGCCTGGACAAAGACAGATGCGACCTACAGGCCTGTGTCATACAATCCACCTCTGAAATGTCTCCTTAGATTAAGCCTGTAGCAGATGTGGGCGTTTAATCTCCCTTCTTTACGGACAGATGGCACAGCCCTGAATCTCTGTTAGCAAGCCCACTCTCCTGCCACCAATTTCAAGGTGCCATTGGCTGCTGGAGGCCATCTGAATGGGTTCTGTGGCAGGAAAAGTGCTTCTCCAGCACCCAGGGAGCCTTGGGTAGGTAATGGTGCCGGCGATCACTCGGCTGTGGTGCAGCCCATGTCCTGGGCTCCGGGAAACCATGTCCTGGTGAATTGTGACGCTGTAGCTGGGCCCCGGGCACTTGTAACCATCGTGGCAAAAAAAGCCTTTGTGGGACTTCCCCGTTTACTTCTTTAAGGTTTTTATAAACACCCCCTCCCCCCCCGCCACCCTTGTTTGCTGGAAAATCTATATTTTGAACTGAGTGCATTACCTCACATTATTCTAGGGAACACGCACATTTCTGTGCAAACAAGAAAGCCATTCTTTGAAAGTCATAAAACATGTGTCTTTTTACTTTTTTTAAAAAAATTTTATTATTGAGAGAGAGAGTGCGAGCAGAGAGAGAGGGAGACACAGAATCCGAAGCAGACTCCAGGTCTGAGCTGTCAGCACAGAGCCTGACACGGGGCTTGAACTCACGAACGGTGAGATCATGACCTGAGCTGAAGTCGGACGCTCAACCGACTGAGCCACCCAGGCGCCCCTTGTCTTTTTAAAGACTTTTTAAAGAATCCGAGAGAGCAGTGCTTCTTAAACCATCTGTGATGAAGGCCCAGATTTAAAATTTCCCAATATGTTACATGTTGATGTATTTGTAAAATACAGTCAAAATGATTACTGGAAAAATACAGTGAAAAACCTAAAGACATCGGGTCACCTGCGTGGCTCAGTTGGTTAAGCGTCCGATTCTTGATCTTGGCTCAGGTCATGGTCTCACAGTTCAAGCCCCACATCGGGCTCTGCGCCAATGGTATGGAGCTTACTTGGGATTCTGTCTCTCTCTCTGCCCCTCCTCCGCTCACAGTGTCTCTCATCTCTCAAAATAAATAAGTAAAGTTAAAAAAAAAAAACTCCTAAAAACATGTAAAATATAAGCCTCTACTATATACATGTATTTTTAAAAAAATTTTTATTTTTTGCTATTGGAAACAATGGATGTATTTTATACCCAAATTGGGGCAAGAGATTGTAGCTGCTTACCCTAAATTTCTATACTTATCTCTGGCATCAGTAAACTGTCTGCAGACTTGACTTTGAGTAGCCCTTAATATGGAGATATGGCTTCTTATCTCAAAGTTTGTTTTCCAACATGGACTAAAGGGTTTTCTTTTCTGCCTCCCCTGTCACTCCCCGTCCCAATCCACTGATTTTCCTTCCCGAATCTGACAGCGGCCTGAGTAGCTGGGAGCCCCTGACACTTGGTGGAAGAGGGAGGTAGGTCAGGAGGAAACACTGCTATTTCCCGCCACCTTCGGGGGGTTCTCCCTGGGGATGAGGCTCCATTCCTCTCTCGTCTATGCAGACAGCTAAAATCCCACGGAAAACTGCGACACAGCACATGGCTAAAAAGCCGTTATTGACATGAGGCCAAGAAAAAAAAGAACGTGAGCTAATGAAAATCTCTCTGGAAAAGCTGCATCTTAGCGACTTACTAGAACTTACTAGAAAATGCCTTCTTTCTTTGCATCGACTCCTACCAGAAATTCAGAGGAAAGGCCCTATCGGTGACTAGAACCCATTTTTTTTTAAGTTTATTTATTTATTTTGAGAGAGAGAGAGAGGGAGAGGGTGAGCAGGGAAGGGGCGGGGAGAGGGAGAGAATCCCAAGCAGGCTCTGTGCTGTCAGTGCAGAGCCGGATGTGAGGCTCGATCCCACGAACCGCGAGATCATGACCTGAGCTGAAACCAGGAGTTGGATGCTTAGCCGACTGAGCCTCCCAGGCACCCCATAGAACCTGGTTTTTATGCACCGATTGGGATCGTGCTTAGCACCACGATCTCCTATATGTCTTAGGGTTTTCTCATCCAGAAGTCATTCCTCCTGACACTATTTTCCTTTGCCACATAGAATCTCTTCCCCTGAAGCTACGCCATCCTCCTCGATACTTTGAATTATTTGGAAGCTTGGTGACTTCCTGAGTGCTCTTTTGCAGCTTCCAGTACTGCGTTTCTTTATCCTTTTTTTCTTGGGACTGGGAAAGCAGGATGTCCTCGTTGTAACCTGCCGAGCAGGGTTGCAACATCACACCTTACTGGTCGGTGGCTGGATTCCTCGGGTGGCCTTTGGGGCTCATCCCTGAGATGAGACAAACGAGAACAATGTCTGTTAGATTTCAAATAGCGTCCTGAATGTCACGGTTCTTTTTATTTATTTATTTATTTATTTTTATTTATTTATTTATTTATTTATTTATTTTTAATTTATTTTTTTTGGGACAGAGAGAGACAGAGCATGAACGGGGGAGGGGCAGAGAGAGAGAGGGAGACACAGAATCGGAAACAGGCTCCAGGCTCCGAGCCATCAGCCCAGAGCCTGACGCGGGGCTCGAACTCACGGACCGCGAGATCGTGACCTGGCTGAAGTCGGACGCTTAACCGACTGCGCCACCCAGGCGCCCCTCACGGTTCTTTTTAAATGGCCCAAACACACAGGTAACAGAGAATGCCATGTGGACTTTCCATCACCAGCTTCATCGGATCTTAATGCTCGGCCGTATTTGCTTCAGATCGCATTTTATTCTGTGGATTTGAAGGATAAAGTAGCTGAGGCTCTCTGTGGGCTCTTTCCCGCACCTGTTCCCCTTCCTGAGAAGTGGTAACTTCTCAGTAACTGGTGTTTACCATTCCTGTGCTTGGCCTTCAAATGCCAGCTACTTGCACACATAACAAACATGGACATCTGTAGTGCCTCGAGCCATTGAAAGGTTGTGCATAAATGGTATCATATCTTGCATAGGAAGATTTGATAATTTTCTTTTTCATTTGATGATTTCTTTTTGAGATTTTTTTTTTTCCGAGATGATACAGGTGTAGTATTGCTGCATATATTCCAGGGTGAAAATACGTGGCTCATTTACTTCTGCGCCTTCTCTGAGTTAGGGTCTCCTTCTCTGTTACGTACATGCTGCCGTGTACATTCTTAGATATGTCTTCTTTTGTGCCTGCATGGAAGTTTCTCTTTGTGTATGGGGGGGGGGTTGTCAAGTCACTGATTGTACATCCCCACTTTACCCATTATTCCCCAATTCCCCAAACTCTAAAGTAATTGTTCCAGTAGACACTGCCATCTGATTTCTCACTTGCCAACGCTTATTTTTGTCAAACTTCATATTTTTGCCAATCACATGGGTGAGACGTGATGTGTGATTGTTTTTCAATTTGTATTTCCCTGATTCCTAGTGAGATTGATCGTCTTTGTGCATGCTTAGTAACCGTTTGTAGTTTCCCCTTCTGTAAATTGCCTGTTCATGTCCTTTGCCCATGTTTCTATTAGATGTTTGTTTTATCCTTACTGGTGGAGGGGTTCTTTACATATTCAAAATAATAACCTTTTTTTGGTTGTGCATTTGGCATATTTCTTCTCCAAGTCCGTGGTTGATTTTTTCATGGTGTTTTTGTTGTACAGAATTTTTAAACTTCCATATAGTCAGCTTTGCCCATATTCTTCTCTGTTCATGTTTTTTATGTGTTTGATCTAGGAAATACTTCCCCAAATATCATCCTCTATTTTCTTCTAAAAGCCTGTTTGTTTCATTCGTCTGAGGAAGACAATCCAAGTTACTTCAATCTCTTCTTGCGAAATATGGAATGGCATCTTGAATATCGTCATGATATCTAATTCTACAGAAGAATCAGTAAAATCCATGAAAGGGTGCACATTGTGCTTTTAAAGTTATGCGACCACGGATCTGGCTCCACAGGCTTCTGCCACAGTTGGAAAAGACTTGCTGCTGGCCGCTGGCCTAGTGTAGACTGAGAGCATGGCCGAATCATAGCGGGAGGCAGATACAGAGTGAGATGAGAGGACATTTGTGTGAGTGAGCATGGGGGATGGGGATCACGGGCATGGCAGGGGCCTGTCCCTCCTTCTAGCATGTCTTGTGTAGTCCCTGACCTCTGCTCTGTCTCAGCTGTCATTGATGTTCACTAGAATCAGATTCCAAGCGGCACAAAGGGTTTGTGGGAAGGGACGCATGTGCACATGTGCACGCGCACACACATTCCATGATTTACCAACGATCCCTTCTCCCCTGCCGCTTCCGCTTCTGGGTCCGGAAAGAGGCTCATAAGGAGGGTCACCTCAGCCACAGCTCAAGTCAGAGGATAAACTAAGGGCGAAAGTTTTAGCTCTCGAGCGTTGGGCGTCACACCAGGACTGAGCTGAATTCGTTGTTCTTTTTTATATGTGTCAGGTGCAGAGTTCCATACTGGGAGCCCATGAAGCTCAGAGTGATGGGGAGGAAGGAGTCACGGGCCTGTGAGAGACTGAGAATAGGAAATTAACTGGTAATGAAGAGTGTTGATGGTGGAGCAGGTGGCGTCTGAATGGTGTGACCGGATGTGCTTCCCCGGTCTGTGCCCTCTGGCCTTTGTTCCTAACTGGCGAGTCCTCCGTCCGTCCCGGGCGGTGTGCCTCACAGGCCACGTATGCTGTCTGCTTCGGATCGGAGCCCCTGGCCGTGTGAACCGCTGTCGCGCCACTGCTGTGCCTCAAGGTGGAGAGTTTGGGGAACACTGGGCCTTGCTGTTGCCCTTTCCTGATGGGGCGATCCTAGGTCAGAGTCCGGTCTCCTGGCTCATGTGTTGCTCATTCTCAGCAGAGGGTAGCGCTTTGGGGAGCTCATACTTCACACACCTCAGTCCAGGACACGCGTTGCAGACCCGTGAAAGGCCTTAAAGCGTGAAGAACTTACAGGTGCGGCCTTTGGCATTTTTGCACTTCAGGGATGTCACTTCTGAAAAGACCCCGTCAGTGAAGTTCCAACTTTTTAAACATCAGCCCGGACCACTTAGATGCCCCCTGACTCAAGGCTCTTGTCTTTATTTTATTTATTTTATTTAACTTTTTTAAATGTTTATTTATTTTTGAGAGAGAGAGAGAGAGGGAGCGGGGAGGGGCAGAGAGAGAGGGAGACACAGAATCTGAAACGGGCTCCAGGCTCCGAGCTGTCAGCACAGAGCCCGACGCGGGGCTCGAACTTGGAATGGCGATATCATGACCTGAGCCGAAGTTGGACACTTAACTGACTGACCCACCCAGGCGCCCCAAGGCTCTTGCCTTTAGAACCATCAATCCTTCTGGGGATGTTGATGTCTTCACTAGTCTCCTCCTCAGTAGCATCCACAGCAGGGCTGGCCTGGCGTTCACTGGCAGGGGTATGTGTGGCCACCGTGGTTGTTATAATACTGAAACACAGCCACACATGCTGGTTAATTACGGCTTTCCTCAGCCCAAGTCCCGACTCCTGCAGGATTTTGGGACCACCCTCCAATCAGCACCTGGAGGGTAGCACCAGGCACAGCACAGGGTTTTCAGGACCCTGCTTGTGACTCTTGCTGGTTTTTATTCTCACGGGGGGACAGGCAGGCAGACAGCCGCGCACACAGCCCCACTCCCCCGTACCTGGTCATTGAAGAATCCATTTCCATTGGTAGATGTCCATGCCACAAAAGTTGTTAAACATCATGACTGTTGAAAGATCATAAAACAAAAATTTGAGCCCTTTTCTCTGGTTGGAGGACAAAGGAGTTCCACTGTATGCGGAGCTATGTGCTGGGTTCTTTGGAGACGTTATAATAATAGATGGTGCATGAAGAGCTTGCTCGTCAGGGCAGAACACACACACACACACACACAGACACACACACACACACACACACAGGCGCACACACAGAGTTTAAAAAAGCAATGCGTCACCGCGTCGACACTGATGTAGAATACAGGTGCTGGGGGGTTGGGCAGAAAGATACAGCCAGACTGCTCCAGAGGGTAAACGATTTTCTTTCTTTCGTTCCTTATGGTGCCTGCCAGCATAGCTGTGTAGGATTTTGGCAAATATGTAAAAATGTAATTGATTGGCGAATATCAAGTGAATTTTTAACGCAGGTTGGGGGGGGTGGAAAGAGGGGAGAGGTGGACATTCGGGAGCCGGACAAGGGCATGGGTGGGCCCGTCACAGTGGTGGCCTCGGCTGGCGGGACGGTTGTGGATGAGGGTAACAGTCAGCAGGCTGAGGGATGTAGAGGGAGGCTGGCAGGACCCTGCGGGCGGGACATGGGGGTTTGGATTTAATATAAAAATCAACAAGGATGCAACGGCGAAGGTGTTTCAGCCATCACTTAAGTTATAGGGCAGGGTCCTTGCCCCACAGTAGTTAAAACTCACCTTTTTGGAAGGGGCAGGGGCAGAGGGAGGACCCCCCCTCCCTCAACCACGTATTTTATTACCACGTCCTGCAGAAAGCCTTGGTCTTTTTCTCTTTTGCCCCGCGTACCTTTCCGAGCTGCTCTGCGCAGGGCTCCTACAGCAGACGTCCGCGGCTCACCAGAGCCCACGTCAGCCCTGGTTCCAACGCTCAGTCTCGCGGAGGGGGGTTGGGGAGATCCGGGAAACTGCTTCTATTAGTCACACCACCAAAAGTGCAAAGACTGCCGTGCACATTCAAATGGCTTCATTATCCTCTTAGCATCCCGGGTAAGTCTGAGGCTTACAGCGCAGATAACACCGTTCTTCTCTGCCTGTGATAAAAGTGCCGGTGGTATACTTTTATATCCCCGAATGACTGAGCACATTGGCGGAGACGTTGTGACCCACTTGGGAACCTGAGCACTTTTACTCGGAGTGCTGTCTCGGTAGGGAGAGACCCTCTGCGGGGGCCGCCTTCGGAGGTCTGGGAACCCCGTGTTTCTCAGTAGCCACCGGAGGCATTAGCCCTCTTCTGCCTGCCTGCGAGAGGGCAGAATTATCTCGCAGGAGCTCACATTCCTCGAGACTCTTGTGGTGGTTCCATTACTGCTTTAAAACACCTTTTCACATAGGAAGATACTTGTGTTTGGCCAGAGCCCAAACTCCGGCTATTTCCTGAACTTGGGAACAATACTTAAACGAAATTCACTCGTTTTTAATGATCACTAAGGAAACAGGCTTGCTTTTACAAGCCTTATCGTGATGGAAGCGGTTAGTGCCAAGAACTAAATTGTAATAAGCTTGAAATGCTCATGTGCGCTTCACAGCAGGGATCTAGGCTTAGATAACACTTTGTTGTTTTTATGGGTTAATCTGCTCATAAAATCTCTTCAAGCGAACACATGATTATCTCCCACCGTAGTTTAAACTGAACTTGATTTGTGATCTTATTTTCTCTTTTCTGTTGGAGATATTTGTCAGTATCGCTGACATACGATGTCACATCGAGGAAATCAAGTGTCAATCAGTCTGCACCTTGAGTGGAAACCAGTTGTGGAGACCTGAGTAAAGTTAGTATGCTCTATTCCCTTATTGAAAATTTTTAAAAAATTTATCTGAGAGAGAGCAGACGCAGGGGAGGGGAGCAGAATGGGGGGCAGGGAGGAGAGAGAGAATTCCAAGTAGCACACACAGCCCAACATGGGGCTCGATCCCATGACCCTGGGATCATGACCTGAGTCAAAATTAAGAGTCAGACACTCAACTGACTGAGCCACCCAGGCGTCTCTCTCGACTCACTTTTTATTGAAGGAGGCTTTCTGGGGATTTTCTATCTCTGGAGAAGCTCCTGAAGGTTGCTGTGGACAGAGATGTTTGAAAGTTAGAGCAAAATTAGCTCTGTTTATTTAATTTTGAGAGAGAGAGACAGAGCGTGAGCAGGGGAGGGGCAGAGAGAGAGAGGGAGACACAGAATCTGAAGCAGGCTCCAGGCTCCGAGCTGTCAGCACAGAGCCTGACGCGGGGCTTGAACCCACGAATGGGGAGATCATGACCTGGGCCGAAGTGAGACGTTTAACTGACTGAGCCATCCAGGCGCCGTGCTTCACATGCATTTCTTAAAGTAATAACACATTGTTGAAGGCCCCTCACTTTCCCCTTCTTCCCTTTCCACCGCCCATTCTTCCCTAGAAATAACGGGAATTAGCCTGTCTGTGCTTCGTGGATATACTTTGTAGGGGTAGTCTATAATGGCAAAATGTAATGCTGTCTGTTTTGCGTGTTTTAAAATTATTCACAATGGATCCTACTCGACATATCCTTTGAGAACTTGCTTATTTCAGTTGATGATACTGCTAAGATTTATCTGCCGATGTAGTTTCTTTATTTTCATTAGAACTTTCTAACGAATGACTAGAGCATGATTTACTTAGCCATTTCTCTTTTGATGGACCCTGAAGTTGTTCCCAACTTTTCACTATTACAGACAATGCCACAGTAAACATCCTGTACAAGATTTGTGCATGCCATACTTTACACATATCTTGGGGTGCCTGTGTGCCTCAGTCGGTTGGGTATCTGACTCTTGATTTCAGCTCAGGTCATGATCCCAGAGTCATGGGATCGAGCCCCATATTGAGCTCTGCGCTTAGCATGATGCCTGCTTAAGATTCTCTCTCCCTCTGCCCCTCTCCCTGCTCACTCATCCACTCTGTCTCTCTCTCTCAAGAAAAAAGTTTTTAAAAATTAAAAAAAAAAAAGAAGGGGCGCCTGGGTGGCTCAGTCAATTGAGCACCTGGCTTTGGCTCAGGTCACAATCTCACGGTCTGTGGGTTTGAGCCCCGCATCGGGCTCTGTGCTGACAGCTCAGAGCCTGGAGCCTGCTTCGGATTCTGTGTCTCCCTCTCTCTCTGCCCCTCCCCCACTCACACTCTGTCTCTCTCTCAAAAATAAATAAACATAAAAAAAGTTACAAAAAACAAAAAGGAAAGTACCTCACACATATCTTGCTCTTGAAATGTGCTGGCTCACAGGACACACAACTTCAGGTCTGCTAGGTGTTGCCAGAAAGTTCTACAGAGGGGTTTCTCTACCATTTCACACGTTGCCGTGTGTTTTCATACTCTAAAATTTTGTCAATCAGAGGATCACAAAAGGGTGTTTCATGGTTTTAATTTGCATTGCCCTAATGACTAGTGAGATTGAGCATGTCCTCATAGTTTCATTGGCCATGGGGTTTTTCCCTTCTAAAAATACTCTGCTCATTTCCTTTGCCCGTTTTTCTCATTGTTTTGCTTGTCTTTTTCAAACTCACTATCGTAATTGAATTTTAGGAGGCTTGAATGTAAGTCTTTGTTGGTCACTGTCTCGGGGGGTCTCCAAGACCATGCCTAGGTCCTGGTTCCCGGGGGGCTCACAGGACTCAGCATACAGTCTTGCAGCAAAGATTCATTACAGTGATTTTGCACAGCAAAACTAGCAAAGAGAAAAGGGTGAAGTCCAGAGGAAACGGACTGTAAACTTCCAAGAAGAGCCCTTTTCCAGGAGAGTCATACAGGGCGATGCACTTCATTCCTTCAGGATCAAATTGTGTGGAATGTTGTCTCCCAGGGAGGCTTGTTGGAGACTCCGTGCCCAAGGTTTTTATTGGAGGCTGGTCACGAAGGCATTCTCCGCCTGCCACATACCAGAATTTCAGACTCCCCGAGGGAAAGCAGATGTTTGGCATAAACCACGACGTTTGTACGAACAGGTTAGGCACAGTGAGCCACTCCTCTCAGATCTAGGAATGGTGGGAACCTTCCCGAAATGCAAGTCCCAGATGCCAGCTGAGGACCAAGCCTGCAAGCAGGCATTTCTGAGGAGAGCAGCGAGGCCTGGTATGGAAACATTTTTCTACGCAAGTATATTTATTTCAAATATCTTCTCCTAATCTGCATTTACGTCGTTTTCAGTCGTAAGTAGTAACATCTATGTTTTCTTCACTGCTTTATGATTTTGATGTCATGCCTAAGAAACCCTTGCTTGCCCCGTTCATAAAGGTAGCTCCCTATCTTTTTCTCGAGCATATATTCATGTGGTATGCCACAAACAGGCCGAGTCTTGGTGAGTCTAATACTTGGCGGGTTCTCTTGAATTTTCAGAATTTGCAATTATGAACACCTGCCTCCTTTCAGTCTTTACTCCTCTTCGTGACTTTTCTTGTCTTACTCCTCTGGCTATGTTCTCTAATGCCTGCTGAGTGGGAGTCAGGGCACCCTCATTGGTTGTAAGATTTTTATGGGAACGTGTCCATCATCTGACCATTAAGTATGATGTTTGCTATGCGATGCAGGTAGATGTCCTTTATCAAAGTAAGGAAGTTCTTGTCCCAGTTTGCAAATATTTTTCTAAATTTTATGAATGGGAGTTGGATTTTATGAAGTGCTTTTCCTGTGTCTATTGGGGTGATTATAATTTTTGTCCTTAATATGTTAATGAGGGAGCTGTATTAAGAGATTTTCTAATGTAAAACTATTATTCACATTAAAGAAACGTTGGTTATTATTATTATCATCATTTTAAATGCACCACTGGGCTTGACTTGCTAAAATTTTATTTAAGAATCTCACATCTATGTGAGAAAATTATAGGCTGTAATTTTCTTGTACTGTCCTTATCTGATTTGGTTTCAGACTTACAGTAGCTTCATCAAATGAGTTGGGGAAGTTGTTTATGTTTGTTTGTTTTTCTATTCTTTGGAAGAGTTTGTATAAGACTGAAATTGGTAAAACTTAGTAGGATTTGCCTGTAAAACTTCCTGGACATGAGGAATATTGTGTCAGTGTTTAACCACTCAATTTAAAAAAATGATTATAGGACTGTTTATTATTTTGATTTATTCTTAAATTACATATGGATTAAATCACTTTTTTATTATACTGTATATAGCATTTTAAATTGTCCTTTTTTCCATTAATGGGCATTTCCTACATCATTAAATCTTCATCAAGAAGGTGGCTTTTAAAACTTTAAATTTAGCAGTGGTTTTTTATTTATGATGAACTTTATTTCTAGAATTTCATAAGGTCACATATGTTACTAGATGTGCTGGGCACATAGTAGACGCGCAATAATTTTGGCCGTAGGTGGCACCCAGAACTAACCAGGTATTGTAACTTTCCAGGGCATAATACTGGAATTTCCTCATGTTTTACTGATGGAGGGTAAAGGCAATTCTATGAAAATTAATGGCCAGGGGTGGGGTGGGGGCATTCCTTTCTGCTAAAGGAAAATAACACATTCTTTTGGAGTGATGACTTATTTTTGAAACACATCCTGCCTGAAATGATGAGCCCAGATTTCTAGGTCTGAGCAATCTCTGTTGTATTTTTTTTTTTGTTTGTTTGTTTAGAGATTTCCGAAAGGTGCCAGGTTCTTAGTTCTGGGGGAAGAGTAATCTGGGGAGGAAATACTTTTCCCCTTTTATTGATCTCAGTTCATAGAGCCTAGCATATGGTTTTTCATAGTGCCATTCTTGCTGGCCCACATGGGGCCAGCAACACCCTTGCAGTACAGGCATTTAATTGCTGCTGGACACGGGGATCACAGAGTCCGTTTCCCTGTGGTGGGTTTATGCATTGCTCGTTTCAGGTTTGGAAGCGTCGGACCCTTTTGGTGCTTGGCTAATGGCATAGCAATTACATTTCTTAATAAAGACAAAACACTCTCCCCATTTTATTTTATTTTTTTTAATTTTATATATATATATTTTTTAATGTTTATTTATTTTTGAGACAGAGAGAGACAGAGCATGAACAGGGGAGGGGCAGAGAGAGAGGGAGACACAGAATCTGAAACGGGCTCCAGGCTCTGAGCTGTCAGCACAGAACCCGACGCGGGGCTCGAACTCACGGACCATGAGATCGTGACCTGAGCCGAAGTCGGATGCTTGACTGACTGAGCCACCCAGGCGCCCCCACTCTCCCCATTTTAAAAACTGTTAATTTATATTTGAGAGAGAGAGACAGAGACAGAGCATGAGCAGGGGAGGGGCAGAGAGAGAGGGAGACACAGAATCCAAAGTAGGCTCCAGGCTCTGCGCTGTCAGCACAGAGCCTGACAAGGGGCTCGAACTCACGGATGGACCGTGAGATCGTGACCTGAGCCGAAGTGGGACCCTTAACTGACTGAGCCCCCCAGGCGCCCACCCTACCTTTTTTTTTTTTTTTTTTAATTTGTGCCTCTCCTCTTAAAGAGCTCTCACTGATCCTCACACGCTTTTTCTCAAAAGCACTCTATGCACCCATGCCGTGTGTGTGTTTTCTGCTTGGTGCATCACATGCCCTCTACAACCAGTGTCCACATGAGATCCGACCCAGTGGCCTCGTGCTGTACCAGGGGCACAGAAGACCGGCTGCCAAGCTCTCTTATCAAAAGCAACTTGTCTTCCTTCGAGACGTTTCTGTTCTGATTAGTTTATTTGTTTTCAAGTTTATTTACTTAGAGAGGGAGAGAGAGCAGGGGAGGGGCAGAGAGGGAGGGGAAGAATCATTCCCAAGCAGGCTGCAACACTGTCAGCACAGAGCCCAACTTGGGGATCGAACTCACGAACCAAGAGATCGTGCCCTGAGCTGAAATCTAGAGTCCGAAGCTTAACGACTGAGCCACCCAGGTGCCTCCTGATTAGTTTAATTTAAAACAATTACTTCCTTATGGAACGTGCAGACTATCTATGTAAAAATCTCACACAGCAAACTCTTTTTAAAAAATCTGGGACGTGGCTTCCTTTTTTCTTTTTGGCAAGATGGTGACCTTGCTGTGTTCTCCTCATGGCCATGGAGTAGCCGTTTTTAAATCGTTAGACGTGGTGCTTCTTGGGTTTCACATAAACACATTTCTTCCTGGTACTCAGCACTGGTGAATGGCTGAAATATTTCTTTGCAAAGTAGAAATGAGAACGCGCAGAGAGGTGAAATGAGTCACTTCTCGTAATCCTAAGTCATTTTTGGGGTGCGTGTGCTCTTGGCCTCCTTCCTCCTCCACTTCCCATATGGCCGCGGACTTGGGTGGAGGCCCCCTCGAGCAAGCTGTGTGGCCTCTCAAAGACTCCCAAATCCAAGATCCCTTCTCCTCTAACGGCCAGTGAATTTATGACAATCAGGGCCCTCAGGTCACCGCTGCCGTCGGCCAGGAATATTACCGCCACTTGGGATTTTGACAGAATCCTGGTTGGGCCTCACGTGACCCGGGCCACCAAGTTTACCGTGGGTCATCAACCGGCCGGAGGCCTGAACCTGACCCACACGTTCCCATGACACTTCCAGGCGGGTGTCAGTGTTCCACGTGGGAGAGCCCTCGGCCGTCAGCCCGTCCAACAATCTCATTTTGAGGAGGCCGAGGGCCCTCAAGGACCACGTGCAAAAGTGAGTGGCCACTACTCCCAGCGCGACTCAGCTGCTCCCACTTTATGAGTCTGCGGGAGGCTGCCTGAGTTTTTGTAGGTCACATGTGGATTCGCAGATGCACACGAGCTCCCCAGCAGCCCGGGGAGGGCTGGGAGTGAGAAGCGAGCGTCTCACCGAATCCTTCCGTTGTCTCCGATCGCGCAGGCCAGGAGTGGGTATTTGTCATCCGGGCTGTTGGCCAGAGGCTTCTTACTCTCCACACGTTCTCTGGGGGAGCTAATGGCCACACGGGCCTGGGTTCCTGGGGCCCTTGATGTGACTGCCCTAGACTGTGCTGAGTTTTCATTGCCATTTCCCCTCCATTACCATCACCCACGAGTTTCACTGAGCGCCCGGGCACCGAGCCCTGACACCCTCCAGAGCTGTAACACAGAGCCCTGTCTTCTAGAAGGTGGGCGTCCATCCCGCTAAGTGGCCACTGCCACACGACGGGCAAACAGCCACACTAGGCCCCCGGGGCCCGGTGAGATGTGCACTTCAGGTGCCAGAGTGCTCAGGGATGGGAGGAGTCTCGGGCTCCCCTGGGGGACGGAGGCCTGCACGGTCCGCCCCTCTCCCTTTGCTCAGTGCCGGGGCAAACAGTGCCGTTGGTGTTGGAGCAGGATCAAAGCCTGCTTCTCGCTAACCTGCAGAAACGAGCAGGTAAACAAATGGGGCCCGTAAAATACAGAGAGACCGACAGGAAAGTTTGTCTCGCTGTGATCAGCAGCTGGCCCCTTTCCAGATTCCACCTGCTCTGGGCCGAGCCTCACGGTCTCGTGCCAAGGGCCTCTCGAGGCGTCTGGCACAGCCATCGGGTAACAGCGTGCCGGTGTTAGCCAAGGGTGACGGGGGCAGAGCCGCGCCGGGAGGAGGCGTCGGGGGGCAGCTCGAAGCCACGACCAGCAGGACCCACGGGGGAGGGTGAGGACGAGCGTCCCAGGCGGGGAGCGGCCGGCTGCTGACTCACCGTGTGTCTGGGAGGTGACTCGGTCGCCCCTGCTCTGCCCAGTGTGTGAACCCGACTTAGCGCTTGGCGTGCCCGCGGGCCTGCTGGCGTGAAAGGTCCCCACGTGGCCCGCATCTGATGCCACCGCCGATCCAGGCGCACAGTCTTGGTCACACACGGAATTGAGCATCTCGTCCCGTCTGCGCAGCTTCTGAGAGGCCGTGCTGACCTTGCCCCAGGACGTGCAGACGGTTGCTCAGTTACTCGATGTGAATTTGTTCCCTGGGGGAGAAAAGGGACACGTCCATCCCTTGTCTGCAGCTGCCAAACCCGGCAGCCCCCGGGCAGGGGCACGATCGGGTCTTACGTGATATGAGACCTCGGACCAGGTGAGTTTGGGGAGTGACACTGTGACCTGAGCCTCAGGCTGCTTTTCGCTGGAAGAAGAGGCGTGGGGCTGCTGGTTTCTGAAGGTCTTGGCTCCGTTCCTCTGTCCCGCGTGTCTGGCTTGGTGCAGAGCCCAGATCAGCGTGGCCTGGGCGGTGGGGCGCGAAACGCAGGAGGACGACGCCCGCCGTCGGATGCCTTCTCTCCCTGGCCCTGCTGGACGAGGGCTGGGCCGCGGGTGCTGCTGGGCAGGGAGTCAGCGTCAGTTCTGATGCACACAAATGCCCTCGTCACATTGGCCGTCCGGATTCTGGAGAAAATAAGGCCTAGGGCGTGTGAGACTGAGGACGGGGTGGAAAGCCCTGGGCTTGGGTTGTGTCGGGTCACTTCCCGGGTAATCAAGCTTTCGTAACGTGGAGAAGCGTTTTGCAATGTTGATAATACCTGAGAAGAGATCTGTTTGAAAAGGATGCACTCTCTCTGTTGACACTCTTGGCCGGCGTGTAGCACAGCTGGGACAGCAGGGTCGGGCAGGACACCTCCCGGCGCCCTTGTGCTGGGGGGAGGGGAAGGAGGGCCTGGTGGACCAGGCGAGGAGATGCAATAAAAGAGCGTCGACGGAGGGGCGCCTGCGTGGCTCGGCGGGTTGAGCGTCCGACTCTTGATTTCGGCTCAGGTCATGATCTCACGGTTCGTGAGTTCGAGCCCCATTTTGGGCTCTGTGCTGACAGTGCAGAGCCTGCTTGCGATTCTGTCTGTCTCTCTCTCTGCCCCTCCTCCCCCCCCAGAATAAACAAGTAAATAAAAGCATTGATAAGGTTAACATGTAAGAGGTTGGATTCCCAGAGGGGACTATTTGCCTGACCCCCAGAGCCCCACATTTCCCATGGGGCTCAGCAGAAGCTTAGCTTATGGAATCCGGACCCCGTGCTGGACCCGCACGTACACAGAACCCTCCACGCTTCCCTTCCGTCGCGTCATTCAGGCCAGTGAAGTGATGTGCTGTGGAGTGTGGCTGGGGGCCATAGCAGGTGCTCGGTGGTTTATCTCAGCTTCTCTGCCCACTTACTGCGTGGCCCAAGGCAGAAACTTAACCCCTTTTGGATTCAGGGGCCTGTAAGAAAGGAAATGAAAATGTCAGACCCTCCCTAGGGACCTGGAGCAAATGACCAATAAGAACACTGTGATGCTTGATCAGTATAATCCTGTTGGTTTTCTTAGACTTCCAGCGAGGTCTGTAGGATCAACAACTTTTGAGGCTTGCCTACTGGGTTGCTGTCACACTACCTGGTGGGATTTACTCCCCTTGAGTGGCAGGGAGAGGGAGGTTCCTTCTCACATGTCTGTTACTTTCTGCCAGGTGGACATGTCACGCTGACGTTTGTACTGGGTTGGAGTGGGGTAGGTGTTCAGTCTAAACCAACCAGACCCAAGCTCCTGACCGTGGATTCATTTAGTTGATGGACTTCAGATGCAACATTTTTGCAAACGCCAACTTGCCTCCTGTCCTCCTTTCTTACATTCTCCATGGCACCCCACCCAAGACTGTGAATGTAACTTCCCATTGATAACTGATGGGCTAATGGATGGAGCCTGAGCAGTTAACCCTTGAATTTCTTGATGGTTCTTGACGTGCAAAATCTGAGATCTGGGATCATCATCTTTGGATCTAACGTGAAAACGGTCTCTTCACAGCAGTTGCTTGTGCTCCTTTGGTCATTGATAAGTGTGGTCAACACTTTTCGAGTCTCCTATCTCAGCTGGGGCATGAAATACTCCAGGTGGGGCACATTATTACCATTGCTTCCCGTGCTGACAGATTGGTCACGTCTTTATACTGGTCTCCAGAGAGCCTCGTTTCCTCCTACGTAATACACACACCTAAATGCCCCAGGACCAGCACAGTTAAGAGCAACTGTCTGCCCCGTTGAGGGAAAGACCAGGGGCCGCGGAGTTTGATTACTTGTTCTAATTTTGCTTTGCGTACAATTTTATTTCCTTGGTGAGAGCGACTTCTTTACTTTCCTGTTGACGCTTAAGAGGCGTAGGGAGGGGGCCCTTCAACATCTGCCTATGCTTCACTTTCTGATTGCTTTTCCAGGTAGTGTCTCCAGTGAGGGGGCGATTTCCTAATGGGGGCTCTCAGGAGTCTCACTCTGGAAGTAGAATGGAATTTTTAGAAGGCTGGAAGACGGATGTTCGTTTCATATACACACACGACGTCAATAACAGTGACATTTCAGCCAGTGTGTGGGGTTTATTCAGGAAGAGAGCTCCATCCTCATTGGCTCATATGTACATATGGTAAAGCACTTGGAATCCTACCCGGCACACGATAAACACCCCGTGAGTATTCACGGTTATTCATATTCCCATCTTTTAGTACGTGTTCCGCGGCAGGCTGCAGACGAGAGTGTCGTGGGAAGGGGACATCAACAGCCTGCCTCAGACTTATAAGCCCTGCGTTTGTAGCCCCAGGACGGAGGGGCAGGGGGCCCCTCATCAGAGATGATGAGTGGGTTGCCCGTGCCCTCTGTAAGGTGCTACTTCTCCTGACCCGTGGCCTCCCCCGAACTGTTGTGTTCTCCACCCCCGCCTTGGTGTCTCCCATTGCTTGCTCCAGGGTGGAGAGAGGGGGGAGGGGCTGTGCCTCTGTCCCATACGCCATACCCAGCTCCAGGTTTGGGTTCTTGGCGTTTCCGTGCTCTCCACCCCCCCTCACTCCGCAGGCGCAGTGTTGGCATGTTTGGTGAATTGACATGCTCCAGCGAGCAGCTCTCTGAATAGAAGCCAGGAACTTTCCAAAGGGATATGCAGATACGTCTCATGACCGAGTGAGTACTCAGTGCGTGTGGGCGCTGAGATAGTCACGGGGGATGGGGCGTCCTGCCCAGGAGCTCCAGCTACGCGGTCCAGGAGCTGGTGGACCGTCAGGCTTCGCGGACCCCTCGTGGCACATGGGACGCGTGAGACCCGATTCCTAAAGATGCGGTCACCGTCGTGAAAGATTCTCTTCCTAGGGTTACCCACCAGTCATTTAGCCAACCTGGGTGATACCGCAGACTTCACTCAGAAAAAAAGCACAGTTAGCTCACAGATGCCATAATGCTAAATAACTGGTTTGGCCGACTTGAACGAGCTGACTGCTTCTTTTGTCGTCTTGTAGCCACAGTCTGTGTGTCTGCTCGGCTTTCTTCTGCTGGGGCTTTTCCCTCAGGATCACCATCAGGTTTTTCCAGTCTTCAGATGATTCAACTCACAGATGGCAGCTTCTATGTTATTATGCCACTGATTAAAGAATTGTTAAGGCAGATTTATTCCTCTAAATACAAACACATGCAAAACTGAGATCTTGGCCCAAACTTCGCCAGACACAATAGTGCATTGTTTCTCTCCCCAAGATGTATTTCATTGTATCCTTGTGTTATAAAACAGCAGTGCCGGGGCGCCTGGGTGGCGCAGTCGGTTAAGCGTCCGACTTCAGCCAGGTCACGATCTCGCGGTCCGTGAGTTCGAGCCCCGCGTCGGGCTCTGGGCTGATGGCTCGGAGCCTGGAGCCTGTTTCCGATTCTGTGTCTCCCTCTCTCTCTGCCCCTCCCCCGTTCATGCTCTGTCTCTCTCTGTCCCAAAAATAAATAAAAAACGTTGAAAAAAAAAATAAAAAAAAATAAAACAGCAGTGCCTGGCATTTCTATTAAGGTGTCTGTCACTAGGGAACTCGAAGCTCTTGACTGCAGTTTGGGGAAGATACTCAGCCTTTCCGGTGTTTTCCTTTCTGCCATCGTCACCAACATGCTGAGGTGTGATGATGTAGGCAGAGCACCGCATTGCATACAGTGGTGCTCACTAATTCCGGTCGTTCCCTTTACCAGTAGTCTGATCTGATCGATGTACTCGTGGTTCAACCTGCATGGTCCTTGCTCCATGTTTCTGCATCCTTTATTCCCTCCTGGAGCAAGGTGAGAACTGGAGTTCATTGCCATCTTTTCCCTTTGTCTGGTTAAAGTTTAATTAAAAAAAAATCACTGGTCTTGGTCTCATGCCAGCTGGTCTCAAATTACTGTCCTTAAAAAAAATAAAAGCACCGTCATTCATTATGCACAAGTATAATTTGGTATGTAGAAGCCCCCCTCCAATTTACGAATAAATTATTAATCTAATACAAGCGTTTATCAAGATTTCTGGATTCAAAACCAATGTACAAAATTAAATTGTTTTTATTTACATCCCCAATAGTTTGATAACGAAAAGAGTATCCAGGAATAGATCTAATGAACAACGCATACCACCTCTGTGGAGAAAATTATACATTTTTTTCAAAAGACATTGAGAATTTTAAATAAAGAGCGAATACGGTATTCACGATAGGATGGCTTGATATTGTCAAATGTCACCTTCCCACCAAGTGCCGCAAAGATCCAGGGCAATTCCAATCAGAATCACCACAGGCTTTTGGGGAGAGGAAGTGATAGACATTTATATAAGGAGCTGAGAGAGCAAGGCAGATTCATTCTAAATCTATGTAAATAGTTAAGAGAATGGGTATCAGCAAAGGGAGAAACAAATAGACCAGTAGAGCAGAAGAGAGAGCTAGAAGCGGACCGATACATGGGGAAATGTATTGTACGATAGCCTTGTGGACAAGTGGGAGAAGGAAGGCTTATTTAAGAAATAGTGTTGAGATCATTGAAAGCCAGATGGGAGGGAAGCCATTGAATTAGGTCCCTGTTTTCACCATATACAAAAAATTAATTCCAACTGGATTAAAGATTGAAATGAGAAAAGCAAACTCTAAACATTTTAGGAAAGACTGCGGGAAGGTATTTCTATGACCTTGGGGGGTAGGGAATGACTTTCTGAAGAAGACACAGAACGCATAAACCATGAGATTAAAGATTGGTAAGTCTGACCGTATTTAACTAAGAACATTAGTTCCTCAAAAGACACCCCAGAGAGAGTAAGAACAAAACAGAACAAAAACTACAGACTCAGATAAATTATTTGAAATATATATAACTGAAAAAAAACTAGTACCCAGTATATAGAGAGAAATACTACAGATAAATAAAAAAAAGACAATTCAAACAAAAATGGGCAGGGGACTTGAACAGGCATTTCAGACCAAAGCAAACAGGATGAGCTGATAAGCATATGCAAAGGTGCCTAACCATCACAATTTAGTAAGCCTCAACTTAAATCATAATGTGGTACCATTTTGTGTAAGCCAGATGGACAAAAATATAGAGTCTGACATTATCAAGTGTTGGCGGTTAGGTTGTGTGGGCCAGCAGGAATTCTCTTACAGCACTGGTAGGAATGTGACATGGCACACTGACTTTGGAGAGCAATTTGTTTTTACTCCTATGATCCAAGCAATGGGCTCACAGTCCTACCAGTCCACTCCCTGGTGTAGACCCTGGTGGGAAGAGAATGAGCTTTGGGGTCAGACAGACGAGGAGCAGAACCCCGATTTTAATATCTAATGGTATGACCTAGTCAGACTAATGGTATGACTTTTTGAGCTCCTTTATCTGTACTATGACAGTAGCAATAGAATGTTGTGTATAATGACTGAAAATTAATGGCACAGAGTAAACCTCACAAAGGGGTAGCTATTTTTATTATTTTCTGACTGAAGGGCAAGCTCATTGAGGACCCCATCTTATCCTTCCTGTCACTGCGTATGACGGGTAGGCAGTAAAGATAGGCTTGATGTGAATTCTCCCCTACATGCCCAGCTCCTGCTCTGTGCATTTAATTGTACACAACCCTCCGTGCATCCTGCCACCTCCACGCCATGGAATGTTCTTCACCTGTGAGATTCCCTGCTTGCTACTTTCACATCACTGTGGCAGCTTCTCTGCCATAGCGTCAACCTTTGGCCTGTCATGTATCCATTCAGAAAACAAACGGCATTGCCCTGGGAGGATGTGTTGTTTCTCTGTGGCTGGACACCTTTTGTGCTTTTTGTGAGCTTCAAACCCGGCTCTGCAAAGAACACAGTAGAGCAGAGGGCTGCCGTGTGGACGGGTCCAAGGCGCACCACTGAACTTCTCTCAGTGCGGCAGTCTCAGAGATAAATTTATCCTTTCCTGAAACCTCATTAAAGTGTGCATTTGTCGTGATGAGCATTGAGTAACGTGTAGAATTGTTGAATCGCTGTATTGTATACCGGAAACTAATATAATGCTGTATGTTAACTATGCTGGAATTAAAACAAAAAACTTAAAAGAGAAAGAGCATGGCCTTTGAATGCCCTTCCCATGTGACACGTGGGGCCACCCCCGCCCCTGGCCATCATGAAGCCACGTAGCTAGGCGCGCTGTTAGGGCCACGGCGTGAGTTTAGACGTGCAAGTCAGCACACAGAAATTGGAGCCCAAGAGGATTAGATCTGACATTTGAACCAGTCTGGGCCTTCTTCCCAAGCATCTCCTCCAGTCCTTTCCGCCTCTCTTGATGTGACCTCCTAACTTCTCCTTTGTAAACATCATACTATAAATCCAAGTCTTTCTGAGCCAATATAGGACAACTGAGCATCCGGTTGGCCTGGAACTGAGGGGTTTCCTGGGAAACGGGACTTTGGGTGCTAAAACTGGGAGCTTTCTGAGCGAACTAGGACCGTTCGTCACCGTAGCCAAACTTGGACACGTGGTGCAGGCAGTTCCCGGCTGCGTGTAGGTGCGTCATGGCTCACCAAAAAAGATCTGTCCCACCAGAGCCTCAGAACATGACCTTGTTTGGAATAAGGGTCTTTGCAGATGTAATTAAGATAAGGATCTTGAGCGGAGATCATCCAGGATCAGGGTGTGCCCTAAATCCAGTCAGTAATGAGGGTCCTTCCTAACAGGCAGAGGAGGAGAAGACGTAGAGACATGGCAGGGGTAGAGTGATGTCTATAAGCCAAGGGACACTGACGATTGTCAGAAGCTAAGAGAGGCAGGGGCAGACATTCCCTGAGAGCCCTCAGATGGAACCACCCCTGCGGGCACCCTGATCTCAGACTCCTGGACCCCAGAGCTGGGAGGGAATAAATGTGGGTTGTTTTAAGCCACCAAATTTGCTTAACACCTTGCTACGGCAGCCACAGGAAACTCCCCCAACGTGGCAAGTGAGTTGGGGATGTTTACTGCAGAAAGCTGGGAGGGGGATTTTCGATTTTTTTTGTAGTTGGCAGTCCAGCCCACCCACCCCTTTGCTCAGAGTGAAGCAGCCTCTCTTTGTGGCCATGGTCTGTGTCTGTTTTGGCGTGGGCTTCTGTTCACTGGTGCCCTGGGCACATTCGTTAGTAGTGCCCGGGGATGCCTGCAGGACCCCCCCCCCCGCCCGCCCCGTGCCCGGGCTGCATCGTAGGGAATGTGCCAAGCAGAGGCTGGGCCCATGGCCTTGGATCCCTGACCTTCCTAAGCCAAAACAACAGTCTTCGGCGACTCGTTTTTAGGGGATTCAACATAGGGTTTTGTTTGGCAGGGAGAAATGTCTCGCCATGTAAGAAGGAAAAGAAAAGGGAATCTTTTGAAATCTCTGTAGGTTGCATTTTCTCTCTCTTTGCTCTCCATATGCCGTTTTCTGCCCTGCCACTCTCGGCTCCTTTCCTGGCAGTACCCCTGCAGGGGTGTGGCAGCTTCTGTGGTCACAAGGACTTCGTGATTTGGAAATGGTGGGGGGGAGGCTTCCAGCAGCGTCTCCCTGCAGATGGGAGTTTGAAGAACCCCCAGGGCTTCGGCTCACACCCTTGGGAATGGCTGGCCTCACCCCTGCCCGTGCATCTCTGTTGCATATTCTTGTCCCCTCTTGGGACCCAGTATCCTGCAGATATTTGCACTCGAGGCTGGGTCTCATGGTTACTGTTCGCTCAGAGCCGGAGAAAGGAGGAAGGGGGTGGGGAGCAGTGGGCAGGCAGGAAAATGATTGTAAAACGGTCACAGGAGACGGGAGGTGGGTAATGACAAAAGGAAACGCCGTCCCTCCATTAGAGTGCTATAATTTCCCCCAAGTACTGCCACAGAAATTGCACTTCAGACTCTCTGCCATGCATACACCCGAGAACAATTTACCTACATTGTTCCCTCCGTGTCGTCTGCGTCCTGTCCCCCGCGCATCGGGCACACGATCACTTGGTACCGTGGAGTATTTGTTTCTTTTGTGCTGACTTTGCTGCCAACACGTCCCTCCCCCCCCCCCCCCCCCTTTCAAGTCACGGCGGTCGTCAAGTGCACTCTTTATTTTACATCGCTTCTCGTGTTCCAGGCGCTTCATTTCATTACTTTGCATTCAGAATCTTCAGATGACCGTAGAAGCTGGTGATGGGGATTTCCCGCGAACGGAGTCTGCCCTCCTCCAGCGGCACTCGGTTCCTCTGCTGTCGTCGGTGCTGGTGGGTGGGACCCGGGTGCCTCGGTGCCGAGCTCCAGCCCCGCTCTGCTACGCGCTGCTCAGCTCTTGGGAAGTTAACTTGTCTTCCCGTTTTCTCTCCTCTAAAAACGAAGACCCGTGGAATCTTGGGGAGTAGGTTGGCTGATGAAGTGACAGGCGCATCATGAGATGAACCCCCGTGCCGGGGCTGATGGCTGCGGCTCAGACCGGTTGCACGGGACGCCTGCCTCTCAGACTGTCTTCCGACCCCTGTTCGGAGCCCAGCTTCCTCGCATCCTGTGTGACGGCTGGTCCCGGGGAGGCCTGTGCGTGCTCCTGGGGTGGGTGGCCCTCTCCGAGGGGATGGGAAGGAGTGGTGAATACCACGTGGGTCCTGTTGATGGGACCCGGTTGGGAAATAAGACGTCCCAGGTCGTCTCTGAGCTGCGTGTGTCTGGAAGGGCATCCCAGTTAGCTGAAGCGAAGAGGAAAAGGCCTTCTTACCTCTTCCCCACCAGCTCAGGGCTCCTGCCCGTCGGGGGACCGAGCCCGTAGCCTTTCCTGGTGACACATTGAGGCGGGGGAATTCGGGCGTTAGCGCCCGGTGCTTTTATTCTATCTGGTTGACGTGGTGGCGGCCTGGACCTTCACCAGCAGGTGACTGTTCTCATGTCTCCCCAAGGAATCTCAACGTCCTGTGTGCTCTCTTATCAAGGCTGCTTCCCAGACTATTCATGGCAAGTCCTCAGACCATCTGCTTTTTCTTCCTTGGGAGAGAGGAGGGCCGCCTGAGGGCCCCTGAGAACCTTGCTGGCCGTGGTGAAAACCACACTAGCTGTGTGCGAGCACTCAGCCTTGGGCTGTAGGAGCCGGGGGGTCTGCGTGGCTCTCCTCTTTTATTTTTATAGCAAAAGATGTGTGCAAAAAGTAAACATAGTGGAAATATAAAGTTTGAAGAAGAGTATTAAAAAAAACACCCGTGTTCTGTCCATCAAGCATAAGAGATAGAATGTTCTAGTGCCCTTGAAGCCCCATATACATTGCTCTCTCATTGTTCCTCCCGCCTCCTATCCCCTCGAACGAAAATCTGTCCTGAGTGTATTGCTAACCAACTCCTTGATATGAACACGGCTTTTACCACATATCGTACATTCAAATAATATATTGTTTAGTTTTGCCACCCTTTGAACCTCATGTAGATGGAATCACACCGTATAATGATCACATAGTATTTTTTTTAGATCTGTTTATTTCTGCATTTTTTTATTGGGAATTATATTCCTTATAATTTTATCTCTTGAGTTTTGGGTTTAAAACAACTTTCTTCGAGAAGGTTTTGTTTTTTTTTTCCTCTACATACCTGGGGTATGTTAGGTCAACTCAATTTGACTTTAAAAAAAAAAACACGAGTAGTGTAAATTCTGACTCCAACACCAAATTCAGATGAGGCACCGTTTTCATTTCACCCATTCAACCTGGAACCAAGTCTGAGAGAGGGGTGTATGTCCATAGGTTTCTTCCGTGGGGTAGATGTTGTCCCCCAGGGTGACTGCATTTGGTCGACAGACGTCAGCCTGTTTCCTGCAGAGTTCTCTTACGTAGATTCCTACACCTAGCGGTGCCTGGTGGCTCAGTCAGTTAAGCATCTGACTCTTGATTTCGGCTCAGGTCATGATCTTGCGGTTTGTGAGTTCAAGCCCCGCGTCGGGCTCTGCACTGACAGTGCGGAGCCTGCTTGGGATTTTCTCTCTTCTCTGCCCCTCTCCCGCTTGTGCTGTCTTTCTCTAAATAAATAAATAAACATTAAAAAAATATTTGGATTCCTGTACCTCTAAAACGCGAGGCTGGGTATACAGCAATAAAAGAGTAGAACCGACATTGGTTAGCTGTTGCCACGATAATGCCACCGCAAAATTAGTGGCTTAAAATACCGATCATCTATTGTTGGGCCCGGGTCTGTGAAGTGAGCTGGGGTCTGCTGATGGAGGCTGGGCACAGCTCCGCGTGGCGCCCGCCTGCGTGTTGGGTTCAGCCCGCTGCACGTCCTCGGATCATTGGAGCGTTTTCTCCTCTTCCTCTTCCTCCTCCTCTTCTTTGAAGTGACATGTAGTTGACACACAGTGTTCCATTAGTTTCAGGTGTACAACTTAGTGAGTCGGCAAGTCCCCTTGTCACACTGTGCTTTGTCTGCCTCCTTGCAACGCCGTCAGGGCACCACTGACTTGTCTCCGAGCTACACCTTCCACGCCTGTCATTTACTAATATGGCCAATGGAAGCCCGCGTCTCCCGCTCCCCTTCTCTCACTCTGCCTTTCCCCACTCCGCCCCTTCCCCTCACAGTCATCGCTCGTTCTCTGCATGTGAGTTCTGTTTCTGCTTTTTGTTTACTCATTTGTTCTTTATTGTTTATTTTTTTAGATTCTGCACATACATTAAATCATGCGATATTTGTCTTTTTCTGTCTGATGTATTTCACTTAGCATAACACACTCTCGGTCCGTCCGCGTTGTTGTAAATGGCAAGATGTCACTCCGTTGTGTATATGCATCACGTCTTCTGTGTCCATTCATCTATCAGTGGACACTTGGGTTGTTTTCATATCTTGCCTGTTGTAAGTGATGCTGCGATAACCATAGGAGTGCATGTATCTTTTTGATTTCGCGTCTTTGTTTTCTTTGGGTAAATACCCAGTATGGAATTACAGGATCAAATGATATTTCTCGTTTGGATCTTTGATGAACCTCCATACTGTTTTCCACAGTGGCTGCACCAGTTTGCATTCATTCCCACCAGCAGTGCTCAAGGGTGCCTTTTTCTCCACATCCTCACCAACGCTTGTTATTTCTTGTTTTTCTTTTTCTTCTCTTTCTTTTTTTTTTTTTTTTTGATCCTAGCCATTTGGACAGGTGAGGGGATATGTCATCGTGGCTTTGATTTGCATTTCCCTGACGATTAGTGGTATTGAGCATTTTATGTGTCTGTTTGCCATCCGTATGTCTTTTTTTGGACAAATGTCTTTTTAGGTCCCTTGCCCATTTTTTAATGGGGTTATTTGTTTTTTGGTGTTGAGTTGTATAAGTTCTTTATATGGCTTCATATGTTTGTAACCCCTTATGGGATATAGCACTTACAAATATCTTCTCCCATTTAGTAGGTTGCCTTTTTGTTTTGTTGATGGTTTCCTTCCCTGTGCAGAAGGTTTTTATTTTTGGTGTAGTCTTAATAGTTTATTTTTATTTCTGTTTCCCTTGTCTGGGGAGATATATCTGGAAAAATGATTCTATGACTGATGTGAAAGAATGCTTATGTTTTCTTCTAGGCGTTTTATGGTTTCATATCTCACATTTAGGTCTTTAATCCCCTTTGAGTTTATTTTTGTGTGTGGTGTAAGAAAGTGGCCCATTCATTCTTTGGCATGTAGGTGTCCAGTTTTCCTGACACCGTTTATTGGAGAGACTGTCTTTTCTCCCATTGGATATTTTTTCTGGTTTTGCCAAAGATTAATTGACCATATAATTGCGGGTTCATTTCTGGGCTTTCTGTTCTGTTCCGTTGATCCGTGTGTCCGTTTTTGTGCCAGTATCTCACTATTTGCTCACTACAGCTTTGTGGTTATCTTGAAATCTGAGATTGTGATACCTCCAGCTTTGTTCTTTCTCAAGATTGCTTTGTCTATTCAGGTCTTTTGTGGTTTCATACAGATTTTAGTCCATATGCTTGTGTTTGTTCTCTGAAAAATGCTGTTGGTATTTAAAAAAAAAAGAATATATATATGTGTGTGTGTGTGTGTGTGTGTGTGTATTTTAAGTTTGTTTTTATTTATTTTGAGAGAGTGCAAGCAAGGGAGGGAGGGAGGGAGAGAGAGAGAGAGAGAGAGAGAGAGAGAGATTCCCAAGTGGTCTCCACACCATCAGAGCCTGACACATGGCTTGATCCCATGAACCATGAGACCATGACCTGAGTCGAGATCGAGAGTCAGAGACTTAACTGACTGAGCCACCCAGTTGGTACCCACTGTTGGGATTTTGATAGGGATCTGTAGATTGTTTTGAGTAGTATGGATATTTAAACAATATTAATTATTCTAATCCATAAGCATCGTATATCTTTCCAATTATTTGTGTTGTCTTCAGTTTCTTTCTTCGGTGTCTTCTAGAGTTTTCAGAGTGTGGGTCTTTCCCCTCCTTAGTTAAGTTAATCCTAGGTATTTTATTCTTTTCCATGCAGCTGTAAATGAAATTGTTTTCTTAATTTCTCTTTCTGCTGCTTTGTTATTAGTGTATGGAGACACAGCTGATTTCTGTGTATTAATTTTGTATCCTGCAACTTTACTGAAATCATTTATCAGTTCTAATAGTTTTAATAGCTTTGGGGTGGACTCTTTCGGGTTTTCTATGGATAGTATCATGTCATCTGCAAATAGCAACAGGTTTACTTCTTCCTTACCAGTATGGATGCCTTTTATTTCTTTTTCTTATCTGATTGCTGTGGCTAGGACTTTCAGGACTATGTTGAATAAAAATGGTAGGAGTGGACATCCTTGTCTTGTTCCTGATCTTAGGGAGAAAGCTCTCAGTTTTCTCCTATTGAGTATGGTATCAGCTGTGGGTTTTTCATGCATGACTTTTATTATGTGAACAGTGGCAGAAGGCCAAGACTGCTGGGCAGAAAGATGCATGCCACTTAAGGTCCGGGCCTTGCACACTTAATTTCTACCCATATCCCATTAGCCACAGCAAGTCACATCAACCCCAGGGGGGAAGGATATACACGCTTCCTCTAGTGGAAGGAACTGCAAAGTCACGGGGCAGATACAGGTAAAGAATTCGGAATAAGAATTCAGTTTATAAGAGATCCTGCTCTTTCCCTGTTTGTCATTGTGTGTGGATCTGTGCTCACAGAGTTTCATTCTCAAAAGTTTAACTGTCTTGAGGGTTGGGTTTATTAATCAAGTATGTTCAGATCTCTCCGGTGGAATATTCCAGATGGAACATTTCCTAAAATTAACAAAAAGGAAAAAGAAAAGCAGAGGAATACTAACTCACGCTCACCGATGCTTCCTCTTGCTCTATTGGCTGCTGAGCGGAGGGCTCCCGAGAACAGGAATTTATGTGGCAGCCTTGTCCCCTTAAAACTTGCCCCTCACAGGCCTAAGGTGTCGCCTAGTCTGCGGAGTTCTTGTGGATTACCTGGGGCTTCTTCGGCTGGGATGGGGAGGAGAAAGGAAGACAGAACTCAACCGCATATATTTTGTATTTTGGACGTTGCTTCTTAAGCTACTGGTGAACAAAAATCTCTAATTCTGCAGGAAATTACTGGGATCTGAATTGGTTCATTTTCAGGATATCTAGATGTTTGGCATATGTATTAAAAAGAGAAATTAGGTGGTGGCTCTTCATGAATGAAAGATTATTTGATTTAATTTAATTTTAAAAGGACTTGGTGTAAATGCTTTAAGTAGCATTTTTTTCCAAAATGTTTTTAAAATTTCAATTAAAAATCTTTGGTTTCCTTTTCACAAGGCTTTTGTTTGTTTTTCATCACATAAAACAGGAAAATCTTTGCAGATCTGGAATGATTTTTCCCTCTCTGGTGATCACTATGTATTTTTAGCTATTTAGTTTAATTTTTAAAAAATGGTTTAAATGTTTATTTATTTTTGAGAGAGAGAGAGAGACACAGAGTGTGAGTAGCAGAGGCTCAGAGAGAGAGGGAGGCACAGAACTCGAAACAGGCTCCAGGCTCCAAGCTGTCAGCCCAGAGCCCGACATGGGGCTCGAACTCTCACGGTCTGTGAGATCATGACCTGAGCTCAAGTTGGCCACTTAACCGACTGAGCCACCCAGGCACCCCATAGTTTAATTTTTATTTAACAAATGCTTAAGGATTCATATATGGTTCATTTTATACCCTTGCTCATTTCTGTTGCTTTAAGTCATGAAGTTTTCACATGAAGCAGGATTCAGATGTCTTAAAATTGGCCTGTGTTTTCACATTGCTTTAATTATCTCTTGGTTTTTCGAAACTATGTAAGTGAGTTTTTTTCTTTCTGCCAAATTGTTGGGATGGGGCTCTATTTTCAAGGCCAAGTGAGACATTATTGTAACCTGCATTTTTGGTAGACTGACACCCTTTCAGCACCACACAGAGATCACATTGTTAGCGAGGGCCCCTGGGTGCCTCATGTCTTTGCTGACATGCGCCCAAAGAAGAGGAGAGAATTCTAACTCCAAGAGTGATTTAGGAATTTCACTGCAAAGTAGCTGCTCCTTTTCATCTCCCCAGCTTTATTTTTCCCCATCAGCTTCTGGGTTTTGATAATTATCATTTGAGTGTCCCAGTCATACTGTTGTAGGCTTTGTTAAAAATAAAATGGGTGATCAGAGAAGGAAACAGCTAGAAAATCCACTGACGGTCAATTTCCGTGTCCTGAATGGTTTTCTTTCATGGTGCAATCCCTTTCCCACTCTATTTCAGCACCGAGCATTATTCCTGGAAGGACTTTTGTGTTTTCTAAGAGTTCACCTGCTCTCACTACTCACTCATCTCCTACCTTGAAGCCATGATGTTCATTCCAAGCATCGTAATCTTTTCACAGCAACTCAGTGTGATTTCACACACACGAGGCTGTGGCTTCTATGGAAGAGTGAGCGGTGTAAAATTATTAACCCCTTGGGACAGGGACCCCACTGCACAGTAATCTCCTTAGCAACAGCAGAAGACAGGAAAGCGGACAGCATAAGTGGATTGGGGATAATGCAGCATCCAATTTGATAATCTGTCCTCAATGCCTCCAGAACGTAATCCCTACCAGAAATGATAGCCTTGCCCGAAGAATTTGGGGCAGATTTCTCTCGAAAAGGTGGCGGTCTTGTGCAGGAAGGGCCTAGGAATGGGGTTGGGGCCATTGAAGCTAAAGTCTTGCCCTGCGGTGGTGGGCCACGGGGTCCGTGGGGCTCCTAGAGAGACCGCATCACGAGCTGGGTGGCTGTGTTCTGCATAGATGAAGGCGATTCTGATGTGGGTCTGCTTTCCTTGTGTTTTGAGGAGGAAGAGCCATACATCACATTGAACTGGGTGTGTGAATTAACATTCCCAACCTCCCTGTCATTAGCAGCAACAAGAAAAACCTGAGGGTCTGGAGGTCTTGCCCAAAGACCTATGACCTCCATGGTTGTCGAATACCCTGTTTTCAGTTTACTGTGTTTCTGTTTCAAGGAAGGGACATTTCAGCCACAAGAGGAGAGTCAATCCAAACAGTTCAACTGTTTTTCCACACCTGCTGGGCGTGCGACACAGGTACCTAGCATAATGGGCTGCAACCGTATTTGATGTCACTGGAGGTTTGTGCTACCCTTTGATACATGACTTACCTATAAAAGAAAGCTGTTAGGACTGGTGAGTAGAAGTTGCTCAGAAAGAAAATATTTCCCTCTGAATCACCAGTAATTTCGGAAACCTCACCACAACCGATTGATCAAGGCAGGCAACCTTCTTCGCAAAGCGCAACGAAACGGAATTTTGGTCTAATCGTAGATGCGGTTGTAGGGTGGGATTTGAAGGCACCTTTTCTCCTTTGGCAAAAAGAGTATCACTGAAGAAATTCCTGAGAAGCCAACAGGAATCCAGACTTTGTAGAACCCTTCCATTACCCCGTTCAGTTATTATTACTGTGATTTTCTACTTAGGGAGTGTATGGACTTGAAAAAATCATCTAATAAACATCGATAGCAGCAAATTAGAAGGAACCAGATGCACCCACTCTAATTAATCTGTGTAATCAGTAGTGGTATGCAACATCCAGGATGGAAATTGCGAACTTAAATTGTGGCTTTGTGGCTCCAATGAGTTTTTGCGGTCTCAGGTTTTTCCTTCCTCCTTGAGTAACTACATTATCTGGGGCTTCTGTGTTTTCCTTTCCCATTTACCCGCATGTTTTCTTACTTTTATTTGGAGGGTGGGAGGGGGTTCAATTAAAACTCCTTTCATGGAGTGATAGGTTCCAATTATTCTGCAGGAGAGCTGGGGGTCTATTCTCGGGGTTTTCTTAATTCATTCCAAAGACCCACAAAGAGAGGAGTGTGTGGAGTAATGGAAACTTAGATGTCTTCCTCTTTTTGATGATGAGTAGTACAGATTGGAAAGAGAAGTAGCACATCTCTGCCTCGAAGAATCTTTTCTGGTTTTCCTCTGCTTAGACATCGCTTTCTCTGGGAAGCCACCCCCACTGCCCCCACTCGACCCTCCGTCCTTCTTCCAACTCTAGGCCTCCCTTCCCCTGTCTTAGTAGTTACTCTAGTCTGTCTTGCAATTGCCTATTGATTGTCTGTATTTTCTTCCATTTGGGACACGGGACTGTGTCTCGTCACCTGTGTATCCCCAGCATCTAATGCAGAGCCTGGCATTCAGTAAGTGCTCACTAGTCATTTATTGGGGCGCCTGGGTGGCTCAGTCGGTTAAGCGTCCGACTTCGGCTCAGGTCATGATCTTGCGGTCCGTGAGTTCGAGCCCCGCGTCGGGCTCTGTGCTGACCGCTCAGAGCCTGGAGCCTGTTTCAGATTCTGTGTCTCCCTCTCTCTCTGGCCCTCCCCCGTTCATGCTCTGTCTCTCTCTGTCTCAAAAATAAAATAAACGTTAAAAAAAAAATAGTCATTTATTTAGCCAAGGTTTTGCCGACTGGGACGTTAGGCCAGGCTCAGCTGGGTGGTTCTTGGTTCTCTCCCACGTCTGCTGTCAGCTTCTGGGTCAGCCGGGGACTTGTGATCTTTCACCTCCTGAAAAATTAGCCCAGGCTTATTCAAGAGGCCACGGGGTGGTGTTCCAAGAGGGAGAAGTGTGCATGATGTCCTGAGGCCTGAGCTTAGAAGTAGTGGAACATCAAAAGAAACCACAAGGCCAGTTTAGAGGGAGGGGAGATCGACTTCACCTTTTTAATGGCAGGAGGTTCGAAGTCACATTGTAGAGGGCAGGGATAGAAGAGAATAATTGAGGACGTTTTTTTTCCAAATAATTAGCCAAAATCTGGGAAAAATCTCTCAGAGAAGATAAAGTTTCTCTTTGGTTCCATTTTCCATCCCTTTCTTATCCTTTGCCCACTTCTTGATGGCTGTGCCCTGTTGTCAGCCGGGTACTCAGGCTTTCATGTTTCATGTTGTCCTGTCAGCGACCCGTTCGATTGACGGATGGTTGCTATACTGTTGCTATATTACCGGAAGCCAGACTCTGTAGCAGTGAGCAAGTGAAACATAATTCTTGTCCTGTACCGGGAAAGATGTTGGTTTGAGTAGAAATTCCCAGTGTGGTTAGTTACAAAGACACGTAGGATTGGAGGGAACGGCCGACGACCGGCCGTTGAGGGTATGGTGTCGAAGGTGGGACTATCGTGGAAGGTTGGAGATGCTAACCCAGGAGCGGCGATGAGGCAGGAAGGCGGCGTGGAGCACTTCTCAGGGAGGGCGAGCACGGAGGAGGCTCTGAAGAGGGAAAAACATCCCCAGGAGGGGGGGAGATCAGGTCTCCCGGGGCTGCGTGGGCCATAAAGCCTCCTTCCCAGGAAGGGTGAAAAGCTGTTGAAGGGTTTTTAAATAGGGACAGGTAGAACCTGATCCACTTTGAAGAATCTTCCTGGCTGCACAGAGAACAGATTAGGGGTCTGCAAGACTGGATATGAAATCCTTTCCATTCTCTACCATCCAGACGCCAACCCCCGCTTCCTCAAAACATTAAAAATAGAACCACCTTGTGATCCAGCAATTTGGGTGTTTATCCAAAGACAACGAAAACACCTGTGTTTGAAGAGATACGTGTGCCTATGGTTATCACAGCTTTATTTATAGTAGCCAGGAAAAGGAAGCAGCCCAGGGTCCGTGGGCAGATGAATGGATAAAGAAGACGTGGTGTGGGGCCATCTATGGGTGGCTCAGTCGGTTAAGCATCCGACTTCGGCTCAGGTCATGATCTCACGGTCCGTGAGTTCGAGCCCCACGTCGGGCTCTGTGCTGACCGCTCGGAGCCTGGAGCCTGTTTCGGATTCTGTGTCTCCCTCTCTCTCTGACCCTCCCCCATTCATGCTCTGTCTCTCTCTGTCTCAAAAATAAACATTAATAAAAAAGACGTGGTGTATCTATCTATATATACACACACGCACGTATACATATACATGTACGTACACATACATACACATATACACACATACACATATGTACACATCTACATATACACATACACATGTTCCCACAGTGGAATATTACTCAGCCATAAAAAAGATGAGATCTTGCCATTTGTGACAACATGGATGGACCTAGGGGGCATTGTATACAAAACGAACACACAAAACGAAACAAAAGCAGACTCCTAGATTCAGGAAATAAACTGTTGGGTACCAGAGGGGCTGGAGAAATGGGTGGAGAGGACTAGGAGGCACAAACTTCCAGTTGTGAAATTATAGGTCGTGGGGATGTGACGTGCTGCATAGGGAACATGGTCAGTCACATCCATGATAACTTTGTATGGTGACAGGTCATAACTAGACTTATGGTGGGGATCGTTTTGTGATGTATAAAGATACCAAACCCATATGATGTACACTTGACATGAATAGGCTACTGTCTGTCAGTTCTGCTTTAATAACACAAGAACGTCATTCTCTCTCCCGCCCTGACCAGGTGTGAGGAAGAAAGCAATCTGACTAAACTGAATTCTCCACCAGGATTGCCCATGACCTTGTCAGCAGGACTTGTTCAAATAAATCTTTAATGAACACTTCTAGGTCCTTCTGAAGCTCGTGTTGGAAGGCGTCCTGTGGAGGTGGAGGGGACAGGGACGGGAAAGGGAGGGGAGGGAGTTGTCCTGCCCACGCATGGGCCACCCCCGTTCCTTCCACTGTGGGGCCCTGCAGGGGAGAGGGCTGCGGGCTGCAGAATGCTCAGGCCTCAGAAGAGGCTGAACTTCATGGTGAGGGTGCCCGAAGCCTGTTCTGGGCAACTTCCTCCTTGCCACTGACCTGACGGTTGCTTACTTTTATTTTTTACACCTTTTTTTTACTTTTAAAGTTTATTTATTTATTTTTAGAGAGCATGAGAGTGAGAAGGGGAGGGGCAGAGAGAGAGAGGGAGAGAGAGAAACCCCATCAGTTCCACACTGTCAGCGCAGAGCCCCACGCGGGGCTCGAACTCAAGTACCGCAGGATCACGACCTGAACTGAAACGTAGAGTTGGACGCTCAACCAGCTGAGCCACCCAGGCGCCCTCTCTTTTAACCCTTTTCTTAGGCGTCATTTAAAAAACTTTGCAACCTGTGGGGTGCTCGGGGGGCTCAGTCGGTTAAGCGACCGACTTCGGCTCAGGTCATGATCTTGCAATTTGTGAGTTGAGAGCCCCGCGTCGGGCTCTGTGCGGACAGCTCCGAGCTGGAGCCTGCTTCGGGTTCTGTGTCGCCCTCACTTCCTCGTGCTCTGTCTCTCTCTGTCTCTCAAAAATAATAAACGTTAAAAAAAATTAAAAAAAAAAAACTTAGCAACTTGTTAGAACCTTTTACTATCTTAGGATGATGCCTGGCTCTCAGGCGAAGCAGAGATCTTTCTTCTGGCTTTGCTGTGTGGGAGCGTCTTGAAGCATCACCTTACAAGTTTCAGGGTGTCACTGACCCGTTTTATTGGGAATAACTGACCCGTTTTTGTGGCTGGAGTAAACCAAGGATGTGTCCGCAGCAGGTGTCCCTTTCCAGCTGTCCTCGGGTCTGAGCGGGCCACAGAGGCAGGCTGGTGGCTGTCCAGCTTCTTCCAGACGACACATTCACAGCCCCTCTCCGGCCAGCGGTCCCTTCGCCGGTGGCCCGTGCGCGCCCTCCTGGAGTTTTCTTTTCAGCCCAGGTCCTGCTTCTCAATCATGTTCAGTATTGGGTTACTTGCAGAATGGAGTCATTATCTTTAATATTCAATAACTGAGCCACAAAGGTAATATAATAAAATTTGAGAAATGTAATTTAGAGAGGCTTTCTACTCAAGCCTGCGTGTGTGTGTGTGTGTGTGTGTGTGTGTGTGTATGTGTGTTCATTCAGTCTTTCATAACCCCGTCCCCAGGGCTAAGGAGAACCTTGTTTTCCTGCTGCTTCTGCTTGGGTTGTCCTTTTTATTTTGCTCTCATTTTTGCTTGGCAGTGTCCCGAGTGATCTGTGTCAGTGGGGTGTTAGTGTTGGGAGCTGGAAGGCATAGGGACGTCGGGCACTGAGGATGCCCTGAGCTGTGCATCTGTGCTCCGGGCGTGGGTGTGGGTGGTGGAAATGGAGTGCTGTGGCCTTGAACTCTGTGCTTTTCATGCGCCTGAATGCTGTACCTGCTCTGGGTGACTTGACTTGACCCCCAAGCCTGGGCTGCTTCGGCATCTCTCCAGACAGAATGTAGCCGCACAGCAGGTGGACGGCTCTTAAATGCCTGGGCGGCGAAAAGCCTGGCGCTAGAGAAGGAAGGTAGGTTCCTTCTTTCCTTTTATTTCGTTGTTCTGTGGAGGAACGTCAGATGGAATTTAGTCATTCTGATCTACGTTCTTGGAGGAAGCATCGTGATACACAGGCTTCGAATTTGCAGATCAAAACTCTGATTTCCCCTGGGCGGCGTCCCCTGGAGAAATAAGGCAGTTAGACCGTTTTGAGTTGTTCCTTTAAGGGGCACAGACCATAATGGTGGCCCTGTTTCGCATCCCGAGGGGCTGTGGACAGGAAGTCAGTGGCAAGGTTCAGAAAACACTTCGAGCTTTTTCAGAGAAAGGAGTCATAGAGATGGAAGGCCCTGCGGTGGTGTTGGACGCCTCCCACAGGGCCTCCAGGCTCTCATTCCGCTCCAGTCGTAAAGGGAGCGGATCTGTGACAAGTTTCCCGCCCCCACCCCCCCTCACCCCCCCTTACTCTGTTCTCAGAGAATGAGCCACAGGGTCCGGGTCTGACTATCTACGAGAATCCCCTCCAGCAGCGAATCTGCAGTCTTCATCTTACATCTTTGAAGGAGTAGGGGAGCCCCCCCTCTCAAATTTTACAGCTTTTCTTTTTCCTTCTTCTTCAATTGCTTTATAAATAATGAGCTGACTTGTTTTCTTAAGGAGTGCAAGTTAACAAGACTGCCCTTGAACGTCAGCATCAAACGGAATCCGGTACAGAGCAGGTGTTGGCTCTTCCATCTAGATCACTGGGGTCTCTTCCAGGCCCCCCCTGTGCTGGGGCTGAGGAGGGGAGAACTGGTACAGGTGGGGGGTGGGGACCGGTTCATAAAGGAAAGGTTAAGAAGACCACTTTCGAATTTCACGACACTCCGTTTTCGACCCCTGTGATGTGTTCTTTTAAAAAAAAATTTTTTTTTTACATTTATTTATTTTTGAGAGAGAGAGAGAGAGAGAGAGCACGAGTGGGGGAGGGGCAGAGAGAGAGACCCAGAATCCAAAGCAGGCTCCAGGCTCTGAGCTGTCGGCACAGAGCCCGATGTGGGGCTTGAACCCAAGAACCGTGAGATTGTGACCTGAGCCAAAGTCGGACGCTTAACCGACTGAGCCACCCAGGCACCCTCCCTCCCACCCCCCAACCCGTGATGTGTTCTTAAACATGTCCTAGTCTCCTCCAGCTTCTGGGGAAGGACCGCGGAGAGTGAGAGCCCTAAGTAGGGTGTCGTGCCAGTCAAGACATGAATAATGAAGCGCAGACTTGTTAAAGACCTTTATTTGGAATGCAGAGAAATTATCCTTTTTCGAACATCAGACACAACCTTGTATCTTCTAGGGACATATTTATATACGCCGTTGGTGTAACATTTTAACCGAATTAATTAGATACTTGAGTTCAACAAATGGTCAACTCGGGCAGCTTCTTAGCAGCTGGTTTTTAACCAAACCGAGCCCGTCAACTGCTTGAATCAGACCGTCGTTTGTGTGCCAGAGCCGGGCCTCGCGTGACGAGGTGAAACTGATCTGTGATAGGTGGCTGGGGTCAAACTTAAGGAAGATCCAGAGAATTCCAACCACGGAGCCGTTGCACCTCCCGCAATAATGAAATGAAGTCATAATCCCCACCCCTCGAGGTCTCAACGGCTTTCACGTGAAGTGGTATTTTCTGTTCACGTTGAAAAGCACACCAAAGATGTTGATGCATTTGGCAGGTGCGAGGGAGGTGATGAGAGAGGGCTTCCCAGAGGCGTTTGGGCAGTAGAGAGAATTCCACTTGGGGTTTTCTTACGTTCTTTTGGAAACATCACTTTTCAGGGACTTGAACTAATTGACAGAAAGAGATCCGTTAAGCATACTTAGAAAATTTCTTTCTTCTGGTTTTGCGTAGACTGGGTTTGCCTGAGAGCCTTTTTTTTTTTTTTTTTTTGGACTTCATTCTCAGAATGGTTTGGGCAGATCTGCTTTGACTTGATGGCTTTGGGCGTAAAGAGGCCTGGAGGAGTGTGAGACTGCTCTGGGAGTTAAGGTTTGCTAAGACAGCTCTGGTTCAGACTTGAACTTGTGGGGATGTCTCTGCCTCTCCATGATTCGTCCTTATAACCCTGCATCAAGCCCGCTGTTGCGATGTCGATTTCAAGGTGGGTAGGTCTCGGCGAATCTTCAGTGTGGTTGTTTGCCAGCCTACAGTACATGAGCTTACCTGAATTGGGCTCCATTTGCGGCCCGGACTTTGGGAAAGGAAGCTTTAGGGTCCTGGAAGTGGCTGTTATCAGCGCTTGCTAACTCAAGTCTCCCCTCTCCGGCTTTGTAGTTGAGATCCCTTGCTAAAACGTTCTGAATCTCCATGATTACAGGGTAGCACCATTTAATACCAGAGGCAAGCAAAGCTGGAAGAGGTGTGGTTAGTAATCTGAGTGGGGATGATAAGGGCACCAACAAAGAAATTACCCTTGGGATCCTCTGCTGGCATCCCAAGTCTTCATGGGATGCCAGGACCGTTCGGTCAGGAACAAAACTCTTGGTTAGTGAAGTCGACCATGTTTTTTCTCCTGTGCATCTGCTGGTTTTCACCCCCTCGTCTTTATTAACTTCATGTCCCTCGCCCAGAACTCCATCCCCTCTCCTTGGTAATTCACGCCCATCACTTTCTGAAACGGCCCAGTCAAAAACTCAGCTCTTCCCAGATCCTTTCTACGGCCCCACTGCAGCGCTCTATAATTTTGTATTTACTCTTTAGTGATTTCATTTACGTTCGACTTCGTCGATGGTACGTTTCAGAGTATTTGTGGGCCAAGGCAAGTAGAGGTGACCCACTCAAACTAAATTGTGTGAACCACACTACGTTGATTTTCAGTTTCGGGGATTATATTCTCAAAAAAAAAAAAAAACCCTGGGAGCGATTATCGTTGTTTCCATCGTATAGAGGACGAAACTGACATTCAGAGAGATGCAGTGACTTCACCAAGGTCACACAGCATGGTGAGGGGAAGAGGTGGGATTTGAATCCTTATCTTTTGACTCCGTGCCCAGTATTCTTTCCAGAACCACACCCTGCTTTTTTTTTTTTATTTTTGAGACAGAGAGAGACAGAGCATGAACGGGGGAGGGACAGAGAGAGAGGGAGACACAGAATCGGAAGCAGGCTCCAGGCTCTGAGCCATCAGTCCACAGCCCGACGCGGGGCTCGAACTCACGGATTGCGAGATGGTGACCTGAGCCGAAGTCAGACGCTTAACCGACTGAGCCACCCAGGCGCCCCAACCACACCCTGCTTCTTAAGCGTGGCTGACCAAATAAATTTTGCCTTTGAAAAATTAGGACTCATGGTTTAAAAAATGGAAGCCTTTGTTAGCAGGAAATACCCTTCTGAACACTATTTTTTTCCCCCCTGGGAAATCACTGGACTTAGAGAAAAGGTGTAGGCACAGCCTTCAGAAAAAGACGTTCTCAAGGTTTATGTATTTCTCTCTCTCTCTTTTTTTTAACGTTTCTTTATTTTTGAGAGAGAGACAGAGACAGAGCACAAGCAGGGGAGGGGCAGAGAGAGGGAGACACAGAATCGGAAGCAGCCTCCAGGCTCTGAGCTGTCAGCACAGAGCCCCACGTGGGGCTGGAACTCACGAAATGTGAGATCGTGACCCGAGCCGAAGCCGGACGCTTAACCGACGGAGCCACCCGGGCGCCCCTGATTACTTATTTCTTTATGAAGCATTTGTCAAATGCCAGTCCTGTTCCAGTTACCATGCCGGTTGATGGGAATAGGGACAGTGTCAGATGAGGACAGCATTCCTGCCCTTCCCCAAGGGAGGTGGGACCCGCGGTGGCCGACTTCCCGTGTGCTTGTGAATCTGGGAGACGGCCGGCCGGTGTTACGGCTGGTAGGCCAATGTAACCTTCCTCCGCTACAAGTAAGCTTACACTATGCAAAAACTGGTCTTCGGGGTGCTTTGGTGGGTGCATAGATACGCAGTTACACACAGTGGAATATTATCCAGCGTTGAAAAAAGATTTAACTTCTGACACATGCTTCATTCCAGCATGTACCAGGAACCCCAAAGACGTGCTTCGTGAACCCGGACAAATGCTGTGTGATTTCGCTTCTATGATAGGCAAGTTCACGGAGGGAGAAAGTACAGGATACCTGAGACTGGTAGGAGGCTTTCAGTTTGGGGGCGATGAAAATGTCCTAGAGATGGAGAGCAGTGATCTTTGCAAAACAACGTATGCACTTGCCGTGGACTCATATGCCTCAAAACGGTGAAAGTGGTCAATTTCGTGTCGTGTGTTTTACCACACACACGCACGCACAAATGATTTTCCAGAATGTTGCCCACGATCCTTAGAAACACGTTTAAAGCAAGAGGAAGATGGGTGTCGTCGTGGCAACCGGTCTGGGGAAGGCGGAAGAGACCCCACATGCCACCAAGGGGTTTTCGGAAAGCAGAAAGCGTCGGGATGAACAGCCTTCCCGTGAGACGTGAGCTGTTTTGAGAGTGTTCAGAGCGGTTCTGGCGAGGGCAAAAAACTGGACCAGGATCTGGGTAGCTCTTTCACAGTCGATTGGGTAATGAGAAGAGCTGTTCGCGGAGAAACGAGAACACATGTACTGGAAGGCTGCCTTTGCTTAATGTTCCACGCAATCCAGGAGGCCAGATGGCATTTTATGTGGTTTTCACAACTGTGATTTTGGATTGATTACTCAACCTGTTTGTGTTCCTAACCCAGCTCCCTGCCTCCCGCCTGCCTGTGAGCGTCCCCCGCCTTCCCAGAGCCGGGTTTGAACGGTGGCATTGTTGGGTTTTTCCTTGTGATCGCCACATCAGTGCCAGCCTCTCCTACCTGCAGACCCATTCGCCTACCCGGAGTCTAGCGCGGAAAAGAAAACCCCTTTTCCAACAGGTCTGATCAAATGAATGGCTTCCCCTTTGCGTTCCTATTCAATTCTGGATTTATTTTTTTCAAGCTCGGGTCACCCGCTTGATGGGTCCTGAGAGGTCGTGTTCTGATCCCGTGATGACTTTCCCTTACCCGCTGACCTTCCGGCATCGGGCGGTGGTTTCGTAAGAAAAGCTAATTCATTTTCTATATAAAGTATGAAAAACGTAATAAAATAGAATAAAGGGCAACATTTGCACGGCATGTCAGAATTTTCAAAACACTTTTCCCGTATGAAATCTCTTTCGGTCTTTTTTCACCTTTCTGTGTCTGGTACTTTGCCCAGCACTTGACGTAGCCGTCCTGAGAAAGAGGTGAGCACGTGTCCCCACTTCATATGAGGAAACTAAGGCACAGAGAAGTTAAAGGAGTATGCCTGAGGATGCACAGCTACCGCTGGTTAGAGCTGGATCTGGAGATTGTATCTGCTGGGTTCGCACCCAGTGTTCTTTCCACCATCCCACAATATGTACAGGAAAAGAAAAGCCAACGTAGCATAAATAATCTCAGCATTAAGCACCATTTTCAGCTATGTCCGGATCCTTGTTGTTCTTTATTTTTTTTATTTTTATTTTTTAAAGCTTATTTTGAGAGAGCACACACAAGTGGGGGAGGAGCACAGAGAGAGAGAGAGAGAGAGAGAGAGAGAGAGAATCCCAAGCAGGCTCTGCACCGTCAGCACAGATGTGGGGCTCGAACTCACGAACCGTGAGACCACGACCTGAGCGGAAACCAAGCATCAAACGCTCAACTGATTGAGCGGCCCGGGCGCCCCTCATTGTTGTACTTTATTAAATAAGTCACAGTGGCCATTTGAGCGCTGCAAAATTTTCTTTTCACTTTTCTTTGTTCTTTAGTAGCTCTGCGGTGAGGGTCTTTGCTGGGCCCATTTCAACAGATGAGTCGGAGACTGAGCAGGATGTGGCGAGGGGCCCTGAGGCAGGGGGCCTGCTTTGGCCCCTGCGACTGGGCTCCCGTCGCCCCAGCAGGGAAACTTCTCGAAGTGCTGGTCAAGCGGGCTGCCGTGCTGCCCGGCCAAAATTCTGGCACCACACCAGGAGCGCGAGCGTCGTGAGTGTGTTATCTTCATCTCTGTGCGTCTGGTATTTTGCCCAGTGCTTGACGTAGCAGGAACTCAGTAATTATTTGTTGAGCGGAACCTCTGAAGATATTGGCTCCTTCTTGGAGGGAGGTACCATATAGTGACTTGCTCGACGAGAAGTCACTGTAGTAAGATTTCAGACGTAGCCCGTTCGTTACTTCTTCTCCCCCTACTTTCCCCAGGAAGTTTTTCCTGTCTTTAGTTCAAGTTCCTCTTAAAACACAACCATCATCCTTCTGTTGGTAGGGGCAGAAATGAGCTAAAATCTCCTTGGAGGACAGTGAAGTGCGATGCTAAAGTGTGGACCCTCTTCTGTGGTTTCTGCGGCGCCCCCTGGTCCCCCCCTGGCCTGCAGTGTGCAGGAGGGGAGGCTGGGGCTCCCTGGCCGTGGTGCTCTGGGTTATTACAGTGACAGAGTTTGGACCTGAGCTTGAGCAGGGATCATCCTGTTTCCTGTTGGAATCGATTTTCTGTCCAACTTTCATTTCCTATTCTACATTCCTCTGGGGTCAGAACAGCTTTGTCAGACAAAAGCAGGGCTTTCCTCTTTGGAGATATTCCTGGATTCTCTTCAGCCGTGTGTTTATCTAAGTGGACAGCCAGGCGATGCAATAAAGTGTCTGCCCAGCCAAACTCCGGCTGTCCTGCCTGATGTCATGCTATGGGGGCCAGGCTCACGGGCCGGAGCCCCAGGTCGCCCTGTCACGCGCCCTGTGTCTTCTCTCCCAGGTCCGTCTTCATTTGTCAGGTGGCCTTCCTTCTCTGCAGCCTGCATCGGAGAGCTCTTCAGGAGACAGGAAATGTTATCAGTTCAAATGTTCACTGCTTAAATGAGCCTGGTTCAAAGCTTAACAGCCTGTTGCTGACCTCGAACTGGATCTCACAGAAATCCCTGCTCAGGCCTTGTGCCTTCCAGTCGTGCCTGGTTATTTCCCAGTAAACGTTAAGATCACAACCTCCAGACCATCCGACAGTTGCCGAGATTTGTGAAGACAAAATCCTTTAGCAGCTTGAGAGGCTAAGTAGAAGCAACCCCAGGTCCCCAAGTCTCCAGTCCCCACGTTTGTTTGAGCTTCTCGGTCTCAGTCCCAAGGCCTCCACGCACGTGCTGGGATGTCTGAATCAAATGGGACGGCGACATCGGCAAGCTACCATTTTGTCAAGCTTTCCGAAGACGAGGAATTTCATTTGATCTGTTATTGTGACTTACGTCAGCACGTCTTCTAACATCGTCTTCCGTCATGTTTCTTGGATTTACGCACGGTAGACTACATCGGCTTATTTGCTGCTTCACAATCAAGGCCCTGTTTCCTGATGTGTGATCGTAACGACAGGATTCTACGGGTCGGCATGTTGTTATCAGCGGTAGTCAGAAAAATCGAATGTAAATTTATTGTAACGCCATAAAGGGTGCAGGCCCTTTGGGCCTCAATAATCTCTCGTTGGGAGAGAAAGCTGGTGATGTGGCGAAAGTCTTGCAGGACTTGTTTTGGTATTACTTCTAAAACATGATGGCTAAGAGTACACAAACATGTTTGTGTGAATTGAGTCACGTGAAAGCATCCAGTTTTATTCAGCCATAAATCGGACATTGCGTCATTTGGACACAGGATTGAAGGAAGGTGGTTCCATAAATTTAGCGACAAAGAAAGTCATAGCTTGCTTGTTGCTCAGCACCCCACCCCTTTTATCCGTCATGGAAGCAGTAAGAAACATTGAGGAATTTTCCCCGTGTATCAGGGAATCGTGGTTATTTCTTCCAGAACACAAAGATGTCTTGGTGGTAGAGATGGGGAGTGGCCATCGGTATGGTGATTTGGAAAAACCAGAAAAACCAGAGCATTTGAGTTCTATTTTCAACGCTGCTTCTAAATTTTTTTAATGTTTATTTATTTTTGAGAGAGAGAGAGAGAGAGAGAGAGAGAGACAGAATCTGAAGGAGGCTCAGAGCCTCATGTGGGACTCGAACTCACAAGCCGTGAGATCATGACCTGAGCCGACGTCGGAGATGCTCAATTGACTGAGCTGTCCAGATGCCCCTCTCAGTTCTGCTTCTAACATGTTCAATGACCTTGACCAAATTTCTTTACCTCACTGGATCTGCATTTCCTTATCTGTATAAAGAAATTTCCAGACCAGGGTTCTTAAAGATCCTTTCCAGTTCTGACACTGAATTCCATGCATCAGCTTACTTGATTTATTTGCGCAATCTTAGAGGAATTAATTTGGATTCATTAACTGTTTGCATCTGGGTAACTTGCACACCTGAAGAACGTCTTCATTCTTCTTCTTACATTAACTAAAGGAAACATGCTGTGGAGGAAACGAGGAATCCCCAGAAACCAAAGCTAAGAGAAACCTCTGTTTCAGAGCACGTGCTCGTGAAATGTCTGCGTCGGCACTCCAGCCATGTGGGACGCCTCTGCCCCCGGTAGCAGGTCCTGAGGTTTCGGGGTTGTCACTGGCTCTTGTACTATGAAATGACACCTTGTTCAGCTGTGTGACAACAACGTCCAGAGGGGAAGGCGTGGAAGCCTGTGAGGACCCCGTACCGGCACAGGCTTTCCCCCCAGAGCAGATGTGATACTTCTCAACCTAGTGACTTTGTTGGAAGGTTTTCCAACTCCAGAGTCTTCTCCACTTCAAGTGAGGATCCCTGGGGATGCTCTCAGAGTAGCTGATCACCTGACACTAAAGAAAAACCAAAAAGCATTCCTGTTCCAGGGGAGGAAACCAGCCACGTACCCGAGGGGCACATTCTGCATTGTCTTTTGGAGAAAGGAAAATACACTCATGACAAATGAGTCTGATGGAGTTTCAGTCTCATTCTTTGACGATCTCAGAGAGCCAAGTTTTGGAACATCCCCTCCAGGCTCAGTTCTAATCATGGAGGTTCACAGACATCACAGTAACTCAGTCTCCTCTCTGGTCCAGCCAGGTACCAGAAAAGACCAGAAAAAGGCTCACTGTTGATGGCAACACTGATGGGGAGTCAGGAGGATATTTTTACTCTGGAAGGTATATCCGACTAATGATACAAAATGGACTTGGTATCATTTCAGATTCTGCTCTTGAATCCATAGAGTGACTGAGGAAGAAGGATTCCTCGTCTTTCCTTTTGCTCTTCCCCTCTTTGCTTCTGAATATCTTTTCGTCTTCTCCTTTCTCTGCGATCTATTCTCCATCAGTTTACAGACAAGCCCGTGTGGAAATAAAAATCAAATGACCCGCAAGCGTCTCTTACTGTCGTCCCAGCTCTCTAGCCGCTGCCAGCTTTTTGAAAGAAAAGCCTGTGCTCTGAAGAAAAATGCACTGCTCGCAACTGCTTCACCTCTTTTCTTAAAAATGTTTATTTTTTTAACTTATTTTTTAAATGTTTATTTATTTTTAAGAAAGAGAGGGAGACCGAGTACAAGCAGGGGAGGGGCAGAGAGAGAGGGAGACACAGAGTCCGAAGCAGGCTCCGGGCTCTGAGCTGTCAGCACAGAGCCCGACGGGGGGCTCGAACCCACGACCTGGGAGATCATGACGCCCCGAGACAGCACCAATGCTCTTGACTCCATTTCCAATCTGGAAAATCTTTCCCCGTTTTGGCTTTCTCTCACATGGGGCTGATGAGTCTTAAGTGGAGTGATGTATGTGGATCCCTCAGAAGCTGCTCACGGAGTTAATAATAAACATTAACTGCTCTTGGTATTTTGGGGGCACTGGGTTTCCTGGTTTGATGCTCCCTGCCCCTTTCTCTTCTGCTGGTTTTCTTTATTCTCCCTGCTCCTGTCCTCAGCCCAGAGTAGATTTCCCATGAAACTGGTGAGGTTTGAGCTTTTGGGGGTCTCTTGCCTGCACGTGTCACCGCACGGTGTGGAGCAGGTGTGCTGTGTGTTCCCATGCCGTGTGTTTTTCTCGGGTTTTCATCGCGGGTGGCAAAGACTACCCCCTTCCACCCTGTTCCCCTGGTCAGGAGGGGTTGGGGGAGCTGTGCACGCTGCTGACGGCCTGCGGAGCTGAAGTCCTGCCGGAGGTCCGTTTCGCTTGCACGCCGTGGGTTATGTTTACGTGGTCCGCAGTCACCTCTGTGTCTAGTTAAGTTAGTGCCGGGATCCCTGTGTAGGAGTGGCTCCCTCCTGCCCACCGCGCCGGCTCGCTCAGGTCCAGAGGCCACATCGCAAGATGAGAATGTTATCTGGGGTCAGCAGCAGAAGTGGAGGAGAGAGGTATAGAGCCAGAAGCTGGACTGTGGGAACTTTTCTAAACCACCCCATTTAAACATCATCCCCGTGCTGGGAAAAGGACTGAATCGTCTCCTCTCCGTAAAAACTGGTATTACGAGCTTGTTGTCATGTGAAGAGAAAATCAAAATTATACTGACCGAATATGTCGAAATGTGCACAGGTGGCAAAAGACAAAAATAGGTGAATTGGACTATGTGAAAAATTTAAAAAAAAGTGTTTGTGTGAAATGAGGTCATCGAGAAAATGAATAAACAGCCCACAGGATGGGAGGACATTTTGCAAATCATTTATTTTATAGGAGACGTGTATCCAGAATATATAAAGAGCTCTTACAACTTAATAATAAAAAAGGCAACCAAATTAAAAAAGGAGTAAACAGACCATTGGTTGCCAGAGGGGAAAGGGGTTGGGGCCGGCAGACAAAATAGGTCAAGGGGATTAAGGGGTACAAGCTTCCAGTTACAGAATAAATAAGTCACGAAGATGAAAAGTACAGCATGAGGAATATAATCAGTAACATAACAGGTAGTAACTAGATTTATTGTGGGGATCATTTCATAATATATAAAAGTGTTAAATCTCTATGATGCACATCTGAAACCAATAGGATAACGTATGTAAATTATATTTCAGTTAAAGAAATTGAACAGGGGCGCCTGGGTGGCTTAGTCAGTTAAGCGTCTGGCTCTTGATCTCAGCTCAGGTGATGATCTCATAGTCGTGAGATCGAGCCCCCCATGTTGGGCTCTGCGCTGACAGCTCAGAGCCTGCTTGGGATTCTCTCCCTCTCCCTCTGCCCCTCCCCCCGCCCGCACTCTCTCAAAATAAATAAATAAACATTAAAAAAAAAAAGGAAAGAAAAAACAAAACCGAACAAAGCATTTGAATAGACATTTCTCCAAGGAAGGTATATAAATGGCCACAAATACATGAAAAGATGTTCTACATCATCAGCCATCAGGGAAATGCACGTCAAAGCTACACTGAGATATCACTCACACCCACTAGGGTGCCTGGAACAACAAAGACAGACGATATGAAGTGTTAGCCAGGGTATAGTGACATTAAATCCTCGTATGTTGCTGGAGGAAATGAAAAAGGGGCAGCCAGGGTGGAAACAGCTTGACCGAACCTCAAAAAGTTCAGCGTAGGGTTACCTTATGACCCTCCAATTTTCACACCCCAGTATATACCCAGGAGAAATGAAAAAAACAAAAAACATAGTTCTACACGACAACTTGCGCACAGACGTAGATAACAACATTATTCATAGTAGCCAAACCGTGGAAACAATCCGTATGTCCATCATCTGACGAGTGGATGGACAAAATGTGGTGTATCCCCAAAACGGAATAGTATTTGGCAATAAAAAGGAAGGAAGTAGGGATACGCCCTACCACGCGGGGCAATCTTGTGAACATTCTGGTAAGTGAAAGAAGCCGGACGCAAAAGACCCCACGTTGCGTGATACCACTTTTATGAAATGGTCGCAGTGGGGAAACCGGGAGAGAAAGTAAGCACAGTGGTATTACCGGGGACCGAGGTGGGGGGTGACAGCTCGTGAGTAGGGGGCCTCTTTTGTGGGGGATGAGAGTGTTCCAAAATCAGTGACGGCTGTAAGCCCTGTAAATGTACCAAAACACATACGTGTTAAGGGGGTGGATTGTATAGTGTGTAAATTATACTTCAGTGAAGGAGTTTGAAACATGTAGGGAAGAAAAAAAAAAAGCTTTCAAGAGGTGTGTCCATAATTCTACGATTTATTCAGTGCCTTCCAATGAAGTCCAAACTCCACAGCTTGGTTTTTCAAGGCGTGTTATCTCTATAACTCTTTTCTTCCTTCATTTGTTCACTTGTAAACCTGATGCCTATTCCAATGCCGTTAATTCACCGTGCTGGCTGTGTCTTCTCCTTCCGGAGAGATATTCCCTTCATCCTTCTTTTGCAGCCCTCAGCATAGTCTGCCCTGTGTTCTGTTTATTTCTGTCTCCATCTCACTGAGATCTCTTTGAGGTCAGGAGATGTGCGCCCCCACGTTGGCATCTCCCGGAGCCCCGGCCCCTGGTCGTATCCGGCTGGTACCTGATAAATTTTTACCTCGCGGTAGGATGAATGGATTGCGAAATTGTTAGACACGACCCTGGATCTGACACTGCCTTTACCTCCCTCGCACGAGTTTTTCAAGAACAGCGCGAGATCAGACATACAAAGACGTTTCGGGAAACCCTTAAAACTCTCAGCGTGCAAGGCATTATTATTATCTGTCACCCTGGTTACTCTTCAAATTAGTGTCAGTCAACTTTTGGTGGCACACTTAAGATCCCTTATCGTCTGCGTTAGTTCGTCAGATGAGGTAATGCACTTTTTTTGGGTACAGTTGTCACTGAAGAGATTGGCAGTGTTTCGTAGCGGTAAACAAAACTGTCTCACGCGCGGGGCCCTGACAGAGAGGGAATGGGGTACCAGAAGCTCTGTGAAAACACTTACATCCATCTCAGCAAGAAGGAGTTGTGTGATCTGCTAAATAAATTAGCGTTCTGTTCTGTTTCTCCACTCCCCTGCTAACGAGCGAGCCCTGGAGACTCCTGGTCCTGGGCGATAAGCCCCCGATACCCATTCAAGTTCAGTTGAAAGCTCCTTCCTCTAGGGATCTCAGTTTAAAAACAGGATTCTTTAAGTAAATATATTTATCAAACTAAAAATAGTTAAAATATACAGAAATGCATAGAGAATGAGGTAATAAACCTATGTTTAACAAATGCTTTTTTTTTTTTTTGGCCATACTCGCTGTGGAGTTTCTGTTTTTTAAATTTTTTTTTTTATTTTTAACATTTATTTATTTTTTGAGAGACAGAGACAGAGCATGAGCAGGGGAGGGGCAGAGAGAGAGGGAGACCCAGATTCCAAAGCGGGCTCCGGGCTCCCAGCTGTCAGCAGAGAGCCTGACGCGGAGCTGGAACCCATGAACCGTGAGATCATGACCCGAGCCGAAGTCAGATGCTTAAGGACTGAGCCTCCCAGGTGCTCCGTGAGTTTCTCTTTAATGAAAACATTTCCGAGACTGTCGAATCTCTCCTTCCCCTCTGAAGCCCCATCTTCCTTCCCCTCCTTAAAAGTAATGATTGTGGGGGCGCTTGGGTGGCTCAGTCGGCTAAGTGTCCAGCTTCGATCTCACAGCCCATGGGTTCAAGCCCCTCGTCGGGCTCTGTGCTGACGGCTCGGAGCCTGGAGCCTGCTTCTGATTCTGTGTCTCCCTCTCTCTCTGCCCCTCCCCTGCTCACTCTGTCTCTCTCTCTCTCTCAAAAATAGATGAACATTAAAAAAAAAAAAGTAACAATTGTCTTCTACCAGGAACCCTTAATGGGTCGATCTTCCAACTTTGATGTCAACTCTTGAGGCCGTTGTCTAACTTCAACACTGTTCATCTCCTCTGTTCCCCATATTCAGAGTCCACGTTGGAGCCCATTGAATGGGGGTTTTCCCCGAGTCCTTTTGAGTCAGCCTCTGGGTCAGGGGAGGACAGTTACACAGGGACACTTGTCACCACATTCCTGGAGTTCTGGCAGGAGGAGGGAGAAGGCTGTGTGGTCTTGTCTTTGAAATCTGAAAGTTTGGTGACCCCGAGGGCCTCTTGGATGTGGTGTGGTGCAATTTCACAGACTACCACTTTGCGGATCAATCCAGTTCCATAGCGGTTTTGGGGAAAATGGCACCGTGCTAGGTACTGGGGAGAGGAAAATGACACGATGTGTGTGGGGACACGCGTGTGAGTGCACACATCTTGTTCTCATCTGTACCTGCCTCATTCGGAGGTAAGCTTGTGAGGTCTTTTTAAAACCCACGCAGTGATAGAAACATAAATCCACATCTTAGGTCCCACCGGCATTTGGAACACAGGCTACGAGGCATGAAGACTGCCTGGTGTGGCCCCGGACTTGGTCATGAGCTTCTCGGTACAGAGTTGAAAGAGCGGAATGGGATCAGTGACACGCTTTAGGGCCCTCACGCTCAAAGCAGGCTAGTTGCCCAAGGAGGCATGTCGTTTCTGGTACAGGTGCCTGGGACCCATTTCCCCGAGGTGAGAACTCCACCCCGATGGGGTGTGGAGGGGGACTGACCGGGACATTGTAGCAACACGTGCAGTACTCTGAGCGGTGTGGGATGTGCAGGGAGCACAGCTGAGGGACGGGGATTGACATGACCAGGAATGCCTGGTCCCCAAGGGCTATTAGTGCCAATAATGCTGCCAGTGGCCTTGTGATGGTTAATTCTAGGGGTTAACTTGATGAGCCATGGGTTCCCAGGTGTTTGGTCAAGCATTATCCTCGGTGTGTCTGTGACGGTGTTTTTGGATAAGATTAACATTTGAATCCACAGATGGAGTAAAGCAGATTGCCCTCCCCGGTGAGGGTGGGCCTCATCTAATAAGGTGAAGGCCTGAATAGAACAAAAAGGCTGGTGCCCCTTTGAGTAAGAACAAACTCCCCCTGCTTGGCTGCCTTTGATCTAGAGCATTGTTTTTTTGTTTTTTTTGTTTTTTTTCCCCTGCCTTTGGACTAGAACCGAAGCATGGTCTCTCCCTGGGTCTGGAACCTCCTGGCCTTCAGACAAGAACTGCCCCACTGGCTCTCCTGTATGTATGTGTCTACACACACATGTGCCCACGTACATCCCGTTACTTCTGCTTTTCTGTAGACCCCTAACACAAACATTCAATCTGCAGAGACAGATAGCACGGGCCTTAGGTAATAGCTGTAAAATTTCTTTGGGCTCATGGGCTTTCTAACTGAAATCATTGAATGGAGGGAGAATTTCGTACTCTCTTGTCTGTTAAGTATTCTTACAATAATAACAATATCAGGGCGCCCGAGTGGCTCAGTTAGTTAAGTGTCCAGCTCTTGACTTTGGCTCAGGTTGTGATTTCATGGTTCGTGGGATCGAGCCCCGCGTTGGGCTCTGTGCTGACAGCTCAGAGCCTGGAGCCTGATTCATTCGGGTTCTGTGTCTCCCTCTCTCTCTGCCTCTCCCCAGCTTGTGCTCTCTCTCTCTCTCTCTCTCTCTCTCTTTCTCTCACAAATAAATACAACTTTAAAAACTTATTAAAAAATACTTAAAAAAACAACTCAGTAATAACATTTATGGCATACTTCGAAGCACTTTACGTATATTAGCTCACATAAGCCTCATAACGATATTCTAAGGGAACCGAGGCGCTCAGAGGTCTGGGAAGGCGTCCAAGGTCACAAAACTGGGAAACGATGTGATATTTTCAGGGTCCTAATCTGAGTAAAGCCGATCTTCCATTTGCTGCCAGGGGTGAAAGCAGGAGAGGGCCCCGTTGGGGAGAACCACACAGGTATTGGCCCTTTGACCCCCAGGCTTCTCTGTGTCTCTGGAAAGGAGGGACAGACACGTGCACAGTGCTGCTTGCTGATGGCAGTGAGAGAGCTCGCGGGAAGAGGGGCGCCCGCAGGAGGCAGTGTGGGGGCCGCCGGCTGAAAAGCGGTCACAGCAACTCCTGATCCCCCCCGCCCCCAGCTGCGAATTTAGGAAGCACTTCCTGGGGTCACGCGCAGCCAGCAAGGACCAGAGCAGGGATGGCGGGGAAGTTGTTTGACGTGGAATTCGGTGCTTCCCGCACCACCCTGCTCCCTCACTGGTTCCGTCCACACCTCGGGGGATCTCTACCGAGAGCCGGGTCCAAATCCCAGCATGGAGCCCCAGGAGAGACCTGGCTTAGAGAGCGCACGCAGGTTCTCGAGGAGCGGAAGGGGAGAGAGAGGTGAGGCTGGCGTCTCCCTGTTTGGGCATCGTTCTCGCCTCCTGGGTTTTTCCTTTGTGGTTATCCACTTCGTGGGATCCTAACCTCAGCTCCCGAAGAGCACGCGTGACCCGCGGAGCAGTGTCCCGAGTAGGCCCGCATCTCTGCCATTGGCCCACCTTGGGTCTGGACGGAGGCTCTCGCCGTCATCAGTGGATAGGACTGTGCTTAATAAAGCTGCCTCTGAAGTTGAGGCTTCTGAGACCCACGTGCTACCGTCTCCCCTGGGACGGGGTTCTGCCCGCTCTTTGGGGACCCAGGCTTATCTGCTCAGAATCGGCCGAGCTGGGTTGGGTGTGGTCACAGGTGTATCAGCCTGAGGGCTTCCTGGGGTCGTGGGTGGAGAGGCCGCGTGTAGGTCTCAGACCGTCCAGTGTGGAGGTGGCTGTCCGGGGGGGGGGGGGGGGGGGGTAATGGGCACCGGGATTGGAGGCTCCTGACACACCGCTTCCGGCCAGTCACCCTGCCGCCTCCCTTCCCGCCAGGTGAATATTACTTAGACACCCAGCTTCTGATTAAAGCTGCGTGATGGAACTTGTACCCAGGATGCGGCCGGTGGCCCGTGTCGGCTTGTTGGAGTTAAAAAATATATTTTAATTTGTTCGGTTCTCTGGGGAAATTATCTGCGCCCGCATGTGATAATCAGCTTTCACAAAACCTGAAATTATTCGAGCCACAAAAATGAGATTTTTCATCTACATGAATGAAGAAGTGTTTTGCTCCGCCCCCCACCCCCAGCCTTTTTCTTTCTTTCTTTCTTTTGTTTCTGTTTTTGTTTTTTTTTTGTTTTTTGGTTTTTGAGAGGAGGGGAGATTAAGAACATTTGAATTCATTCCTCCCCTTCTCCCCCAGGACACTGCCGTTAACGGTTGTAACAAAATGCTTAGACCACTAGTACCTGGTGCAACATCTTTGCGTGCATTTTTTCTCTTTTTATCCTAAACGTCACGCCAACTCTTAAGGTTGGGGGGTGGTGAGTATTGCCCTCCGCTTCATGGAAGAAAGTGGGTCACTGGGAAGCTGAGATTTGCCCAAGTTCACTTGGCCGATGGGTCGCAGAGTCGGGACCAGAACCCAGCTCTCCCGGTAACCAGATCAACACCCTTCCCCCCTTACCAGGAGGCCTCGAAGGAACACTAGCGGGAGGGGGTCTCTAAGGGAACCGAGTTGGGGATGAAAGTGGATTCATGTGGCACCCCGTCTGCACCCGTCAGGATCAGCTCCGTTAAGTTGTAATGCGAAATCCCAGTGGTTTAACTTGTTTATGCAAAGTCCCCTGTGGGTCCGTGTCCCCAAACCGCGTGGATCTCATGACCCCTCTGCGCCAGCATGAAGCCTCCGGGGGCGCTGAGGCAGGGAAAGGGGGACCGAAGGGCTGCGTGTTGGGTTCTCAGTGCTTCCGCCTGGAAGGGACAGAGTTCGGTGCCGGCTGCGTGGCCCTGGCCAGGGGCACGAGGAGCTGGGCACCGTGTCTTCTGTGTGTCCCAGAAGGGGAGGAAAACCACGAGCGGTGACTGCCACGGCGTCTGCAGGCCGGGGGGGGGTCTGCGCTGGGGCGCGGGGTCCCCTTGGACAAGCACCTGTGTCACAGATCCCGAGGGAAGCAATTCCTACTACCAGAAGTCACGCTGGAGGCACCTGTAAGTAGATGTTTTATGGGAATAAACCCCGCAGCCTCTCCTGGGTGTCCGGGTTCAAGGCTCGCAACGACGGGTTTACGGATACCATTTTCCTGGTTCAACCTTCCGATGATTCGCCTCGACCTGAGGAAGCAAAGTCTGAATGAGAGGGATTTGGCCCCTGACGCCTCCTTCGTGCTCATTGTTACACCCCCCGCTCCCCCCCCCCCCCCCCGGCCTTGCCCCGGGGGGGTCTTTCCCCCCCCCCCCCCCCCCCCCCCCCGCCACCCCGCTCATGCCTCCTCCCGTCACTCAGGTCTCAGCACCTTGGAGAAGCTCCTTCTGTTGTGCTCTGTCAGCCCCTCTGGGTAGCCTTATCAGCAAGTGGATCTTTGCAGGCTAGTATCCTGGGCGCGTCCGTGCATCCCTAACTAGGTGGCAGACGGGATCAAGGGGAGCACTGGGCCCTCTGAGTGACACTCAGCACAGGCTTAGCTCATCCACAGAGGTGACTGAACACACACGCGCATTTCTTAAACACAGGAGTGACATGCGAGGGGGCGAACGAGGCCAGACTAGACAGCGTGACGTGCTTGGCTCCCACGTCCTTCTCCATCGGCGGCGTGCCAAGCCGTCGTCAAGACGCTTGGTTTTGAGCTTGGCCCCTGTGTCCCTTGACCCCGGCGTCAGCGCTCTTGGCAAATACCCTGGTATTTCGCTACCTTGCCTTAGAAGTGGCAGACGCACCGTGTTCTAATATGCAGCGTCTTTTTCTTCAGCAAGGTTCCAAGTCACGTGATGATACACGGTGAGTGGCAGGGTGCCCTCAGATACCTGAATTATTCGGCTTCTCATCCCCAAGTTATGGTCCGGTGGGTCTAGAGGTTCACTTTGGGAGGATAAACATCCCCAGGATGGTGGTGACGATTGCACAACCCTGAATCCCCTGAACTGGACACTTAAGAAGAGTTGAAACTGTAGATTTTATGTGTATTTTACCATTGTAAGAATTAGATTCCCATTATTATATGTATATATATATATGTACACACATATGTAATTAGTAATTACATATAGAAATTTTAATATATATGTGGTATATTATATGTACTATATTAATTGCATTATTACCTATTGTATTGTCATAGGTAAGCAACAGGCACATGTACACCATTCAGTATAGGGCCACCTCACTAGACCGCAGACCGTTTCACGCCACAGGCTAGCGTGTGATTGCTCTTGCCTGGGCCGAGTACGTTTTGGCTCCCTGGCTTCTTATTTGGGAAAGTTATTCCCCAAAGGAGACTCATTCTGGCTCAGTAGAAACATTCTCCGCCTCTTTTCCCAAGATGAAGACCCCAGCTCAGTGATTTCCAAATCTTTTTTTTTGAACTCTCAGCGACCTCTTTTGTTATTTTTCCCCCCTCTGATAGAATTCGCCTTAAAAAACAGTTTTATCTGTCTTCGTCTTTGTCTGAGTGACTTATTTCGCTTAGCACATGATTTCACTCCTATGCAGAATGTAAGAAACAAAGCCAGTGAGCAGGGGGAAACCTAGAAAGAGAGGGACAAGCCGAGAAACAGACTATTTATTTTTGTGTGTGTGTGTGTGTGAGAGAGAGAGAGAGAGAGAGAGAGAGAGACAGAGAGAGACAGAGAGAGACCGAGCGGGGGAGGGGCAGAGAGAGAGAGGGAGAGAGAGAATCCCAAGCAGGCTTTGCACTGTCAGCACAGAGCCCACACAGGGCTCGAACCCGTGAACTGTGAAATCATCATGACCTGAGCCTAAATCAAGAGTCAGATGCTCAACCGACTGAGCCACCCACGCGACCCAAGACTCTTAACTAGAGAGAGCAAATTGCTGGTCACCAGAGGGGAGGGGGTGGGGGATGGGCGAAACAGGTGATGGGGATTAAGGAGTGCACCTGTTGTGAGGCACACAGGGCGGTGTATGAAAGTGTCGAATCACTAGATTGTACACTTGAAACTAATGTTACGTTGTATGTTAACTATACTGGAGTTAAGATAAAAAATAAAAAAAAATTGGTTTACACCAATTCATACCCCTGCATTTATTAAGTAACAACTCATTTGTCCTCCTTGTGCCGGCATAGACACCTGTAACCGCCCAGCGGTGTTTGTGATTGGCTGGGACAGCTGGTCTCTCCACATTGATTCGACATAATTGCTGCACTTGATAGAATGCATAATGAATAAACGTGTGGTTTCCCTGGGGGCTTCTGACATACCCAGAGCAGCTCCAGAACCCCACTGTCACCTTCAAGGAGACAAGGTGCCCTGCATTTCACTTGCTTCTGGCACGTTTCCTTTAAGAGTCCTGGTGCCTCGCTTGTCCGGCCCCGGCGCGGGCTCCCGGAGGCCGGGTGATGGATGCCCCCGTCAGGAGAGCATATTGGATCTGTTACGCACCAGTGATATACGATTTCAACATCTCAGGCGTGATTTGGATGCTCTGCACTCTCCCTCACTGGAACTTTGCCGCCACGTTGTTTTTGTGCTTTGCTGCTCAACGAGAGGAAGATAAATCTAGAAACCTGCTTGAAAATGGGCGTACTGTATTCAGTTGCATTATTAAAAGATCTTAAAGGCTGGGCCTTAATTTCCTTACCTGTAGAAGGAAGACGTTGGACTAAGCTTCCTTCCAGCTCCCGAAATTCTGAAATTCTAGCTTACAAATAAGCAATACGAAGGGGGCCTAATCGCCCTTGCATTTTTCTGTCCGGCAGGTCCGGGGGCTCCTTTTCTGGGTTTCAGGAGGGTATTGCTGTCCCTCAGGGTTGATTGATCTGTTTATTCTAAGCTTGAGGTGGGAGCTACAAGGGAGGCCCTTTGTTGGGGGCACTGCTGAGAAAAACAGCCTAAGCACCTGAATACCACCTTGGGGGACGGAGTGAGCCTAAGGACACACGACTGGGACCGGTGCTTTGATTTGGCTGCAGGGAGAGGAATGAGTGGGGAGGCCAGGGGACGCCAGGGAACTCCAGGGAAAGCCGAGAGCTGTGGCCTGGGGCAGGGAGATCCTGAGTGAGCCGCCAGAAGGATTTGGTTTCCTTAACTCTCCAGGGGCCGGACCCCCATTCCAGAGGCTGACTCTTCTCCGTGCGCTTCTGGTCCCTTCCCTCGAGCCCCTTCAGACTCGATGCCGCATCAGAATGTGGTGTTTCTTTCTTGCCAGCGATGGGAAGACTTTCAGATGAATAAAGACCTAAAACAAAAAAAACTTTGCAAAAGTAGAATGGCCATCGGGTTTTATCTTTCTCTCTTCAACGGCCCTGAAAAATAGGGGCACACGTGGGAACTGAGCACTTTTGAGCAAGCCGATGTCTCTTAGATTACAGGTTATGCCTCACCTCATTTCCAGGTCAGAATAGCACTAGACCTCTCTCCCGAGGCAGACTCCTCTCGAAGCAGAGATGAGGCAAATCTGTTCTTTTCTTAGTTCGTGTGGCCCCTGTCGTGAGGGCTAAGAACTCTGAGATCTAGAGGATCCTGAAGGATATCAAGATTTAACTCTGGGTCAAATCAGCAAATATTCATTTACTTATTTATTTTTGAGAGACAGAGCGTGAGCAGGGGAGGGGCAGAGAGAGAGGGAGACACAGAGTCCAAAGCAGGCTCCAGGATCCGAGCTGTCAGTGCAGAGTCCCGAGGACGCGGGGCTCCAACTCATGAACCTTGAGATCATGACCTGAGGCGAAGTCGGACGCTTAACCAACTGAGCCAGCCCAGCACCCCAGCAAATATTTATTAAGTACACACAAAAGGCAGGGCTCTGTAGACAAAACGAATCAACGAATCCATGCGAGTATTTGCCCCTGGGGAGAAAAGGCAATACAATGAATGGCTGGCAAATACAGGTGTGAGTTCCACTGAGTCTCCACAAGATGAAAGAAGAGGAAGCTTCTGGAAAGAGAAGTGTGCCCCAGCATCCACGTGACTATCCCTCAGGGGCTTGGCTAGCTTTCCCCAGGGCTTCTGCAGGGCGCTCTTTTACCCCTGGGAAGTATACTCGATACGATCCCTTGCCCACCAGTGTGTGTTTGCCTCCTGAGCTGTGGGTAACAGATCAGTGCGGGAATTGTCCTGGGGCTGAATATTGTGATTTTCAGATGCTGACCTTTCACAGCGGGGACTTTGCTGTGACTCCTGAATTCAGGGCATAGAGCTAAGACAGAAAGCAATGAGCACAAGTTTGGGAAACTCTGACATACTCATTCGGGTTCCAGGGTGAAAGGTGGTTCCGGAAACTCAGGAAACACTGCATAACTCAGGTGTCTGTCATTCCTGAGATATAACGGCTGGGTTAGGTCAACACAGGCTAGTGAGACAAGATCCACCAAAGCAAAGCAAAGAGAAAAGGGTTTCTCGAACACAAGGACAACTTACTACTTAAGACTAGCCTAGACCAAGATTTACTAGGAAAAAAAAAAATTGCATTTTATTCCTAGAAAGAGGAACAGCTTTATGAATGGGAAAAATAAATAAAGGGATATTTGGATCTTGGTTCTTGGGGGGATTTATATCAGTCTTTATATCTCTTCAGGTTAACATTCATCTTTAGCTTGGCAGAAACAGCTAAGATTCATGAAGCATCACGCACTGGAAGAAAAAGCGTGGGGGTCTTGGCAATGATGGGGAGGGACGTGGCACAACGGCGAGACTACGGTTGTTTTCTTACAGGAAAGATGCATTCTGAGGTTCCAGGAGACTCCACGAGAGGGGGAAACTTTCCTTTCGAAGTTGGGCGATCTGGCAGAGTAACAGAGGTCAGAGCCATAGAAAGGTCTACAGATAGGCCACTGGGAGAGGTGGGGACGGGAAGGCAGGTAACTGGGAGGGGGAAAGGCTGGTGGTTGGTCGTGTTGACTGTCGGGGCCCTCAGCTAGGCCGGGGCAGACGGGCAGGGCTTTGAGTTCGCTGTAATCGCTCTGCAGACCTCAGGGCATAACTCCAGCGCACCTATGGGTATTCTTTCCCCGTAAGTTACACCCCCCAGGGTGCAAGCAACAGAAAGCAAAACACGAGCTGACTGGGTGTCATGCAGCTCTGTGATGTTACGTCCAGATTCGATCCCCTTACTGACATCGACTTCTAGGAACTTTCTGTCCTCCTGCATTCGTCTGCTGCATTTTCCAGCTTCGGGACTTTTTACGGCTGTCATCATTCAGTATAAATAACAGCCCGCTGAGGAGCGGGTGACAATGTGGCGTTTTGCTGGGCCACTTCTAGCTCAGCATTCCTCGCGACGGCTCCTGCTGCTGGCCGCGTGCCAGGCCTGACAAACAGCCACGGAAACGATTTGGCACAAGGCGAGGGTTTAAAATTCTCACTGAAGTTACTCCATGACTACATCTTTCGTGCTTGGTAAAATAATTACTGTGTTGTGTTTTTAATTTACATCAAGAGAAACACTGATAAAATGATTGCCTGTACCTGGATTACAGAATGTTCCGTGATCTCTGAGCTGTGTCTTTTTGTGTGTGTGCATCTCACGTAATGCCTGTCCTTCCTTAAAAATGTATCTACGAATTCCGGGGGATGCACCATGATTAGAGTTCCAGGCCACTTTCTGGAATTTTTGCAAATTATTCGAATACTGTGATCTCACTACTTATGGGGCCCGGGGTCCATTTCTGCCGTCGGACTGGAGAAGAAAAGATTGTACTTGAAAATGCAGCTCTCTGGCTTTGCGAACATGTGAGTGGAAGCATTTTGAGGGTCAGGCTCATGAGTATTTTTCCATTGCAGCTCAGGCATGGATCCCTCAAGAGGGAATGATTTGGTAGCATGGGAAGACAGGCTTAGTGTTCTCATTTTGCGTCCTGTTAACATGTACTTTAGAAAATGTACTCGTTCCTGACGGTCTATAAGTTTTCATAAAGAAATGACGTGTTTTTAGAAGTAACTGTAGGGGCGCCTGGGTGGCTCAGTTGGTTAAGCGTCCGACTTCAGCTCAGGTCACGATCTCACGGTCTGTGAGTTCTAGCCCCGCGTCGGGCTCTGGGCTGACAGCTCAGAGCCTGGAGCCCGTTTCAGATTCTGTGTCTCCCTCTCTCTCTGCCCCTCCCCTGTTCATGCTCTGTCTCTCTCTGTCTCAAAAATAAATAAACATTAAAACAAAATTAAAAAGAAGTAACTGTAACTTACATTCGTTCAGTAAGTAACTGTAACTTACATTCGTTCAGGATGTTACTGTTCACACAGTGCTTTTATACATTTTATTTTGACTGTCACGATGGTCAGCCCTGTGAGGCAGATCAGCTATTGTTATTCTTACATGTTCCAGACGAGAGACTGGAGGTTTGGAACGGTTACAGGATGTGCACACTATCGTGCAATTAGTGTTGAGGCTCAGAGGCAGGCAGGCTTGGAACATAGAGCTATTTCAAAAATCCCTCTACCAGCCACCCCCCCTCCTTTTTAAAGTTAATAGATTAAAAACATTTTTTTAAATGTTTATTCATTTTTGAGAGACAGAGACGGATAGAGTGCAAGCAGGGGAGGGGCAGAGAGAGAGGAAGACACAGAACCCGAAGCAGGCTCCAGGCTCCGAGCTGTTAGCACAGAGCCCGACGCGGGGCTCGAACCCACGAACTGTGAGATCATGACCTGAGCCGAAGTTGGATGCTTAACTGACTGAGCCACCCAGGTGCTCCCCCCACCCATGCCTTTTTACCCCCAGCCTTCCCCTCTTATCCACGCCTGGCCGTGGTATGATAGATGTTATAATTGATGAGCCTATATTGATACATTGTCATGAACTGAAGCACGCAGTTTACATCAGGGTTTCCTCTTGGTGTTGTACATTCTAAGAGTTTTGACAAATGTGTCGAAACATGCGCCCACCATTACAGTGCATGAGGGATGATGGTTTCATTGCCCCAAACATCCCCTGTGCTCTGCCTCTCCACCCCTCCGTCGTCTCTAACCCCTGGCAACCACTGACTATTTCACCTGCTTCACAGTCATAGTTTTGTCTTTGCTAGAATGTCACGTAGTTGGAATCGTACTTCATCCTTCTACTACCTTTTTAGGCACCAGCATTTTCCCTTCATTGTTTATATCAATAGCAATTACAAAATTTACTATGTTTCTATTTGAGATAAAACATTTTCATGAACAGGTGACATTTTTCTCACCACCGTCTCCGGTGCTCATTCTCGTTACCAGTTGGAATGTGGTCAGTGGGTTTCTGTCTTGATTAAAATGCCCTAGCTTAGCCACCTAGTGCCAGGGTGGCTCAGTCGGTTGAGCGTTCGACTTTGGGTCAGGTCATGATCTCACAGCTCGTGAGTTTGAGCCCCGCATCAGGCTCTGTGCTGCCAGCTTGGAGCCTGGAGCCTGCTTCAGATTCTGTGTCTCCCTCTCTCTCTGCCCCTCCCCTGTTCACGCTCTGTCTCTGTCTCAAGAATAAATGAACATTAGGGGAGCCTGGGTGGCTCAGTCGGTTAAGCGTCCGACTTCGGCTCAGGTCGTGATCTCGCGGTTCGTGAGTTCGAGCCCCGCGTCGGGCTCTGTGCTGACAGCTCAGAGCCTGGAGCCTGTTTCAGATTCTGTGTCTCCCTCTCTCTCTCTGAGCCTCCCCCGTTCATGGCTCTGTCTCTCTCTGTCTCAAAAATAAATAAACGTTAAAATAAAAAAAAATTAAAAAGAAAAGAATAAACATTAAAAAAATTTTTTTAATAAAAAAATAAATAAAATGTCCTTGCTTAACATAACAAACCTTAGTATTGGCACATGTCAAGCATTTTGTTCCTCTGAGGAAAATCCGGAGGAATCTTCTCCTGTAGCCTAACTGATCATTTTCCAAGCGAATTTTACCTGTTTCGGTTGAGAAAATTGAAGCATTGAAGGAGGAAAGGTCTTGCCCAAGTAAAGACATCAGGAGAACAGATAAGCGCTTCCTTATCCCCACTGGAGATGCTGCACAGTTTAGCCATGATTGGCCAATACCCCCAAAAGAGAGACCTTGAAAGGAGAGGGCATGCCTGTCCGCTCAGCTCACCAACACGTGAGGCGTGGCAGAAGCCACGGCTTCAGTCCTCATACGGGTTAGTGGCTTACCTTGGAACTCACCTTTAAGTTCCGGAAGCTGTGGGGGGCACATACGGTCCCCCCGGATCGTAAGGGGAACCATGACACCACGTTTATTTCCCAAGTCCCCCTTGCCCCAAACCCAGGAATAAAGCAGGTCAAACACACAGGCAGATCAAACGCGTGATTTCCGTTCTCGGAGGATTTGAATACCAGCATTAGTTGAAGGAGAAGAGTACGTTCTGAAGTCATTTTGTGGTGGATGGAGCCACAACGAACGCATCGAGTAACTTCTGCATTTGCCGGCTGTGCTTATTTATTGTGCGTTTTCTGTTGCCTGGGTGCCCATTGTTTGCAAGTATTAGAGATGCCCAGAGCGACGAAAACATGAAGGCGTATAAACACTGAATAAACCTTGTTGCTCTTTAGCAAGGACAGAGTGCCTTATTCGAAAGCTAACTGAGGGTTCACTGATGGCTAATGCTTGCTTTTCTGGTGCTTGTGTGACAAACATGGGTGTTTTTAACCTTGTCAGTTAGGTGGCAGCATAGTCTAGTCGAGTGCAGTTCTAGCTTATGGGTCAGAGTTTTCTCCAGTTTGCTCCTAAGTCATTTATTGATACTGTATTGGGGTGCCCCTGGGCAAGTCACTTGATGTCCTTTGGTCTCCCTTGCTATGTCTGTAAGATGGGAATAATTATAGTGACAGTTGGCTCTGACTTAGGACAAATGAGGTGACACAGGGGGTTTGGAGCTGTCAGTATATAACTTTTTTAAAAATATTTGTTTATTTTTGAGAGAGAGAGAGAGAGAGAGAGACAGAACACGTGCGGGGGAGGGGCAGAGAGAGAGAGAGAGAGAGAGAGAGGGAGACACAGAATCTGAAGCTCCAGGCTGCGAGCTGTCAGCACAGAGCTTGACGCGGGGCTCGAACTCACGGTTCGATCAAGGTTGTGATCTGAGCCGAAGGTGGATGCTTAACTGACTGAGCCCCCCGGGCGCCCCGGTATACAACTTTAAGCTGTTATGCAGGTGTCCATATTAAAAGCATCTTACCGTCAATACTTAATTTAGATGGAAGGTGTATAGGTACATGTGTATACATATTTTACTTGCTATGTATGTATTGTTATGTGCGTATCCACATATATGTGTGTGCGTGCATATATGTGCTTGCACACATGCATGTGTGTGCATGTATATGCATATGTGTGTATACATGTGAATATGAATGTGTATGTGTGTATATGTGCACATGCATGAGTATGTGTGTGTGTGTGTGTGTGTGTGTATACACGTATGCCTGTTCTGTGTTTTGTGCTTTGCAGTTGCATAAAATTCTTCTACAGGCATCACCCCATTTGACCCTCCCAGCAGTCTCCATGACGGGGGGATGTTCTTGCATTCATTTTCTAACTATGGTTCACAGGGTTTATGGTTCCTGAAACTTGATACACTTACCATGATTTTGAAATAAGGGAAAAAGAACCTCACTGTAGACAAAAGTCAAGATTTCGAGCGTTTTTGTAACCAAATTGTGAGCAGGTTTGCAAGAGTTGCAAGAACCCAAATCAAGAAGATCAGCCTTTTGAAAGAGGTCTCTCTAGATGGAGAATGACTGAGCAGTTACGTATCACCGAACCACAGCTTTGCACGTTGGATTTGATTTGCCAGGAAGGTTCTGTTGAGGACAGTGTCCTTCAGCCAATCTGAAAATGCTATTTAAATTTGTTCTTAAGAAAGGCTCTTAAGGTACCACCTGTTCATGTCATTAGTCTGTTAATTAATCAGTCTGTCTACTGTTTAATTACTCATCCATTCGAAGCATTTTACTAAGCTCCTACTGTGTGCCCCTAAGGAGTTCCCAGCTGCAGTGGGTCAGGGGAGTTAGTCAGTGTGGATAGATTTGGTCAGGATACTGCACAGGAAGTACATTTTCAGGCCTGGGATGGGCACCATGTGGCGGACAGAATTGGCCGGAAAAAAAGTGAAATCAGAATATATTGTTCAGGACGTCTGATCTTCAAGACAGGGACTCCTCGTGGAAATTTGAGGTGTACTGGCTGAGAGACTTCTTTCAACGGAGGCAATAAACAGTGGTCGTGTTTTGGATAAAATCCACAGGGGTTCTGGGAAAAATCCCTCTACGAGGGGTTGGGGAGATCTCTGCAGAGAAAGTTCTCTGTACTGTAAGATTACAGGGGTTGTAGAGGATAAAATGTGTGCTTTGGGTGGGTATTTATTCTTTTCTCTTTTTATCATTTGGCCGTGGCTTAGTGCCCAGGTCACTGGTATTTCTCCCTTGACTGGAGACATCTACTTCCGTGCCCTGCACAGTCTTTGGAACATGTAGCATCTGAGGGACCCTCCATGGGGCCAGGCACGAGACAGGGCCCGCCATGCCACAAGCACATCACTGCTGGACTCTTGCAGACTTTTGAGCCCAAGACGAGACCCGAGACACCGTGCTTCAAAAGAAAATCAGTATCTGTTGCCACCTCCTTGCACACATACACGAGGTAGAATTTATCATTTCCTCAACTCATTTAGATGTTGTTCCTGTGTCTGTAGACAGTGAGACGGGACCATTTCACCATTTTCCTTCGAACTAGGACACGTAGCACAGTACCTGCCACATAATAGGTGTTTCATTAAAAAGTATATTAAAAGCTGAAAGAGGCGGGGCACCTGGGTGGCTCAGTCGGTTAAGTGTCCGACTCTTGGTTTCGGCTCAGGTCATGATCTCACGGTTTGTGGGTTCGAGCCCCGCGTCGGGCTCCGCGCTGGCAGCACAGAGCCTGCTTGGGATTCTCTGTCTCCCTCTCTCTCTGCCTCTCCCCCACTTGAGCTGTCTCTCTCTCTCTCTCTGTCTCAAAATAAATAAATTAAAAAAAAAAAAGGCTGAAAGAGGCTAAAAGTTATCCTAGATATTCTGGTGATAAAAAGGCAAACCGTTCAATCGGGCCAAACATCTAGCTAAGGGAAAGGGCATTTTACAAAAATCAGAGCCCGTCGTCACGTTCAGTCCGCAAATTTATAGATCTCTGCACTCGATCGGCAGAAACATGACGTGTATATGTTTCTCAAGCACCCATGTTTTTAAGTACTTGGTAGAGGTCCTTCCGTGTGACAAAATCATGAGTCTTATTGGAGTCGTTCGGGTTTTGGGGGAAGAACGCAAAGTCCAGTGAGGGGTAAGTATCATTTTTCACTACGAGCAGGTTCCTTTGCGGACACGAGCTTACAGGCAAGGCTGTTCCGTCAAATGCCACTTAGCCCTCAGCCCAGGAAATCATAAAGATGAGCTTAGCCGCCTCCATTTCATCCAACCTTCCGGTTCTAGGAATGTGAGCTTCACTTCCACCCAGTTCATATTACAGCAGCTTCGCAAGCGCCAGGTACAGGGCGTGATTGGGATTTTGTGTCCAGAACTGCGGTTGCGATCTTGACTGTGGTCACCGGTCCCCTGCGGGCCACTCAGGAGCGCTGTCTCCATTGCTGCTTTCCTGCTTACTCTTGGATGGAGAAACGTGCAAGGGGAAGACTTTGGAGTGCAAGCCATGCACACAGCAGGAGGGGTTTGATGCAGAGATGGCCACGGCCTGTCCCTGCCCAGAGCAGAGCAGAGCACCTAACAGAAAGATCACAAGTGCCTGACAAGGTATGAGTGAGTGCAGGTGCCCTAGAAGTAAGCTTGGCTCCTGGTACGGTCCACACTCAACGGCGGTTACGGTCCACCTAACCGATGCGTTTCCGACGTGAGCAGAGGTCATCGAGCGACGGCACTTGAACTCCTGACCTCACTTTTGTGGTCACGAGGCTGCTCCGTTTAGAAAGAAAACAAGCGCATAGAATATTCCAGCAGAAACAGCGGTCGCGTGATTTGGTAGGTGGGTTATTTCGGGCTACTTAGCAAAATAACAGCGTTTCTGGACAGTGGGAGATGTGCTCAGCTCCTCGCAAGGTCAGGGAAGAGGCCTTTTTTTTTAAATTTTTATTTTTTCCTTCCCACCAAGGTGGCCGTCCTGTCCTCAGCCCAGAGACTCTAGTTCCAACAGCGGTGGGATTGATCCCAGGGCCACCAAGCACAGGTTCTGGGCCATTTTCTCTTCCAGTTCCTGTGGCCTCCTAATACTCAGAAATGTTGGCTTTCATGAAGAGGCCAGGACAGGTCCCCACGTGTGCCAGGGCTTTGGCCGTGGGCTTGGCCCGAGGGAAGGCAGGTTGGGCTCCATGGCTCATGTCCCTCACAGAAGCCAACTCGGGACTGCCTTTTGGTTTACACAGATTTAGCTGGTATTTCCCCATCTCTAAGAATTACATTCACCACTTGAACTATGCACTTGCTCATCAAAACTTGGAAAATGTCATAGAACTGGAAGGTGGCCTGGAAGTCTTCTTTCGGCCAGATTCCAGCCTGTTTCCTCCCTTTGTCGATGGAGGATGAGGCCCCGAGAGGCCAGGCCGTGAGTGCGAGTCCTTCCCTCTTCTTTCGCATTCCACACCCCCCCCCCCCGTCTTCATTTTCTCTCTCTCCCACTTTCCTGTCCTTTCTGTCCCGTCCTTTCCCACTCTTCGTAGTCCGAAGAGGTTCAAAAAAGGTTACGGTCGCAAAGATGTTGGGCCCGGGGCGGAGCCAAGTTTCGTGAGACGGGAAACCTTCTTCAGTTTGGGGAATCTTCTTTCAGAACAGCAATGCCTTTCTCGTGGTGAACATTTCTCAGTATCGGCAACATAGACGCGTATAGAGTAGTCACGCTGTGCGTCGTAGCCTTACACCATGTTACCTGTCAGTTCTGTCTCGACAAAGCTGGACAACAAGCAGCAGCAGAAGACCGTGGAAGATCAAGTGCATGGGTGGGGGGCCCTCCCAAGGCCTCCGAAGGGACCCTTCGAAGCCCCTGAAGCTGAGGCCGCTGTCTCTGGCGAGGACCCTCAGGTGTCCCCCTTCCCCCTTCCTCCCACTCACGCCCTTTGTCAGATGGAACAGTCTTGAGGGTTTCAATCAAAAAGCCTATCGAAAAGCCTTCCTTTGTACAGTGGTTTCATCTGAGGTGATTAGAGCATGCAGAATACACGTAAGCGAGCCTTATTTATCCTGTTTGATTGTCACACGGGTTGTTTTACTGTTGACCCTTGAACGGCATAGGTTTGAACTGTGCAGGCCCACTTATGTGCAGATTTAGTTCGATAAACATAGTCCAGTCCTGAAAATGCATTTTTTCTTCCTTATCACTTTCTTTTTTTTAGTTATTTTTTAAATGTTTATTTTTGAGAGAGAGAGAGAGAGAGAGACAGAGAGAGAGAGAGACAGAGTACAAGTGGGGAAGGGGCAGAGGAAGAGGGAGACACAGAATCCAAAGCAGGCTCCAGGCTCCGAGCTGTCAGCACAGAGCCCGACGTGGGGCTCGAACTCACAGACCACAAGATCATGACCTGAGCCGAAGTTGGACGCTCAATCGACTGAGCCACTCAGATGCCCCTTCCTTATCACTTTCTTAATAACACTTTCTTTTCTCTAGCTCCCTTTATCGTAAGAGTGCAGTATATAATATATACAGTGTACAAAATGCGTGTTTAGTCGATTGTGTATGTTATTGGTAAGGCTTCTGGTCAACAGGCTCTCGTAACCCCCCAGTTATTCAACTGGAGTTTTCATTTCATGTTTCCCTTCCTCGTGCCTCATCCCTGGTCTCTCCCTCCTCCTAACTTGTAGCTACGACTATCTCTAGAAACTCACATTCACTGGAATATACACTAGGGAATCTTGACCTGGGATTTACGGGTCCCCATCCCCTTGACATGGCGCACTGAGAAAAGGTCTTGTTGCTTTCATAATTAGGACAATTCCCATGTAGTGAGTGCTTCCTGTATGTCAGGTGGTACCTGATTCTGTTTCACCAGGATCTCCGACGGCTCTGTGACCCCGGAAGAGTCCAGAACCACTGTCTCATAACATTGACTATGAAATAGTCTAGCCTCTGACTTCTCTTCTTCTAAGATGACTACAAACATCTACATATTTGTAGCTATTGTTTCTATTAAGCGTACTACTCTCCAGTGCTTTAAGACACTAGACCAGTGCAGAAAAAAAAATAAGCATTTCCTATTTTTAGGAAGGTAATATTTTCAGCGGTAGAGGTTATCAGACATCAGGGACTTGTGACTTCCAGAAAATGATAATAGGGTAACCTGGGATTGAAGGAATGCCTTTATCCTAGATACGAGAAGAAACCCTCAGCTAGGCTACAGCAAAGAGTGGCAGTGAGTGGGACCATCTGGTCCTGTCAGAGCTGGCAGGAGAGTGACAGGTGACACAGGGCAGCGTGACCGGGCTGTGCTTGGCTGAGGAGGGTGTGCAGGGGTGTGGCCCCAACTGGGGCGGGAGACCTGGCTTTGCTCACTCCTGTGCCGCTTGGAGGGTGTCATAATGAAGGAGTCATTGATTCCTTTTTTGGGTCTCAGGCCTAACACGTGCAAAAATAAGGGATTATATTAGGACTAAGGACCCTTATAGCCTCAGTCTGTTCATTGCTTTTGATTAATTAATTACTCGAGAGAGAGAGAGAGAGAGAGAGAGTAAGCGGGGAAGGGGCAGGGAGAGAGAGGGTGAGAAAGAATCCCAGGCAGGTTCCATGCAATCAGCACAGAGCCTGACTCGGGGCTTGATCTCACTCTTGTGAACCGTGAGATCACGACCTGAGCTGAGATCAAGAGTCAGATGCTTAGCTGACTGAGCCGCCCGGGTGTCCTATCACTCTATTCTTTTATTTCTTAATTTTTTTAATGTTTATTCTTGAGAGAGAGAGAGAGAGAGAGAGAGAGCATGAGTAGGGGAGGGACAGAGAGGGAGGGAGACACAGAATCTGGAGCACGTTCCAGTCTCTGAGCTGTCAGCCCAGAGCCCGATGCGGGGCTTGAACCCACGAACTGTGAGATTGTGACCTGAGCCGAAGTCGGACGCTTAACCGACTGAGCCAGCCACGCGCCCCATCACTGTATTTATTCTTAAGCATAAATACAGTTGACTCTTGAATAGCATGGAGGTCAGGGGCACCAGCTCCCTGTCCAGTGGAGAATCCATATATAACTTTGACTCCCCCAAAGTTAACTGCAAATAGCCTAGCGCTGACAGGAAGACTCACGGATAGCATTAGGAGTCCATCCGCATGCATTTGATGTGCTCTGTTTATCACGTGCTGTATCTTACAGTAAAGTGAGTTAAAGAAAATACTCTTACAGCCTCAAGGCGGGAAAGTACATGTACAGAACTATGCCGTATTTATTGGGAAAAATCCACGTGCAGGTGGACCCACTCCATTCAAACCTGCGTCCTTCAAGGGCCAACCGTAAATCTCCAAAGTTGGCCAAGATAATGGGTCGGTGGTTGTGACTGTACTTTGTACATCTTCCTCTTTGGGGAATCTTATGCTCGTTTTATTGGTTAATTACCAGATCTGGTAAGCAGAGAGCTAACTTGACTGCCTGTGTACGAGCTCAGGCATCTGGCCTTAACTCACGCTATGTCTGTGATGTGGTCCCGACAGTTCCTAGAATGGCCTTGTGACCTCCACCTGACAGCAGGCTCCTTCTAGCAAAGACGGGGAGATATGAGGATACACTTGGTTGGTTTCTAAAAGCCCAGGGACGGGCCCCAGGGTTTCTGATGACTGTAGCTCTCTCGGGGGACTTGTGAAGAGAGGCAGCAGAACGGTGAGTTGGCCTTAACTGGGATATTTCATTCACGCCTGCAGGGACACCCGTGTCCCTTTCAGTTCTTTACGCCCATGCACCCTCCGTGCTGCATTGTGTGTTGTTATGAACATATTATAATCTATTAGAGGGTAATTTTCTCCAATTTTCTGTCATTTTGCAGTTCTGTGCAAGAGGCATTAGATTGTGGATTAAAATGTGGGCCTCTGGATATCACCAGAAAAAACCAGCCAAGTTCAGAGGCTTTCTAAAACAGCAGTGTGCTTGAATAGCTTTAGCCTTTTCTGCCATTTTCCCTTTTGCGGAGAGGGGGCAGGAGAGGAGGAGAGGAGAGAGAAGAGAGGACAGACGAGCTGAGGAGAGGAGAGAAGAGGAGTCGAGTGCCTGAAGAATATTTCCAGAGCGTGTTGCTCAGGGGACACTGAATGCTTGTGTTGACCTCGCCTTGCGTGGGCTCTCTTCCAGCCCCGGTGTTGCTGGGCCTCAGAGAAGATCTGAATTTCGGGGGCTATCAGCCCACTGGGGAGGGAAGCGGCCACCGCCAGTGCTGTGAGTTCAAAGGGCAGAGTTGATGTATATAAACACGCTATTATTCTTGACTGTGGCCGTAAAGCCCCACACGCTCTCCCCACTGGCTCTCTTGGGACTTGAACCAGACAGATGGGGCCCCCAGCACAAGGCGGGGGCTGCTGGGAGCAGCAGCAGGGGATGGCTGGATGTCCAGGCCATCCACACGGGGTGGCACTGTCCGGTCCCCTCCCCTGTGTCTTTCCAGCAACCACGTGGCTAGAGGCTGTGATGACATCCACGGGCACACTCACCGTTCGTTTCCCTTACTTGCTGCTACCCCGCCGGGTCTCCCACCTCTTTCCTGTGTGACCTAGAGGTTCATCAGATCACATCACAGTGGACCCTAACTAAATATTTGTTAAAGAAACAAAGCAGTGTGAGAAATACAGTCAATAAAACCAAAAAAGGACCTAGATATTAGGAGCCTGAGTCTTCTGAAAGGACACTGCTCGCTGTCTGGTCCAAAGGCTCCGTGGGGTGAGCTGTCCCCTCGGAGCACAGACCCCACCTTGGGCTGGCCTGAGGAGGGGTCAGATGTGGGGGTGCAGAGAGGCGGGGGCTGAGACCCCCGAGTAGGGTGGGGGATGAGCAGTAGCATAGCTTCCACGGGAGACCCCCCCCCCCGCAAAGAATCCTGGGCAGAGGGCTGTGGACAGGCAGGCTGGCATGAGGCCAGGGGGACGGGGGTATCGGATGAGGTCTGATTTATTCCCTCACGCTCTTCAGGATTTCAGGCTAAGCGATACGAAAGACGTGCTCCCCGCCCAAGACAGAACACCTAGGTGAGGAGCAGGAGGGATTGGTGATTTGCAAGCACAGTCCCGGAATGCAGATTTCCCCCGGGGAGGAGAGCCGGGGAGCAGGGATACAGAAGTGACCCAGGCTGGAGGGGATGGGCGGCTCTCCTTCTGCTGAGAGTGACAGTGGCCTAGGATCCTGCTCTTGCCGGTGAAGCCCGGGCCCTGGAATGGGGGTGTGTGAGGTTTCTGAGAAAGCACTGTCCCAAGTCATTGGAGTGTCCTACAGGATGAATTTTGAATTGATTTTTTTTTTTTTAAGCTGATTGATTTATTTTGAGAGAGAGAGAGTGTGCATGCACACTTGTGTGAGCGGGGGAGGGGCAGAGAGAGGGAGAGAGAGAATCTCTCTCTTTGCGCTCTGTCAGCGCAAAGCCCCGACGTGGGGCTCGAGCTCATGAGCCGTGAGATCATGACCTTAGCCGAAGTTGGACGTTCAACTGACTGAGCCACCCACGTGCCCCTACCTGATGAATTTTAGGAGAATCTGAGAAGCCCGCTTTGAGGAGTGGCAGGGCCCAAGACTAAAAAAAGTTACAGTCCTTGCCACTCTTTATATTTAAAATAAAAGGATGTTATAATTCGATACGTAACTCAAGAATAAATAACTCAAAGTGCTTTTTTTTTGGTTAACGTTTATTCATTTCTGAGAGAGAGCATGAACAGGGGAGGGGCAGGGAGAGAGGGGGGCAGAGGATCCGAAGCGGGCTCTGCATCGACAGCAGAGGTCCCGATGCGGGGCTTGAACTCACGAACTGTGAGATCATGACCCGAGCCGAAGTCAGACCCTCAATCAAGTGAGCCACCCACGTGCCCCTAACTCAAGGTGCTTTTAAGGAAGGCCTTCTATCATCTAAGGATTTAGCTGAAGCTACAGCTTGAAAGTTGTTGAAGGAAGTTAGAGGGAACCAGATTTGTCCAAATATTGCATCCGTCCCAAAATACGGTGCTGTCTACGGCAGAGATCTGCGTTGTGCTGTGCGAGCCCGAGGCGGGGCATGTGAACTGTCACTTTATCGGTGGCAGTGGAGGAAGGACTTGGTTTTCCACGAGGCCTGGTTAGCAGCGAGCTCAGACAGCGATGCCCGGATGCGGAGGACACACAGGCAGATACCCACGGCCTAACAGTCACCGTATTTTATGCAACGTATGGTAATAAAATGCTGCGTAAAACGTGCTGGTGGGTGCTTCTTACGTATGCAGGAAATGAGGGGTTCTTTTCGCTGAGATTTTCTGACCCTTTTGGACCGAGGTGCGTGTCAGGAGATGCGGTACGTACGTGATTGTGAGCTGGGTTAAGCTGCTGTAGCATCATCTTGTACTGATAGTTGAAGAGCGTGTGTGTAAACCTTTTCTTTGAACCGTCGTGGATTCATTCAGGCACGTGACTGAAAGTGACATAAGCCTGCCCGTCTCCCAGGGGTCAGGCGAGAGTGGGTGTAACATTTCAGGACAGAGCAGGGGTTCTCACTTTCCACGAGGATCCACCCTCCAGATCCGGAGTTGCAGTTTGAAATGTGTTCTTCTTTGCACCTCTGAATGTCAGAAGTAAGCACTTCCGCTGTCTTTTTCCCTAGAAACTTCTTTACTGAAGGAGCTTCTGTCTGGTCTAGTGTCCCTTCCCTCCCGGGTTGTTTCAGCCCCTCTACCTCTCTCCTGCCTTCCCCCTGCACATCCCCTCCCCACCACTGCCGATGTCACCTCAGCGTCCCCGGAAGCCGCAGCCCCCTGAGACTCACAAGGGGTTGTGGGGTCCTCACGTCAGCCTGGTGTGCTTATGTGTGCTTTGCACAAGACAGTGAGGATTCTTCGCCAGCTTGAGACACTGTACTTGGCTTTGCCGTGCTTTGGGAGGGTGGCCGTGGCTTTCATTCACCACACGGCCTCGCCACACGGTCGGCCTATGGGGGCTGGCTTTGTTGGTCAGTGGCAGGGTGAGAGGCAAGTTCAGAAGTGGCAATGGACTGACTGCTTAGGAACGTCTCCTGGGGAGACTGTACTTGGGTCTACCCAAGGAGAATCCACAGAATGGGGGCAAAATGCAGGCTACATAGGCTGATGAAGCCATCGTGGTGGTACGACAGGATATACACCAGGAAGCAATAATCAGAGGACTTGTAAAAAAGAAGAAAAGTAGAAAGCATGTAAGGGAAAATAAAAACCAAGACTCTGGGGAGGACTTGCACACCAGGTCTGGAGCAGGATTATTCACGACAGTCAGAAGGCAGACGCGACCCACGTGTCCATCGGCGGGACGAATGGAGAAGCAGAATGTGGTCCATCTGAATATCATTCAGCTCTTAAAAGGGAGTGAATTCTGACGCTTGCCATAACACGGATGAGCCTGGAAGGCATTATACTAAGTGAAATAAGCCAGAAAAAAAAGACCAGTATTGTATGATTCCATTTCTATGCAGTCCGGTTGATAGGGACAGAAAGCAGGACGGTAGGTGCCAGGGGCTGGGGGAAGGGGTTGGGGTGTTGGTGTTTAGTGGGGACAAAGTTTCAGTCTGGGAGGCTGGAAAGTTCTGGAGACGGATGGCAGGGCTGGTTGCACAACAGCGTGACTGTGCGTCATGCCGCTGAACTGTATGCTTAAAAACGGTTCAAGTGGCAAATGTTATTTCTGTTTTACTACAGTTAAAAAAAAAAAGATTGAAACCCTATTTTCCGTTCTTACATCCTTAGCTTTTAACCTTTCCAGTCCATGGGTGCCTGGATGGCTTAGTCATTTGAATGCCCAGCTCTTGATTTCAGCTAAGGTCACGATCCCAGGGTTGTGGGATCGAGGCCCGCGTCTGGCTCTATGTGCTGAGCTTGGAGCCTGCTTGACATTCTCTCTCTCTCCCCCTCTCTCTGTGCTCCTCTTCCTGGCTTGTGCTCTGTCTCTCTGTCTCTCTCTCTAATAAAAACATTTAAAAAAAATGTTCGAATCTTCTCCAAATCTTTAACTATATCTCCCCTGTGAGCACATGTGGGGGCGGGGGAGGAATTTACTTGAGACTCAGGAGGAAGCAGGAAAGGAAGGTCTGGTGGTCTCCTGTTACCCACACACTCAGGTTCAGGAAACAAAGCGTATGGGAGTTGGCCTCTGAGGGGACTGGTAGTGGCTCCCTTTAAATGCTCTTCGAATTCTACAAGGCAGCTGCATTGATGTATTTCAAGCAATCCCATGGCCGCCTACTAACTTAATTTGTGTTTTGCTCATCGTTAGTACCCGGGAATGTTATTAAAATGTTCTTTCCTGGTCTTAACTAACGCTGTTCAGTCCTTGGAGCCTGGTTGATTAATGGCAGGGTAATTGCCCTTCATTTCTTTGCCTTCAAAACAGTGCCACCTGTGTCTTTACTGCCCTCAGAGCAGATGTCTTCTGCAAAGAGCAGAATTCCTGCCAGGTCGGCCCCTCCTCCAACACGTAGGTGGGAAGCCACTGGGGTGCACAGGAAGGACGCCGAAACACACAGCCCTGTGGGAGCCTTCAGAGGAGTGACCCCAGGCCTCTCCCAGATTAATTATCACTGACCAGGCTGGGGCCAGTGATCCCTGCAGGATCAGCAGAGGAGAAGGGTCATCTTCTGGGGAGGACTACGGATGCTGGCCAGGCAAAGAAACACAATCAGCCCCCAGGAAGGAGGAATGAGTTTGCAATACAGTTTGTAGTGTGTGGCCGTTGGTCAGTTCTCAGTGACATTTTCGAGCAGTCGCTATGTCTCTACCTCTGCCAGGCACTTCCCACAGTCACCCTCAGGTCGGATTCCCGGTAAGCCCGTGAGGTAGGTGTTCTGCCGTTCTGTTTTCAGAGATGAGGAAAGCAGGGTGTGAAGAGGGAAGTGAAGTGACTGGACACGTGTATCTGGTGTCAGAGGTGGGATTTGAACCCAGATCTGTCTGATTCCAAAGCTTGTGTCCCTAAGCAGGGTAAGAGGTGCATGTAATCTGGAGTCCCCGGCATGTTCCCGGAGGTCTGTGGTCTCAGGTGTCCTCATGAAAGCAGGGATGGGTAAGAGCAGCCGGGCCAACGGCCGATGGATGTCTACTCTCCTCCTCCCCTGTTCACCTACTTGCACTTCTGAGTGTCCATCCCATCTCTGGATTTTGCTGCACAGCTGAGCCCTTCTGTGCCACATGTGAAGGCTTCACTGGGCTCTCCCAGCCCATAGATTGGCCTGCTACCCAGGCCAGGGTTTGGTTGACTCCTGGGTACCCAGTCCCATGCCTGGATCTGGGATTGTCCTTTCCCCTTGTGGCCTTGCCTCAGCCTCCCCTGACCTGGCAACCCAGACTCCTGCATCCCATTCAGTTGTTGTCCAGAGCACATGCACACACACACACACACACACACACACACACACACTGTAGTGATCAGATAGGATTGGCTTGGCCTCCTGATAATGGCCATGGTGACCTTGATCTGCTCCTGGCCAGGGGTGTGTGTATCATTTTTTCTTTCCCCATGAATGTGGAATCCTACCAGATGGACTTTCAGGGAAACATCCTCCCTGTGATTATAATTTGCATCTCTGTGGGTGTGGGTGGTGGCCGTTCTGTGGGTATTAGAGCTTGGGAGAACTCTTGAAGAGACCTTGGGGTTTAGTCCGTGGTCCTCCCACCCCCTGTTTATCTCCCGGATCAACAACACACTTTTTGGGCTTACTCATCTGGAAGCTGCCGATACCCTGTGCGTTCTTACCCCTTCTTTCCCTAAGTGCTCAGGGACCACAGAGCCGGCCAGCTTCATTAAACTGGGCAGACTGGCGCTTGGCTAAGAAGTCAATTTTAGATGAAACTGAAACCCAGGATAGGATTTTTGGTTCACCTCCCAGATCACAGGAATTTATTGCCTCGTTAACAGTAAAATAAGCGTTTGAAATGATCCGAGAACAGGCTGACCACTTGGAATCCCGGGTAGTCTGTCAGGCCTCCTGTCTTCAGCGGGTGTGTGACTTACTTTTGCTGCCAGGAGGACCCATCATGCATGGGGAGGAAGGAAGCAGGAAATGAGATGCAAAGAGAAAATTGAGTGTGTGGGCATTGTGGCTTATCAAGAAACAAGTGTGTGTGTGTGTGAGTGTGTGTGTGTGTGTGCACACGTGTGTGTGTTGGAGAGTTGCACATACACACGGACAAGAGTAACACCTGACCCCTGAGTCATTTATCTGGCAACCTCGAGTATGTAACATCAGTGACAAATGAGAACATTGTCCAAAGGGCCGTGGAGTGGGCATACAGAGGTACCAAAGCTCGGACTCATGTTTGTTTCCTCAGAAGAGAGTTGCCGTCCTTCGTAGCCTAGTTTAGATACTGTTCTTGGCCTGGAGCAGATCAGAAATGGCAAATTAAAGGGAGAGATCATCACAAAGAGAAACCCAACAAAGTGACAGCTAACAGCTTGACAGCGGGAGATAAGACAGAAAACAGACCTGCGTACTCTTGAGTACAACCTTCTGGAACCTTCTGGTCCCTTTGGACATTACGTCATGTGGCACAGTATGAAATGAATTAATGTTCATAGTAGATACTGAATCATCAAAAGCTTCTAATTTTATTTAGAAGACATGATCACCTCTAATTCTTTTAGAAAGAGACCTTTGGATGTTGAAGTAACTGTTTCTTAAACAGTATATGCTTCCATCGTCTCTACCAGGGGGCAGAAAATCGTGGCCCACAGGCCAAATCCAGCTTGTCTTTTGTGCTATGGTGGCAGAGTTGAGTAGTTGCAACAGAGACCATATGGCCTGCAAAACCAAAGGTATTGATTGTCCGGTCCTTTATTTATTTTTTTATGTTTATTTATTTTTTTAATGTTTATTTATTTATTTTTTTATGTCGGCCCCACACCCAGCATGGGCCCGAACTCACAACCCTGAGGTCAAAGACCTGAGCTGAGATCAAGAGTCGGACGCTTAACCGACTGAGCCGCCCGTGTGCCCCTGGCTGATCCCCGATCTAGATGTCGGTTTTTTCCGGGATGTCAGTTTCTGCCTATATGTGCACCTGACTCATTTGCATGCATTGCCAAGTGATCCACATACATGAGTGTGTATACGTGTGCACCGGTGTGTGATAGTAAGCACGACTGAATGTTAAGCACCACGTTTCCTCCTCAAACATAACTGTGTAAAAAGGTTTGGATCTAATTAGCCATTACTCTTCCTGCTTCACTCAACTGATGATATGTTATGACCTCTGACCCAAAGGACACAGACCTTCTGGAGAACCCCACTGGACACCTCACCATCCTCTCAATGAGCTCCTTGAGTATAAGCGTATTGATCCCACCCAAAGCTTCTACAAGATAGATGTCCTTGCAGAGTGAAGGATTCAGTGATTATGTATCCCAGGCAACATGGGGTCTTGTGGGATATTAAAATGGTACTGGGAGTTGAGGAATATTATGTGCTTCATCAGGTCGGATTTTGCCTTCAGATTATTCTCGTGGCCTTTGCCACTGACTTAATGGAGACAGTTTCTCTGGCGAGGGAGGCAGGCATGTTGATTGATTATTCTGTGCTGATGTGGCTATACCACATTAGTGATAGTTATTCTGACTTTGATATGCTCCTTGATCAGGCTAGCTAATATACTTCCCTTTATTCTATTACTTTCAAGCACCAAGGGCCAAAATTCATTGTGGAAGGTAGGCTTCTGAGATTACAGACTCCCATGGGTAAAATATGTACCTGTGCCATTAAACAAGCACTAAAACGTGGTTTGGACTTGAGGTGGGCAAGGGAGTGCCTTTTTTATTGAGATATAATTCACATGCTCTAAAAATTTTTTTTTAATGTTTATTTTTGAGAGAGATGGAGCACAAGCGGGAGAGGGGCAGAGAGAGAGGGAGACGCAGAATCCGAAGCAGGCTCCAGGCTCCGAGCTGTCAGCACAGAGCCCGACACGGGGCTCGAACTCACAGACCGCGAGATCATGACCCGAGCCGAAGTCGGACGCTCAACCGACTGAGCCACCAAGGCATCGCTAAGGTGTACAGTTCAAGAGATTTTAGTATATTTACAAAGTTGTACAACCATCTCACGTGTTTTGTCTTTAATATACAGGAGGTTTGGTTCAATTTTGAGGAACTCTATATAAAATCCACACAAAAGCAGCAGTGGCACTTACATTGAAATCCGACATTCATGCTCTGCCCAGATTTCTGAAATGGCCTGTGCATCACGGGATTTGTTGAGCATGGACTCTGATGGTTCTAGGTCCCCAAGGTCATTCTATACGTCAAGTTGCTCATCCTAGGGGTGAGCAGGTCCCAGTGTTCCTGGCCTGTAGCCTCACCTCAGACCCCAGGGTTTTGACCACCCTCCCTGCCTCTGGAATTCTTTCTCCCTCCAAGATAAGGAAGCAGGGAGCCCGTTCTGGAAATGACACGCGGCTCTAGCTGAACTGGTTCTCAGTGGAATCGCTACCGGATATAAATGGACCTGCCTTTCTCTAGCCCTGGCCCCCAGCTCCTTGTCCGCAATGGTCCTGGTCCAAAGCGACTGCTCATGCATTCACTCGTTCATTCGTAAGTACTTGTTGAGATCCTACTGCGTGTGAGGTGCCACATGCAAGACTCTAGGAGTGCAGAGGTAGGAGAGACAGCCTCCTTTTCTCATAAAGTTTATATTCCAAGGAAGACACGACATTAAGTGACTGATTACCCAATTAATTATGCAGTCACGGCTGTGGAACAAAGAGACGTACGGGGTTCGGAACACAAGGGTGCCACACGGGCCAGCCTGAGTCTGCAGGTGCGGAGGTACCTCTGAGGGTATGAGAATCAAGCCAAGGTCTGACGGGTCCGTGTGGCAGGAGAGGGGAGGCGGGAGCCATCGCGGAGGGCCGTGCTGGCAGAGGAAGGCTCTGCTGTGGAAATTGCCCAAGTTCCAAAAGCCACCGTAATTGCTGCGTGTTCAGTGGTCAGAAGCGAGCTGGCCAGACGGGTCTCTTGCCATCCCGGGGGGAGACACGAGGGCGGCCTCTCTGGCTGGTTCGGGGACAGCAGCGGGCGTGGGACGCAGGTCGGAGATGGTTCGGGAGACGGCACGGACAGAGCCCAGTGTGTCTTCTTCATTTGAATCTGTCGTCCCTCTAGCCCTTCTCCCCCGACCCCAGCCCCTAGGTGACCTCACTTCTCTTTGGCCGACGACACTGAGCATACCCTGAAAGCCACTCGATGTCCCTGGAATCAAGTGGGACTCCTCTGAGGAGAGCTGTGTCTGTCATGTTAGAGACCCCTGATCTCTAACGGGAAGGTCTCTCCAGACCATTTCCTGCGACTGGAAGTTCCCAGGAGCTTTCGCCGGAAAAGCCGAGGGCTTCCAAGAAGGCAGAATCTCCGGGGACCTGGAGAAAATCCCAGGGAGGGAAAGACTCGCTCACAGTCTTGCTCCAACCAGCAGACCACATTCTGCGCATTCAGAAGTGCCTCCACCTTCTGGAAAGCATCTGAGGGGCACATGCCTCCCTTCCCAGCCTTCTCAAGGGAGGGGGGCAGGCGGGGCATGGTGCCGTAACTTCCCGGCCTGAGGACGGGGCACGGCTTCCTTCCCTATTGGATGACGTGACATATATTGCCTGGATGTTGATTTGCTTTTCACTTCGCTTTCGAAATTTTCAGATTTTCGGATTTTCAGATTCAGTTGTAAAGTGATCCTTTCCTAGCCCCCTTGTGTGTCCTGCTGTCAGGTCATTGGTGACCCAGAAAGTGAGTTGTAAAGTGATCCTTTGTTTCCTCTTGAGCGATGAGTAAGAATCCGTGCTAGGGAGGTCACACCAGGTGACCACCTGGAAGACGTCCCCGAACATCAGTGCACCTCTGAGCTGCGTGGGTGTTTATTTCAAGACCAGCAACTGTTGCAAGATGAACACATTAAAAATAGTTCAAGGCAGGGGCGCCTGGGTGGCTCAGTCGGTTAAGCGTCCGACTTCGGCTCAGGACATGATCTCACACTACGTGAGTTCGAGCCCCGTGTCGGACTCTGTGCCGACAGCTCGGAGCCCGGAGTCTGCTTCGGATTCTGTGTCTCCCCCTCTCTCTGCCCCTCCCCCGCTTGCGCTCTGTCTCAAAAATGAACAAACGTTAAAAAAATTTTTTTTAAACGTATGGTATAAATACATAGGCAGTAAATGTATAAATAAAACAAATGGCTCATTGGGGCGCCTGGGGGGCTCAGTTGATTAAGTGTCCGACTTGGGTTCAGGTTATGATCTCGCGGTTCGTGAGTTCGAGCCCCACGTCAGACTCTGTGCTGACAGCTCGGAGCCTGGAGCCTGCTTTGGATCCTGTGTCTCCCTTTCTCTCTGCCTCTCCATGCTCGTGCTCTGCCCTTCAAAAATAAATATATGTTAAAAAAAAAACCAACTTAAAGTATTTAGCAAGTTCGATGAAAAAATTTTTTTTCTACCATGATGTAAGTATTCATGAGAAACAAACTTCTTTTGCCTCTGCTCGGTCGGGGTAATTATTACCCTGTACACATTAGGGTCTGTGTTCAAGTCAGCGTGATGAAGGCCACTGTGAATTTGAATATATAATTTTCACAAAATTCTGACTACATTCTTAAACTTTAGAGTTTTTGCCTTCTGGCAGGAGGTTATAAGTCGGGGAGAAATCATCTTTGTAAGTGACATTAGACACAGACTCTCTTCTCCTAATTGATAAGGACCTCATTCGTGGCTGGTTTATTATTCCCGTCACTGCTTGACGTTTCTGACAGGCCTCGAAGCTCAAGTGAAAGAGATGTGTTTGGGCGTGACACGCGGGCTCGTAATTCACGAAACTGTGGCCTTCTACCTGCAAAGGGGAGGAATCAGCAGAGGTGTGGTTTTGATTTAAGCAGTGAGAGCCAGAAAACAAACAGAAAACCTTTGTTCGTGGTCACAGAACACAGCTGCTGAAGGAAAGCGTTAGAAATCCAGAATGCTTCCTGCATGATCCAGGTCTCTGTGCAGAATTACAGGGAAGGCCAAGGTTCTCCTGGGAGAATCTCCAGGCTTGGAGTGCGGGTGGGGGTGCCCTGCTTTAACCAGAACTAATGTTTGTCGCTTGCCTGCCTGCCTTCCTTCCTTTGCCTTCATTCCTTCCGTCCTTCCTTCCTGCCTTCCATCCTTCCTGCTTTCCTCTTTCTTCCTTCCTTTCCTTTCCTTTCCTTTCCTTTCCTTTCCTTCCTTCCTTCTTCTTTCTTTCTCTCTCTTTCTTTCTTACGTTGGGGTTCTGTGTATGTACAATTTTGTTTGCAAAAGAGAGTCCTAGCCACCTCTAAAAGCAGCTCGCAAGAATTGGCCATGTCCGGAAGGTTGGTCATGAGCTCTCCTGTGCTGGACTAGGGTGTCCCTGCTGGTGACTTGGAGGATGTTGGGGTCCTCTGCCAGTGCAGCGATTCCAGAATAAATCCCTGCCCCCCACGGCACCGGCTTCCAGCATGTCTCCTGCATTTCCAGTGCTTCTGTCGGCACGCTGGCCTCTACCAGGTACCATTGCCTTCTATTTAGATGCTCAGCGTGCGAGGGACTTGGTCGCATGCTCTGGCCTTGTGTTTTGCTCTAAGTGGTATCGTGCTAGGCGTATCCTTCTACAGCTCAAAGTCGGTGCTCAAAATTCTGTTTTTCAGATCTGTCCGTGTTGACACATGTAAAAAGACTCTGTTCCTTATATTCTTCCCCTCAGCCTGGGTTGACCCCCCTCCAGCGTCTTCCCCACTCCCATCCCCATGCCCCCTGCACACAGTTTAGCTCCTTCTGGAGGAGACGGACCGTTCCGTTGGGTCTTCGCTGTCTGACTTGGGCCGTTCCCAGGAACGGTGAGTTTCTCTGTCCGGGGCTCCCTTTTGCAGTTGGTCTTGTGACCCTTGGCTTGTATTTGAATGTCATCTGTGGCCATAAACTCCAGAGAAAAGAGGATCAGGCTAATTACCTTGGCTTTTTCATTCTCCTAACAAAGAGGGCCCCCACTCACTGTCAGCCCCGCCCCGCCCCGCCCCCTCCCCGCTGACAGGAACCTGTTCCTCCCTCCCCCTGCAGCCCCAGAGCCTCACCCCACAGCAGTCTGGGAAACATCAAAGCACAACACGCCCTTCGTGCCTCCCTCACTACAGGAGGCCAGGGTCTCCTGAATCCCACCTCCCTCCACACATCTCCCCTACTCATGCGTTTTCAGGGGAGCTCCAAATCTGTTTTCTGCAAAACTCCCTACATTCCCCGCCTCTTTTCTGAGAGGCCCTTTCCCTCCTCTTCCTGCCCTAGAATGCCACACTGGACCATCCCCCTTCTCGACTTTCCCAGCCCCCTTGTGTGTCCTGCTGTCAGGTCATTGGTGACCCAGCCACCCCCACCTCTGGCTCCTGGGATCCTGCCCTCACCCCACCCTGCTTATCTGCGGGAGACTGTGGGTCCCAGCGTCCCTGTACATGGTGCTTCTGGTCCCGGGGCCCCCAGACCTGGGTCTCTGCTCCTCCAGTGGCCTGCGCTCCGCCCCCCGGCCCGGACCTGCACCCCAGTCCTGTCGCTGACACCGCTGCCCATGGTCTCCTCTCTGTCCCCCGCTTCTTCGGCTGCTTCCTCTTCCTGCTCACTTGTCTGAAGCCTTGGCCCCGGATGCTCCTTCTCCAGAGGTGCGGCCGCCTCCCCCCGCCGTGCCCTGCTTCCCACCTGCGTCCTGCCTCCACTGCCCTCCTCCCACTGAGATCCTTGGCCCTCCATTAGAGCGGTCCCTTGCTGTGACCCCTGGGAACCTGAGCTCCTGTACCCGGGACTCTCGCTGTCCTCCTAGAACTGTGGCTTTGCTAGAACCCGGTCCCCCACCCCAACTCTGCCCCGACTGCACCCCGCCGAACCCAGACCATGACAACTGCTTCTAGTTCTTGACCGCTAACCTCACAGGGGCCCTTCGTCCTGGCCGCCGATGCCGCCGCTCTCCCGGTCAACTCTTGTCCGTCTTTCTTCCCAACCTCACACACACCCTTCGCTTGACACTGAATGTCCACAGGCTCCCACCACCGTCTGCCCATCTTCTCTGCCTTCTCGCCTGAGACTGGGGAGGAACTGCTCGTTCCAGGGCCAGTCCCTGCGCGGGCTGTCTCGGTGGCCTTCCCTCTGACTTGTTCAGGGTCACCCTCCAGCGGATGTCCCCTTCTTCCTATGTCATGTCTCTGTGTTGGCTCATTCCTCTTGGAATGCAAAAATTCCCTTCTAGCTCCCAACAACCACACCCACAAAAAAATTAAGAGTTCCCTTGACCCCATATCCCCCCACTAACTACATCCTGCTTCTCTGATGTCTTGCAGCAAATGTATTAAAAAAAAAAAAAGAAGAAGAAGAAGACTTGCTTATGCCCTGTCTCCATTTTTCATCTCCGCCCTTTCTTGAGCTGCCATCACTTGACGAAAAGCCCCTGTGAAGTCATCAGGGATAATACTGATAGATAATATTTGTAATATGATTAATTTCATGACAGGCAGTGATTGTCATATGATAATTGCGCTACATTCATTCATTCAACAAGTGTCGGTTGACCTACTATGTGCCACACACTGTTCTAAGAGTTTTATGAGTATGAACCCCCATAAGCCTGTACCCTAAGGAGGGTACCCTTATTGTCCTCATTATATGGACGAGGAAACAGAAACAGAGAGATTAAATAATTCACCCTCTACCCCGTAAGTAGCATTCGTTGCTTTCCTTGGCCCACGTGTGGTGTTTCCCGTTGGACCATTCCCTCCTTGAAATACTTTCTTCACCTTGTTTCTGGAACATCACTCTCTTTGCTTTGTCCTTTACCTTACTCCCTGGTTCTTCTCTGTTTCTTTTTCTGGTTCCTTCTCTTCTCCCCTGAACAAATCCTGGAGAGCTCAGCCATCATGCCTTTTCTCTGTCTGTACCCCCTCCTTCTGTGACCCTCTCTTGCTCCCACTGTCCGTAGACTGTTGGCCTCTGGAAGGGTATGTCCAGCAGTGGCCTCACACCTGAATGCCAAACTTGGTTTTCTCCCTGACCTCACTCTCAGCCATCTTCCCTCCTCCAGACATGCTGGCCTCCTTCCTGTCCCTAGGCATGGTAATCCGGCCCTTGCCTTGGGCCCTTCCTGTGTGCACCTGTTCTCCCCTGAGATGCTTTCCTGAGATGCCTGCTGGGGCTCGTGACCTTGCTGCCCTCACGTCCCTGCTCAGGTGTTCCCTGATGGACAAGCCATCTCTGAGTGTGTGAGAGAGAGCGGTCTCTCACTTCACCCCCAGAAGTCCCTTTCCACCTGCCCTGCTCCATTGTTCCATGTGTCACCACTGGACATACCTTATTTGCCGTTTACTCCTTTTTCTCCAGAAGAGAGGTCCCGACGGCAGAGACGTGGTTTTGTTTTCTGCTCTGTCACCAATGTAGGGCATATAATAGGTGCTTAATAAATACATGTTGAGAGGCACCGGGATGGCTCAGTTGGTTAAGCATCTGATTCTTGATTTCAGCTCAGTTCGGGATCTCATGGTTCGCGAGTTCCAGCCCTGCATCAGGCTCTGCACTGACAGCATGGAGCCTGCTTGGGATTCTCTTTCCCCTGCTCCCTCTGCCCCTCCCCTGCTCTCTCTCTTCTATCAAAATAAGCAAACTTGAAAAAAAAATTAATAAATAAATAAATATTGAGCGAATGAATGACGTCTCCCCACCCCCGCCCCCAGGGGAATGCATAGAGAGAGATGCTTTTAGAACTCTGTGTCTTTCATTTTCTTAAGGTAAATCTCTTTGGTTGTGAATGGATTCACGTTTCCGAAGTGAATAAAATAATAAGTGTATAAATGAGTCTTCTTTCCTCCTCCCTGAAGTTTTAAGACATTTATAAATGTATCTGAAATTGTAATAAGAGATTCCAGAAGGTTTTACAACATGCTTTCAGTTGATGGTAATAGCCAGAAATAGTTTAAATAACATTAATGGGGTATGGTTTTGCTAAAGGAACATAGTGTTTTTAAAATGGAAACTTCAATAATCCCATTTTACAACTTACCTAAACCTTTGAAATGCACAGCACTCATTAATGTTGAATTAGTTACTAAAAATGCACCCCCCCCCTTGCAAATAAATCCACCCTGATATTAACTGCCTAGGGTTTAAAGGTTTTTAATAATGCCTCAGTGATACTGGCTTAATGAATTAGGTTCCAAGGAAAGTGACCAGGCTTAGTTAACGATAAATCAGGTTCTACTCTTTGCAGAAAAAGCAGCTAAAACTGTGCTTGTAAATAATAATGTGGAAAGATCTGGTATTAATCAAACCACCACAGCTGGGCTCTATTTTCAGCTCCCAAAGGCAAGGTGGAGTTAATATTGAACATACCTATATTTGAAACTTAACACAATTACACAGTCCTTTGAGAATGAGCTTTGGCAACAAATCGGCTGGGGGTTGCACCCAAAACAACGTTTATAAAATTGTACTTCCAAAGGCTTTGTCTCAGGTCAGTTTCTTTTTTTTTTTTCCAATCATGCGATAGCCTCCCGACCATGCAGTTAAGTATTGGAAAAAAAGTGTTGGGCATAGTTTTTGTATAAATAATTGCCCTTCACTCTTCCCTGAAGGGGATAATCAGGTTTGGCCGGTGGCTGTGAAGGCATCTAGCTTGGCCCCAACCGGGTCAATGGACCCAACTGAGTCTGGGGTCCAGCTTCGGCCTGTCCAGAGGTGTGCAGTTTGCCCGTGACATCCTGGGCATAACAGAAAGCCATTTTTCTGGCCAGTGGCTAGATACAGACACAGATCTCGCCACATCAGAATCCCCATATTTCTGAAGGAGATTCTTCGGGAGTTTTCAGCTCAGCCTCCTCGTGCTTACCAAGAAGCACGTCTGGTGACTGAGGATGCCCACAGGCCCACCTGATGGGGGACAGCTCTCCTCTTTGCTCCACTGCTTTGAGGTGACTGCAAGATCCCAGGGAACATGGTGTCATGGGCCCAAAGGCTCTTGGTGACTGTCCCCAGAGTTTACAGATTCCCTTTGCCTGGGCCTCTAAGTGGAAGTTCGAGGTGGTGTGAGACTGTCGGTCGGACTGTCTTTCTGGAAAATGCCACCATTGCAGTGAGGAGAGAAGGCCGGGAGAGTGGCTTCTCACAAGTGTTTCAGTGAGCCTGGGGTGGAGCACATGTGAAGTCAATCTGACTCCACGTGGGGAAGAAACAGGGCCACTTTCTCGCTTTGTCTTTTCCAACCTATCCCATGATAAATGTAGCTGGGAGCATTTCCCTGTCTGTGTGCAAGGTCTGGACAAAGAGCTGGACACTGAGCTGGCCTTGGGACTTTGATCTTGGCCTTTCTGGGGAGCCACAGGCTTATCTGGATGGGCCCTCTTTGGTCCTGTTTTTCTGTTAACCCCCTCTTGTTGATTAAGTTTTTACCTTTCAATTCTGGTGTAGTTCACATACATACTGTTTCATGTTAGTTTCAGGTGTACAATATAATGGTTCAACGATTCTCTACATTCCTCGGTGTTCATCATGATAAGTGTCCTCTTTAATCCTCGTCACCTCTTTCACCCCTCCCCCACCCACCTCCCCTCTGGTAGCCGCCATTTTGTTCTCTCCAGTTAAGAGAATGTCTCTTGGTTTCTCTCTCTCTTTTTCCTTTGTTCATTTGTTTTGTTTCTTAAATACTACACATGAGTGAAATCACGCGGTGTTGGTCTTTCTCTGACTTCTTTCACTTGGCGTTACACTCTCTAGCTCCATCCGTGTTGTAGCAGATGGCAAGATCTTATTTCTCTGTATATATGCACCAAATCTTCTTCCTCCATTGCTCTATCCATGGGCACTTGGGCTGCTTTGGTTATTGTAAATAATGCTGCAGTAAACATAGGGGTGCAGGTAGCCCTTTGAATGAGCGTTTTTGTAGTTTGGGGGCCGTTAGGCCTTTCGGCACTTGGGTCGTAAGCTCCCTCACTGCAGACGGGTACGTGCACTGAACAGGATGTGGCTTATGCCCTGATTGTTCTTCAGGTCTAAATAGATGAAGGACTCGTTGCAGTCATAACAAAGTCCCTTTATGTCTGTGATTCCATTTATTCCTTCCATCAGTACTAAAGATGAGTGTTACCCTCGCGTGGCTGACGAGAAAACTAATACTGGGAGGTTTGGCCAAGACTGGGAAACTAGTTGATGGTGGGGAGCTTGGGCTAACAGATACTCACCACTCAAGTTCAGCGCTCCATTCATCCCGCTAACTGCTTCATCACCTCCCCAGACGAAGAGGAAGCCCTGTGTACTTGAATCTTTGATTACAATGTGTTTCGTAACATTCTGCAAGGTTTGGGCCCAGGTTTCGTTTCCAGTACTTAGCGAAGAACCTGATGCCATGAGGTGCTTAATAAAGGTTTGATAAACGAATGAAATTAGTGAGTGAAGAGATGAGAAAAGAGTGAATATTGTGAATGAATAGATAAGCTGGGCAAAAACCTACGTGTCTGTATTTGTACCGGAAAGCACCATGTGTTAAAGAGGTTTAATATGCGGCCGTGTATGTTGTGGAGGATATGCCTAAATCTCTCGTTTCCTCTAACTCCCTATCGATATGGAAGGTCTGAATCCGGTTCGCATCATGTTTATTAAAATGTCCTCGAGTCGTGTTGGAATCTGTAACCAAAATCAAAACTGAGATCTATTTTATGAGTGTGAGTGCGAATGTGTATGTGGTGTGGTGTATACATATGTGTGGTAGGTGTGTATGTGTTTGGGGTGTGTGTGTGGTGTGTGTGTAGGTGTATGTAGTATGAGCATATATGTGTGTGAGTGTGTAATCAGTGGGGGTGCGTGTTGGAGTGCGTGTGGTGGTGGGGGTATGTGTGTGCGCGTGTGTGTGCGTGTGTGCGCGCACGCGGGGTGGGGGGGGTGCTGTGGGGACAGCGAGAAGCGTGGTCTCTCCCGCCCCGAATGCATTCAGGTCTGTGCTCTTCCCACCTCTTTATCTTGCGACGAGCGCCTCAGAGGTGCTGGGGGTAGAGTTGGTGCTGTTTTCCGTTTCTTACACGGCGTATGCAGGTGGACAACGTGCATGAATTGGCCAAGTCACATCTACCTTTTATTGGGGCTTGTTGGTCAAAAAGCCCTTAGAACTATGAACACAGGGGCGCCTGGGGGGGGGGGCTCAGTTTGTTAGGCGTCCCGCTTCGGCTCAGGGCACGATCTCCCGGCTCGTGAGTTCGAGCCCCGCGTCCGGCTCTGTGCTGACCGCGTGGAGCCCGCTTGGGATTCCCTCCCTCTCTCAAACGTAAACAAACATTTAAGAACCACGAAGAGAAATGAATGAGTAACGGTGTAGCCGTAAGAGAGAGTGCGCTGTCAGGTTCGAGGCTCCGTGTCTGGAAGGGCCAGATGCCCCAAGGGTGGTCCCGGTCGGCCCCCCCCCCCCCCATGACCTCGGGCTTCTGGTTGAGCCAGCGAGGGGGTCATTCCGACAGACAGCTTCAGCTTTTGCTCGGGGGGGGGGGGGGGGGTGAGGGGAGGGGCCCTGAGGCCCCGGTGAAGACTGTAGCCGCGGGGGAGGGCGCCCTCTGTTGGGGTGTGGGGGTGGCACACAGGAGCGCAGACGCCAGACCGGCGCACGTGCCCATCGCCACGGCCGGAAATGTCGCCTGCCCCGCCCCCCGTGACCCTGGTCAGGGTCACGTGGCGGGAGTGTGAGCCCACAGTGGCGGCTGACTGTCTGACGGTCACGGAGAGGAGGGGTGGGGCGAGCCCCCCCCCCCCCCCCCCCCCCCGCCGTGAGGGCTTCTTGTCCCTCCTGCGCCTCACCGCCGCCTTCCCGCCACGGTCGGGGCTGTTTCGGTGACGCTTGGCTCAGCTCAGTGGGTTTTCAGACCTTTTCAGCATCGATCCTTGTGGGAGAAGGGAGGATAGGAAGTCTTGCGTGATGATCCCGGGGCTCCTCCGTCCCACCCCAAATGCGCAAGCAGAGGTCTAACGATGGCTGCGTAAGTTCTGGGCCCGCAAGCCGATACTCCGTAACTAGACCTCGGACTCGTCGGTCTGTCCCGTGCTCTCGGCACTTCCTTTGCCCCAGGGGCGTGTCACGTCACCTCCCTGCACCCCATGAGTGGACACAAGGGTGCCCCGCGGGGTCTACTCCAGTGGGGGGCACTTAGGGCCAAAGCCCCTGTGACCTCCCTCGACAAACCTCGCCGGCGCAGAGCCTGGCACGTCGTCTGCGCCACGTAAATGTGGGTTCTGCTGCAACAGGGACCTCTCTGGTCTTCTCTGTCATCGCATCGAGTCACATCCCAGAGGAATAATGCTTCCTGTCACGCCGTTGGCTTTCCGTGTCCCGGTGGGAAACTGCGAAGTTACCGTGATGTGACATCCAATCGGAGGCTCGAAGTGACTTCATAGGGACAGCAGCCTCGGCCGTGCCCTCTCCGGCCCAGGCCGGGCTGCAGAGATGGAAATGACAGGCTGTGTGAGCGGTCGCTGGAGCTGCGGGCCGGCTGAACGGGGTCATGTGGACAAGGTCGGGTCCCACATCAGCCCTGCCCTGCCGCGCTCGTGTAGACAGCAGGCGGCACCATCAGCAGTAGAAGGGGGGGGGGGGGGGGGGATAGCACGTGTGTCCAGACAGAAGGGGACTCGAGGCTGGGGACCTGTGCCCCACGGGCGCGTGCGGGGGTCTGTGCCCACCCACAGCAGCTCCCCCACACCCACGGCCCAGCACAATGGTCGGCCACAAGCCAACGGTCACAATACGAAGAGACTGTGCTGTTTGCAATCCGGTATCTCCACACTGAAGTGAGTCTGGGGGAGAGGAGCTGGATTTGCTTCTGGATTTGGAGCACCTGCCTCTGTGTCCTGCATCCGTTCTAGGACAGTGGGTGACAAGGAGTCGGGAGAGGGCTCAGGCCCTGCTTTCAACCCCAGACGACATGGGGACTGGGCCATTCTTTGGTCTGGGAGTCTTTTCCTGTGTAAGATACTTAGCAGCGTGTCTGGCCTCTACCCACTCGATGTCAGTAGCCGCCTCCCAGTTGTGACAATTGTGACTGTCTCCAGGGATTTCCGAATGTCCTCCAGGGGTCAAAATCACCAGGGGTTGAGAGCCACCAGAGCAGGGAGAGGATTTAGTGAAGAGACATTTGCCTTATACCCATAGTCTCTGGGCTGTGTCCCACGAGCCATATATCATTGTCTTGGATGACGACAAGACAAGCAGTCCCCAGCACTGAGGTTTGCAGAGACGTCACAGTTCGTTGGGTGGGGTGGAGAGCTCCCCTGTCAGGGCCACAGTGGGGTAGGTGCTCGGAAGGGAGGGGAGAGGTCCCTTCCCACCTGTTCCTTCTCCCTTCTCTAGCTCAGTCTCCGCTCTCATCCCTTCTGGACAGTGTGGCACAGAATCACCCGGGATGCTTGCTGAAATGCACATTCCAGAGCCCTACTCCCCAGAGATTCTGATACAGGGTACAGAGCATCTGAGAGCGGCCCCGGGGTCTGCATGGTATAGCTTCCCAGGTGATTCTGTTGCAGGGGGGTGGTCTGGAGGTAACGCCTTGAGAGGCAGGATGTCAAAGCAAACCAGCTTTGCCAGTCCCCTAAGGACACTAAAATCTAGCATAAAGAAGAAAACGACAACTTGAGTACAAAGCAGAAAGTCATAAAAGTCCATAAGAAAGATGAAGTTCTTAAATGTATAAACGCCTTATCCTGAAGATGGATTCATTCATTCATTCATTCATTCATTCAGCAAACACTTTCTGAGTGCCTATACTATACTTCAGACATTGTCCTAGGCATCGGGGTGATGCAGTGAACAACACAGACACATGTCCCTGTGCTCACCCAGTTGATATCTCGCAGGAGGAGACAAAGAAGAGGCTCCATAACAGAGTAGTATGTTAGAAGGTGGCAGTGCTGTAACAAGAGAGCAGAGAAGGGGGTTAGGGAGTGCTGGGGGTGGTTTGCAGGTGTAATCAGGTGCTCAGAGAGGACCTTCTTTGCAAGGTGACATTTGAACACCTTGAAGGTGGTGAGCGACAGGTAGATACCGATAGGAGCGAGTTCTCCGTGCACAAGGGAGAGCAAGCATAGAGTCACCGAGGCAGAGTGAACATTCCTGGTGTGATCCAGGGACAGCAGGGGGGCTCCTGTGGCAGAGCGGAGTGAGTCAGGGAGCAAGTCGTAGGACGGGGGGTGGGGAGGGAGCAGGAGGCCCGGTCCTGCGGACTGTGACTTGACTCAGGTGGGCCGGGGAGGATTTTAAGTCGAGGAATGTCAGCATCAGATTGCAGACTTAGAAGGATCACCCTGGCTGCTGTCTTGAGTAGACTCTGGGGGGTGGGGTGGGGGGGGAGCGAGCAGGGTAGAAGTTATCATTACGGTTGAAATTATGGCATGGTTTCTGCCCCCTCGGCATTTACCGTGATTGTGGAGATAGAACATGTACCACTGTAACTAACAAGGAAGTATTTGCTAAGTGATATGATTAACTCGGATCAGAGAAGTGTGCTAAAAGTCAGCGGAGGAAGACATCCCTTCAGAGAGTCAGACTTCATGCCCAAGTTGGGCCTTAAGATGGATGAACAAGGTTTTGTTGTTATTGTTGTTTTGTTTTTGTTTTTGTTTTTTAGTTCCGGGGGTATATAACTGGCATTCGGTAATCTGTATACATCTTAAATATACAAGTTGATACCTTTGGGCATATGCATGTACCCACAAGACCACTACCACAATAGTGAACATCTCCGTCACCCCCGAAAGTTGGGTGGGAATTATCATGAGGACAGAGACTTGAGCAAAGGCACAGAGGCAGGGAAATGCAGGGGCTTCCTCTGGACAGAAGAAGACCACCCTGACTATACAGGAGAGTCATATGAGGACCCCTGAGAGAGACGTCTGACAAGACAGCTGGAACCAGATTACATGGGGTCGGAAACACTGGGTCACATGGGTTAGGTCACAGGGGGACGAGCAGAGGTATTTAAGTGTGTTTTAGGGTATAGAAGAAACAGAGTTTGTCTGCTAAAATTTCATCTTTTAAAAAAAACAGAGGAGCGCCTCGGTGGCTCAGTAGGTTAAGTGTCCGACTTCCCCTCAGGTCATGATTTCACAGTTTGAGGGTTCAAGCCCCGCATCAGGCTCTGTGCTGACAGCTCGGAGCCTGGAGCCTGCTTCGGATTCTGTGTCTCTGTCTCTCTCTGCCTCTCCCCTGCTCATGCTCTCTCTCTCTCTCAAAAATAAATAAAAACATTAAAAAAACCCGAAAAACCCAGCAATGCCAAGCTCAAATTTTAGGTACTTGATCTTTTTGTAGTGAGTCCAAAAAAACATAGCCAAGTACATTACTGCAATCTTTCATGCATACATAGTCCATTAAAGGAAAAAGAAGCATCAGGCAATTTCATAATTAGATAATTAACAGACTCCTTAACATCATTAAACTAATACAACTACTTAGAGATTGAAAAAAAAATCCATTGCCACCTGATAGTACATTATAGCCCGCATATAAAAATACATCTAATCTAGGGGCATCTGGGTGGCTCAGTCGGTTAAGCGTCTGACTCCGGCTCAGGTCATGATCTCACGGTTTGTGAGTTTGAGTCCCGAGTCGGGCTCTGTGCTGACAGCTTGGAGCCGGGAGCCTGCTTCGGATTCGGTGTCTCCCTCTCGCTCTCTGCCCCTCCCCCACCAGTGCTCTCTCTCTGTCTTTCAAAAATAAATAAATGTTAAAAAAAATTGAAAAAATACATCTAATCCAGATAGACTTTAATAATTCAAAGGTAGAACTTTAGCACGTTACAGTAGACTCTTGATTAATGCCTCATGGTTTTGAAGGCCTGCCCTCTAGTCTTGTGTCAGGTTGAAGGAGAACTTTGAAGTTCAGGGAAACACTTAAATAGGTTTTCAGCGAGTATCTCCTGCCCTCCCCCATCCTGAGGACTTGATCTGCTTGTGAACGGGTCCTCCTCTCCAGGACCAGGGGGTGGACCGGAGGGCAGGATTTTCAGGTTTGAAGGTAGTTAAGCGGCTGAGATGAAATCATCTTCCTTTTTCCGCCTCCTGGGCAGAGAGGTTGGAAACCCCTCGGAGACACTTGCTGGTTGGCGGCTCTGGGATTCTACCTGACCATCCAGCAGGGCGCCTTTGCAGAACTGCTCGCTCCTGGGGAGAAATAGAGAGACTGAGAAATGCTTCTCAGTTGAGAAGCATTGTCTTCTCAGTTCCGTGAAAATGAGCGACTCCGATTAGTACGCCTCTGAGCACAGAGAAGGCTGTGAGCCACACGGTCGCGCTCAGGAATTCTACGGATCCATTCTTACTTTGGTTTCTTTGAAGAGGACCTTGACTTACCGTAATGGGAAAGATGTTAACGGAAGACCATATGGTCTCACCTTTATCGTCTCCTCACCTCTTAATGCCCAAAGTGTTTGCTAACTCCTCCTGGACACAGGCACGCCCTAGGATCCTTGTCACCATCGTTGCCATCATCATCGGACGGACTGAATTCATATCCACAAGGTGCGGTGTTAGATACTGAGAAGTGTGACCCTGACACTAATTGCTACCTTTACTTGGCATTTCCCAAGGACAGGGACTGTGCGACCACGTTACATCCAGTCCTCACTCGATAAAATTCCCGTTTCCTTTTTTTCTTAAATCATCAACTTTTTTTTAACATTTACTTGTTTGTTTTGAGACAGGGTATGCATGTGTGTGCACACTGGAGCATGAGCAGGGGAGGGGCGGAGAACGGGAGAGAGAGAATCTCAAGCAGGCTCTGCGCTGTCAGCGCGGAGCCCGACGCGGGGCTCGAACCCACAAACCGTGAGATCATGAGCTGAGCTGAAATCAAGAGTCAGACGCTTAACTGACTGAACCTTCCAGACACCCCTATCAATTCCCATTTTCACATCTAGGGGGACTGAAGCTTGGCTGAGTTGCTAAAAAATGCCTCTCCGTGAGATAGCTACTAAGTGGTCAAGTGGGGGCCTGAGCCTCTCCCACTTGTAACCGATCGCTTTCAAGAGAATCAACAGGGACCGTCGGTGCCATTGAGTCGGAAAAGGTCAGACACAGGGCATTAAAGAAAATGTGCGTGATTGTAGTGGAGGGACACCTCACCTATTCTCTCAAGTAATTCGTGAACTGTTCTTAATCATATTAAGTTCTAATTAAAAAGCTGCCTCTTCTTTTGAAGCAGAAAGGTCGTATCAGCCGCAAGGCTTTCTCGCACGTTGCTGCCAGCAGCCGTGTGAATTGCATCCTGCCGCCAACGGCGTCGCGTGGGGAACACGATCATTCACGCCGGGTCCCTGCTCTCCCCGCAGAGCCGGGTAACTCAGGCTGGGCACAGTCCCTACATTACAGGTTAATTTGGCCTCTTCTGTAGAACAGCTCTGGTCTGACAGTTCACATTCTTCCTCTGGCGGTTTTTTCGGTCCCTTGGAGCTCATTACCTGGCATGCGTTTACGTGCGTTCTTGCTCACACGCGGGGATCCGTGTTCTCGGGTGATCGTCGTTACGGAGCGAGGCGCGGTTGGCGCACGAGGTGGGTCAGAAATGATGACGACGATGATGGTGATGAGCCTTGGGTCCAGACGCGGCCTGATGGGCCGGAGGGAGGTTTCACGTTACCAACGCCGGCCTGTGATTTCAGAGCCAGGCTGGATCTGCTGTGCTTCTGTGGTTTGGTTTGGGCTCTTGCAACAGCTCTCCACTCGCTCTTGTCCCCTCCCTCGTGCAACCACCGAACTTTGCAGAATGAGCCTTGTGTCCTCGTGCCAAACAGAGGAAACCGGTCAGGGATGCTAGTGAGAACAGCAGCCCCTGTAAGGCGGTCACCCTCGACCACCAGGGGCAGTGAGACGTCATCACTCGTCACCGTCTGATGTGTTCCCTGGCTTCCCTCCAGGGTGGTCCCATGCCTTGCTTGTGGGTCTGGGGACTCTGCGAACCGCAGCAGTAAAGGACACTGAGGTTTGTCCGTCAGTTGCCCCGGGCAGGTTCAACCAGACGGCTGGGCAGAGTCTCACTGGAGAAGGACAGTGGGTCGTCACGACCGACTGGAGGCATCTCTTTGATCTTTCCCGTGCTGTCAGGCACGCGTGGAAAGTGAGTGGTGTGGGTCAGGGGGCTGGTGAGCATGGGAGACCATGCCATCCCAAGGAAGAAGTTTCGTCTGCCAGGTGGCACTTCCCATGCATCCTTGGACTTGATCTGTTGGCGTTCTTCCTTCTGCCTACAGCTAGTTAAGGTTTGGTCAAATCATCTGGTTCTTTCTTCTGAAATTACTGAGGCAAAGATGAGATGAGATGAGATGAGATGAGATGAGATGAGATGAGATAAAGTTAAATTAAATTAAATTAAATTAAATTAAATTAAATTAAGCAAAAATAAAATACTACTTCTTGGAGAGACGTCTGGGTCCAGATATTCGAATGTGGAGCCAGGAAGGAGGGAGTTCATATTCTTGGTTCAGATGCACCTGAGGTCTGCTGTCTGTTGTTTTGCAAACCTTCCGTTTTGCTGTTTCCGTTCCAAAAAGAGCAGCATCGACATTGACACCTGCCTTTGGGGATAGAACTGCTAAGCAGAACACTGGGATTCTTGAGAAGGAAAGAACACTGCTGAGGAAGGTGTTGGGAGGTGGGGAGGAGGCGGGAAAGCAGACATTCGCTGCAAAGATTGTAAGGAGTGTGAAGGTGAATTCCATTGATCTTTTGGGAAGCTTCCTGCAGTGGGGATCAAAACATGGCATTCTCGGAGTCCTGCCCGCCATCCCGGGCCTCGTGGGATGGCGTTTATGGAGGAAGAAAGTTTAGGAACAAAGTAGAGACAAAGTGCCTTTGAAGAACGACTTCAATCCTGACGCGCTTGTCTCCAGAGGCCTCTAGAATAATAAACCAGAAGCAAACATCAACAGGAATTTGTATGACACATGCTGGACACTGACTCCAGCTGCTGCCTCCCTCCCAGACCCAGAGGCTTTGGAGGAACACGGTCAAAGTATCCTTTTGGCTAAAATTACACGGAGAAAAACGACAACCTTGTCCTCAAAAGTGGCATTAGTGTTTATGGCTGAGCAGAGGATGAAATGGGGCGGGAAGAAGTGAGGGCCATGAGCAAATGGCCTGCTTGGGCAGTAGTTTGCACGTTCCCACTCTTGCTCCACGATCTATGCCCTCATTAGCAGCTGTGCCCTTGGACAGTGAGCATGTTGCTTGCTTGCTGGGGGTCCAGCCCACCTGTACTGGGGTAGGTTTCTCTTGTTGCCAGTGAGTCGGCCTGATGGTAAAACAAAAACAAAAACTCCCCAAAACAAACCGCCAAACCCAAAAACTTTTGCATATAAACATGACTTTTCTGGGAAATTAGGAGAAAGAGTCATAGATCTTGTGTTGACGTAAGAGAATGGAGAATATATTCGAATAGTTTAAGGACAAGCCAGGGAGAAGGACGGCATCTGGGTTATGGTTGGCACACATTAGGTTCTTCAGCCAGCTAGAACAAATGTGGTTGGGGAACTCTAACAACCTTAGATTTGGAAGGGTTTGTGTCATGATAATCGTATAATAGGCAACTAGCTCACTTAGACAAAATAAACGAAACATGGACCCAGCTCAACTTTGTTACTTGACTGTTTTTGCTTTGGTTGAATTCTTTTCATTCATTTACGTATTTCACAAATACCTGTCCAGCCCTTACCGTGAAGTAAGCACTGTTTGAGCCACGGAGGGATTAAAGATGGAAAGAAAGAATATTTCCCCTCAAGGACCTGACAGTCTAGCAGAGAAGTAGTTCTCCAAATAGAAACTATAGAAATAAGATTGCTCCTGGAATGCAGGTCTAGGATAGCAGGGTTATGACACCATCGGATCTGCCTTCTAGTAAAATCGTCTTGGGGGGAGGTGGGTTGAGGTCAAGGCTAGAATCAGGGAGACCGTGATGGTGTGAGAAGTGTTTACAGCTTTATTATCACAGTGGACATGAACAGAGGCACCGTAAAGGGCTCTCAGAAAGTACCATCTACATTTGGCAGTTGGATTGGAGGGGAAAGGGGGAGGCAAGGAAGGTTCTAGATTTCTGGCCTGGGTGCCTGAATGGATAAGGATGCCATTTAAACTTTGATGGTGATTGTTGGAGTAAGAGTACGTTTAAGGGCCAATAAAATTAAGTTTGAATTGTCAGTTTGAAGAGTATTTATTGGGGTGATGTTTTCCAGGGGTGGGTATGGGATATAAGGGCTTTGGAGTTCAGGAGAAAGACCAGCAGAGACAAAAAGAGAGAATTCCTAGTCACCAGGATATAGATGGCTATTGAAGCCATGGGCTTGGATGCCATTGCCTGGGGAAGATTTCATCGTAATTTTTTAGATCAGTCTGCCAGAAGACAGTGGGGAGGTCAACCTAAAGAAAGTCATCAGTCTAAGACATGCTTAGGGGATGTGTTAGGACACCCCTTTTCCCAAAACGCCCCTAGAAGAAGTAGAGCTGTAGAGGGGTTGGAGAACCATCTTCCAGAGTTTTCTGTGTTCCTTTCTGGCAGTGAGCTGTTGGGCACATGTTTGCCCTAACCCTCCTCCTAAGGAACGTTACCAGTCGCCCAAGTGTTTTCTTGAATTCCTCCCCATGGCAGATGTGCAGGAGAAATCATTTTGCTACTATTTTTGAAAGATGAGGATGTTTGGGGTACCGAACCTTCACCTTCAAAGTTGAGGATGCAAATGTCGCCCAAATACCAATAGCCCACTTTTCGTACGTGCTTAAGTGAAAATTAGGACGTTCAAGATAGAGATTCAGCTTGTGCAGGGTTCCTGCTGTTCCCAGGCGATTGTTTCCCGAGCTCACAGGGTGAACGAGGACTAGATGTAGGAATGTCTTTGAAACCCAGGGGCTAGGCAGCAAGCCAGACTGTGGGGCTAAATTCATTCCTTCCCGGGGTCCAGGTTTCTTCAGGTGCGAGCTGACCACAAGGGCGCTGCCCTAGCCCATCTCCCGGGGCCACCGCAAACCTTTTTGTGCTCGTGACGGAAGAGATTGGCATGGTGAGCCTTCCATGGCTCTGAAGCCTCCTTTTCTCTTTTCTTCCTGTTTAGGACTCCTCTCCCCCGAGCAGCATCTTTTCCCCAGCGCATACAGAAAGCCGTGTCTGTTGACCATTCCCCTTTGAAGTTTTGAGTTGCGCTAAAATATTTATAATGTACAGACAAACCCTTGCAAAGGGTTTTAGTTTCCACAAGCTATATCTCTTGACTAATTGGGGCTTTTTAAAAAAATGTTTGCTTATTTATTTTGAGAGAGAGAGAGCACAGGTGGGGGGAGGGCAGAGATAGAGAGAATTTCAAGCAGGCTCCACGCTTGTCAGCACAGAGCTCAACGTGGGGCTCCATTTCTCAACCGTGAGATCACGACCTGAGCCAAAATCAAGAGTCAGACGCTTAAGCGACTGAGCCACCCAGGCTCCCCAACTAACTGAGGCCTTTTGCTGATAAGCACGCGCATAGGGTTTCAGATCAAGGGTGGCTTAATTTAGGGAACGCCTCTGACATCAGCCAGCAATTGTATCTCGTTGAAGAGTCGATCTCAGCTTTCCTCCGGAGGAGACAGCAGTGGCTCTTTGCTGCTTCTGGGTGTCTGTGGTCATGTGCATTGTACTGATACAGGGCTTTGCTGCAGCACTCACGGCTGGTTTTGTTGACACCTCTGGAACCAGGTGGGGAGCGCTGAAATTCCGTGGGTCCCATGTGTGTTGATTGGTCCTGGACTGGAGGTGGCAGCAAAGGGTCGTGGCATCCAGGAACCAGGAAGGTCCCCTGGACTGTGAACTTGCGGGAGACAGGAATTGTTTTCACGCATCCTGAAGTCCCCAACCTAGTGCAGGGCCTGGCCAACAGACGTTCTTTGTTAAATGTTAGACATTGAACGACAAAACAGCAGTGAGCTGAGTGAAGAAGGTACTGCTTCAAGGGAGGGCAGTAAAAACCAAGAAGAGGGGCACCTGGGTGGCTTAGTCTGTCGAGCTCGGGTCATGATCTCGTGGTTCATGAGATCGTGCCCCGCATCGGGCTCTGTGCTGACCTCGTGGAGCCTGCTTGGGATTCTCTCTGTCCCTCCCCACTCACACACACACACACACACACACTCTCTCTCTCTCTCTCTCTCTCTCTCTCTCTCAAAATAAATATTAAAAAGCAAAACAAAACAAGAAGAAAAGGAGAAAGGAACCCCCAGAAGCAGGCTTACGCCATTTCTGGAGCATGGATGTGACCCCCCCCCCCCCCCTGAGCTGCAGATGTCAGACTCAAATCTAGATTCTATAGGGATCGAAAATAAACTGTGAAGTGCGGACAGGACTGGACTTCTATCTGCCTCCTCACTGTGACGCCTCTTCCTGATGATTGGATTAACACAAACGTTCTAAATCAGCCATTCGTTTGAGGCTTCTTGAAACCAAATAGTTTGGCATCTTGAAAGCATAAGCTATATGGGTTGCGGGTTGCTTTTGAATGCCCGTCTCTGATTTCTTACACTGTCTCTGGTTACGTAGTAGAACGTGGGGATAAATAAATGACCTTGAAACAACGAAAGGATAAAATACGGCCTGGTCATTAAAAAATCACATTTTCAAATGACATGTATTGATAAGGGAAAATGCTCATTTTGTAATGTTGTATGAAAAAGCAGGAACCTGTGTCTGGGCACAGATGGGGGCTCAGATAAATTTCTTTTGAATAAATGACTATTGCCTAGATGAGCAAGGTGAAAACTGTGCAAAAAACCCCATGAGTCCATCGGTGAATATGATTCTTTGGCTCTGAAAAGCACGACCTAGGGTTTGAGAGGTCTGGGTGTAGTCCAAGCTACTGACCTTTTTGGAGCTCAGTTTCCTTATCTGAACACCGAAGTGACAGCCTGCTCCAGAATGGTTCCTGAGGGGTCCTTTAGCCCACCGGGGGTCCCACATGCTCGGAGTTGTGATCTGACTCTGGACAAAGCAGCTGTCACCGGGAAGGATGCCACCAGGCAGGTCTCATATGGCTCGCAGCACTTTGTCAACCGGACTCGATCAACCTTGACCTCTTATTATTTCCCATCATTTTAGGTGACTGTCTTGAGTTTCTGCCTCCTGAGCCACCCCTTGCTGCTGCCGTGTAAAGGGGCCTCTTGATTTATTAATCAGTTAATCAGCGCCTGCTGAGGAGCTATTCAGGGTAGTTAAACAGGGAAAACAAAACGCTATAGCATGTAATCAAGATGGATCGTAATTAAGAACATCTCTCCCACCGCCGATCTTTCTTCCTGCCCACCCAGGCACCCCCCCCCCCCCAACTGCCTCTCTTACCCACAGCTCATCAAGCCCCATTCAATCCTGAGGGCCCCCCCTTTCCCATGAAACCAGACAGTAAGTTTCAGAAGGGCAGACTTTTCTTCTAATGTCCTAGAGGAAAATGAGCCTCATCAATTATTTGCAGCAAATTTTGGATCTCAAAAGTTCAGTCAGGCCCCCAAAATGACATATGGCTCCGTCTGTATATACACGTACCATACTCTCTTGTCCCGATTTCTCCACGGCCAGAGTCACGGAGCTGGAAGGATCTTACGGGAAGGATCGGCCATGGCCTCTGGTGACAGACGAGGGGCTCAGTGAGGCCAATTACCTTGTCCAAAGTCGCACGGCTAGTTAGTAGCAGAACTGGAATTAGAACTCAAATATTCTGGTAAACAGTTAACACCCCTCATGCTTATTTCTCTGCGAAATCCTGTTTTCCTATAAAAATGAACATAAAGTGGATGAAAGAAATCATCCTCATTAACTTCATTTTCTGATTTCTTTTAAACTTTTATTTGTTTTGAGAGAGAGAGAGAGAGAGAACGTGTATGTGTGCCAGTAGGAGAGGGGGGGAGAGGGAGAGGGAGAGAGAGAGAGAATCCCAAGCAGGCTCCGTGCTGTCAGCACAGAGCTCAATGTGGTGCTCGATCTCACGAACCATGAGATCATGACCTGAGTGGCAATCAAGAGTCAGACACTCAACCGACTGAGCCACCCAGACACCCCCTGATTTCTTTTAGGCAAGGGTTTCCGAGCTAAAGAGTTTTGAATAGTAGTTTTAGATGATGCTTGTGGGGACAGGTGTCTTGGACTGTTTGTCATGGAGGTATTTTTCTCTGAATTGGTGAGGATATCAGACACGTGTATCCAGCTTGCCACGGAGCAGATGGTCAACGGGGAATCTGCAGGGGCTGCTGGGCTTCTGGTCCAGAATCTGTTCGGTTTGGTTTCCTTCCAATGGCACTAAGCACGCAGCACTAATGAGGCCAAGACTTTCTTAGAATAGAATCTCCATCAATCACCAGCGTTCCATGGCCTGCGGGGGGCCAGGGGACCACATGCATCAGTCGGGGCTGACGGCACTCACCCCTCACTCCCTGTAATTCTTCAGTGGACACGTGGAGAAGAATCTGGAATGTTCTTTGGCCATCCTGGTGAGGAGGATGCTTAGAAATCTTTTTTTTTTTAATTATTCCTAATGTCTCCACCATAATAACCTCCTATTTGTCAAAGGTGTTTGTCCACTAGAGGCTTTTCTGCCAGCCCGGCTGCTCACGTCTGTTGGAGGTCTATCAGACAGTCAGACTCTGAATACATCTAGGGCTTAACTCCTAAGCCAGACATCTGAATTGCACGCACCAGCCTTGAGTTACAGGTTCTCCTGTTTTGTTTTGCTTGTGTGCTCTCCAGGACCCTGCTTTCTCGGCCGTGATTCACGACAAGCTCCAGGTCCCCAACACCATCCGGAAGGCATGGAATGACAAGGACAACCGCTGTGACATTTGTGCCACACACCTGAACCAGCTGAAGCAGGAGGCCATCCAGATGGTGGTGACCTTGGAACAGGCAGCTGGCAGTGAGCATTACGATGGCTCGCCCGGCTCGCCCCCAGCCCTCTCCAACATGCCCACCCTGGTGGGGTCCCGGCACATGGGTGGGCTGCAGCAGCCCAGAGATTGGGCCTTTGTGCCTGCCTCCTACGCCTCCCCCAACTACACGGCTTTCGTCAGCAACAAGCACAGCAGCAAACCCAACAGCCTCGGGGTCAGCAACGGGGCCGAGAAGAAGAGTGGGTCCCCAACCCACCAGGCCAAGGTCAGCCTTCAGATGGCCACCAGTCCCAGCAATGGGAACATCCTCAACTCAGTGGCCATTCAGGCTCACCAGTACCTGGATGGCACCTGGTCCCTGTCGAGAACCAACGGAGTCACCCTGTACCCATACCAGGTAAGTAGCCTCTGGGCAAGTTAGAATAGGGTTGGTTGGAGTCCATGCAGAGAAGTGGGTTGCACTTCCTGTCTTTGCTCTTTTCCTTCTGGGGACTCCCCAACTCAGAGCCCAATGTTTCCATGTGGCCCCCCACTGGCCATTGCTAAATAAAGATGAAACGTATGAGGGGCCAGTGATCCATGGTGGCACTCTGCTTCCAATGTCTGGACCCTCTAAAAAAGGTGTAGACTCCCTTCCTAACCCCTTCTGCCTTGTTGAACCATAACCCTTTACTATCTGCAACTCACTTGAAATACGGTTGGGATTAGGTTACCAAGTGTCTTTCCGTTTTCTTATTTTCTCTTTTTCAGTTGTTTAAATTAGCACATACTCCCGAGTCTCCCTATAGAAATTAAGGGAGCAGGTCCCAAATCTGCCAAGGAATCTTAAAAAATTGTCTTACCTTTTCTTGGGTGAGTTTTCTGTTGGATGAGGGTTGGGTTTGCCATATGTGTTCTCGGTGTCCCCTGCATCAGTCATGTGGCAAGCAGCAGAAAGCATTGAAGTCCCTGTGGATTGGAGGGGTGGCCATGGTCACAGAGTGTATTAGTCAGGAGATCTCACTGGTGTAACAAATGATCCCAGGTTATTTCTTACTCATGGCCCTGTTGTATTGGGTGTTTGGTGCCTGGCCTTCCACTCGTTTCCATGTCACCATCTTCCAGGGGCCTCAGAGTCTGACACCAGATCTTGCACAAGCAGCCAAGGAATGAGGGAAGAGAGAGATTGTGGAGAATCTCTTGGGGGGACTTGAGGGACCCAGCCTGGAAGGGACATAGGTAACTTGGTCCACATTCCAGTGGCAAGAATCCAGGCTTTTGGCCTCACCTTCCCTCAGCGGAGGCAGGGAAAGCCAATCTGACCATGTTCCCAGGGGGGAAAAAAAAGAAACAAGCTGAGAGAACACAGTACGGTTTTGTTGCGTGGGGCGAAGGTACGGGGCAACATAAAATGCGTTAGATGTGGCTGATCAAATTCCTGGTGACTTTTCTAGGGCGGAGGAGGGAGTATAGATGGCTTGTCTTGATATCTTGAAGGAAAGTGGGGAGCCTGGATCCTTATCTTAAGAAGTTCGCATTCTTGGACCGCGAGACTGCCGTTTACTGGGTGCTTTGTAGTTTGCAAAATACGGGGCGCACATCATTTTATTTAACCTCACAGTAGACCTGTGAGCAGGCAGGATGGATGTTAGGTCCTCCCTTTATAGACGGGGAGCACGATGCTTAGAGAAACCGAATGACCTGCGGCCACACAGATGGGGCCCGAGCCAGCACTGGCTTGCCACTTCTAACTTTCCCCCAGCTTTACCCCGGAGCAGGGTCCCGTCAACATCTTTCCCAGATATGGCTCCTTTCCAGACCCGACATACCGAAGAAAACCACTCCTGTGTTGACCTGCAGGGACCTACCTGCCACTTTACTTTGGGGTGGAATTTTCTGGACTGTGAGTATAAAAATCTGATGCCGAGCCAGCGGCCCCCTGGATGGGGCTTTATCATCTAACGCCCGAACATAACCATGGAAGGCAGGAACAGAATAGCCCCTTTCCGCTGTTGAGTAACGTACCTTTTCTGTTAGAGATTTTAAATATATTATGTTGAAAACTAATAAAAAAGTATTATTTTTCCTATAAAATAACATACAAAAAATACAAACAAGTATAAATAAGACTAAAAATCAACATCACCCAGAAATGGACTATATAACTGTCGGGTGTGTTTCCTTCCAGGATTTTACACAAGCCCAATTTATACAGTTGTGATTATGTTTAATTCTGTGATCTGCTTTTCACTTAATATTACTGGGTGCATTTTCCCATGCCATTATATATTTTTTTTCTAGAATAGGATCCTTAATGGTAGCATAGTATGCCATTATATAAATATGCTCCATTATCTGAGTGTGGCCTAATTTATATAACCAAGCACCAATTACTAGAGTTTCAGTTTTCGCTACTATAAATAAAATGCTCGGGTGCACATTCTTGTACTCAGGTCGTATTTTCAACACACCCTGACTTGTGTGAGGCACGTACTCATGTTACACAGACGACTCATGTTACACCTTCCTGGGCCCCAGAGCACTTGTGACATATATCAGGTGCTAGTTAGAAGATTCAGCTGCTGCACAGCACTAATGAGCAAGGATGAGGGATGGGGCCTTGGTGCTTTCCTAGAAAATAGTCAAAGTGTTAGGAAAGTTTGTATGGCAGGGTAAAGATGCTTCTTGAAAGCAAGATTAAGGATTTTTGATGATTTTTTTTTTTTTTTACTTGTGCCTGATTAGTTTTGCTCCTCCTCTTCTTCCGTGTCTGCTGAAAAAGAATGTCCTGCCCAATCACAAATGTTTATTAAGCTCTAACCAAGTGCTGGGCACTGTGCTAGGTGTCGGTGGGGCTCCCGCGTTGGGCTAGAACCCCAGGTTCCGGTCCCGTGGTCTTTACGGGGTCGGGCGGGTGAACCACCCAGTGTCAGCCGGGGAGGTGAGTGCGGGGGTGAGAGAGCGCACAGGAGGGCTCACAGTCCAGCCCGTGGGCAAGGCCGATGCAAGGATGATTCATACAAGCCACCGACTTGAGAATTTCCTGGGTAAATTCGAATGCTTCTTTCCGACTCCAGAACAGGCTAATTCGTGCATTTCGGCCTAGTCGATAAAGGTATCAAAAGGAATCTGTCTGGGATAAAGAGATTTGGTGCCTGGCTGTGAATCGGTGCCCCCGTGTCATGACTGTGTCATCCTGATGCCCTGGGCTAGGCGATCGGCGTCTGGCCAGACTGAGTGTCTCCCATTACGGATATCTCCCTGCCATAAATATTCTGCAGCTCACAGGATAGCCAGCTCAGCAGACACGGCTGACTGTTCTGAAAGCTGACCTCGCTTTTCCTGCCCACCCACACTCCTGCTTCCCTCCACACAGAGCAGGTAGCCCTCTGGACCGGTGCCAGGGCTGTTCGCTGAGCCGAGAAGCATCTAGACTTTGTTGCTGCTGAAATCTGGAGCCTGCAGAAACGTGGGAGAAGAGGACGTCGTCCTTCTCCCATTTAAGTGCAGGGAGGATGACAAAGATTAGGACAGGCTTTCCAACACTGACAGGGTGAAGCCTTCACACGGGTGATAAGAAGGTCCCTCACATCCCTCAAGCCCCCCGTTACCCACTCCAAAGCGCAACAGTCTCCAGTTGTCTTTCGCAGAAAGACCTTCTGCTATTGGCTTGTAGGCGATTTAGCCCAATCTGTATACGTACATGGAAAGCAGAAGGTGCTCTAGAACCTTCTTTGGACCACATGGGTTTTGACTTTGAAAAGACATGTCCGGGTTAGTTGCTTGTAGTCAACCACAGGTTAATTCCATCTTTTTTTTTTTTTTTTTCTAAGTTGAATAATCCCTTGGAGTAAATCCATTTTATTTGTTTTGTCTTCTTTTTTAATGTTTACCATTTGTTTTTGAGAGAGAGAGGGCGAGTGGGGGAGGGGCAGAGAGAGAGGGAGACACAGGATCGGAAGCAGGCTCCAGGCTCCGAGCTGTCAGCACAGAGCCCGATGCGGGGCTCGAACTCTCGTTACCATGAGGTCATGACCTGAGCCGAAGTCAGACGCTCACCCGACTGAGCCACCCAGGTGCCCCTGATTCCATCTTTCTGAAAGGCAGCTGCTTTTGCATGACTTCTAGTCATTATAGTAAACACCCGCAGGGAACACTGCACACACAGCACTCAGAATCAACAGAATGTTGTGATTCCAATCCAGAATCACAGAATCCAGTTCCCTAGAGTGGTTAACTGTCTTTTGCATCACGGTGGGAGAACTGGAGACCTTCCTACCTGGGTCAAGTCCATGGCGCCACCCGTTGGTGAACCTCAGTTGAGTAGCTTAACGTCTTAGTCCCTTTCCTCAACTCTGGAATCCCGACCTTGTAAGGTGGTTGGACAACAGTCAAGAAAAATATGAAAACATTTTATAAGCTCTGGGGCAGGGATGCAATTATTAGGGATCTATTTGAATCCCCTCATTTGCCAGAAAGAAGCCTGAGGCTGGGAGGTGGGAAGTTTTTTGTGTTCACTCTTTCCTAAATCTTAGTTTGATCTCTCTTGCTAGATTACAAACCCGTTGAGAACCCAATGCCTTTTATTATTATGTCGCTCACAGCAGCTAACCCGTGCAAAAGTGTCTGCTCATTAGAGACAATGCCAATCTCAGGGAAACACTAAAGGTGTTTCTCATGTCTGACCCTAGGTTCAGGAAAACATTCCAGGCCAAAGGACCTATTGAGACCCCAGGAGTTTTGGTAGAAACCACCAGTTTATGGGCACCAAGCTTATGTTTAACCTGAAGTATCTTTAACCTGAAGTATCTTAACGATACTCAGTAGATCCTTGGGCGCAACGCAAAGAATCCGGGTGGCATTTGATGTCACATTCAATACAGGGGCACTTGAAGGGATAGGAGAACTTTATTTCCTAGGACTTCAATAAAGTCAACATGTCGAGACAATGTAAGATGATGTTAGATTAATACATGAATCATAAATCCATAATGGATCATTAACATGATAGTGTGTTGAGTGTGCATTCCTTGGGTTAAAGGAAAACGTCTCTGGTGTAAAAATTATCCTGCTTTCTCAAAAAGCATCCATTGGAATCCATGTCAGAGACCGTGGTAGACGGAACTATGGCTGAAGTCGGTGTGGGATTGTCTATTTCTAGAAGACGACTGTGCCTAGTAAGTCATAGGTGTTATTGGAGTTTACATTTTAGGTTACGGGCAAGAGGACTGTGGCAGCTCCAGCAGCCTACGAGTGAGTCAAGGCTCGCTAAGCCACGAGGCTCGTGCGGTGCCTAAACTTGCTCTTGAGAGGTCAGACAAACTTGGGAGGACGTGCTGCTGGTCCTTTTTACGGAGGATTTCCGAGCGCCTCTGCAAGAGGAAGGAAGGAAGATTCTGCTCGCCAGTGCGCCCATACTCAGAGCCTTTGCTTATGACTTGTGATGGCTTTGTGGACACCAGAAGCACGTGTTCTAGGGTAGCCGAGCTCGAGGGACGGGGTGTGCATGTGCTCCTTCCTGCTGAGCTACTCTCTAGGCAGGAGCGGGGACAGGTGTTTGCAGCCCCTGGGGGAGCAGAAGACTCTCATTCATGTTCTTTACTCGGACAACTTGTCCCCTAACATATGCACAGTGCCCTTCTCGGGCCAGCGCCGGTGTCAGCTTCCTGCCCGTTTGCTGCTGCTTCTGCTGAGCCAGGGCGATGGCATAAGATGTCACCATTTGACAAATGACAACATCAAAACCACTTATTTTTAACATGATGGGTTTTTGTTTCCCACCTATTTATAGATGATCAGAGGAGTATTATTTATCTTTATGCTTTTTGACAAACTGGGAACACAAGAAAAGGAAGTAGATTGTATATTCAGTCATGGGCAGAGCGTCTCTGGAGGATACGGTGCTCAGGGTGAAATTCCAGAAGGGTCGTCGTATCTTAGGGATGTGGGCAGGGCTGCGGTCTGAAGCAAACACCCCAACTTCAGCAGGAAATTTCAAAAATACTCTCTCCCTTGGTGTGGTAGGCTGAATAAGCCCCCTGCCCCAAAGATGTTCATATCCTAATGCCTGGAAAAGGAAGCCTGTGGATATGTTTCCTTACACAGTAAAAGGGGCTTGGCAGATATGATTAAGTTGAGGATTCGGGGGGAGATCACCCTGGATTATCTGGATGGGTCCAGCGTAATCACAAAGGCCCTTATAAGAAGGAGACAGGAAGGACCGTCAGAGCCAGAGGCGATGTAGGGACAGAAGCAGAGGTCAGAGAGGAGAGAAGGGCTTTGGAGGTAGAGGAAGGGGCCGCAAGCCACATGCAAAGCCAGCTTCTAAAAGCTGGCAAAGGCGAGGAATCCTCTGCTAGAGCTTCCAGAAAGAGCCAGCCCTGCAGACCCATTCCAGACGTCCGACCTCCAGAACGTTAGCATAACAGAAAATGGAGCATAAATCTGTGTTACTCTAAGCTGCTCAATTTGGGGTAATTTGCTTCAGCAGCAACTGGAAACTAATGCACCCGGGAAACATTTGGTAGCTGAAAAGCGTGGAGGGAGCAGTGAGGTAGGGTCTTTGGACGAGGAGCTGCTCGAGAACGACCAGATATTACCCTGCGGATCAGACAGTGTGTCAGCAAGTCCGCTGATTTTCTGAGGGTGCCTTCCCCAGGATGAGAGGTCACTCCTCCTGCAGGGTTGGCCTGTAGTGGTCTCGGATTTCCCCCTTGTTGTAGCTTGCTGATAACCAGCACACCACGGTGACTCTGCATTGCCCACTGTAATTACCACCATGGAAGTCTCGAGAGAGAATCCCAAGCAGACTCCGTGTCGTCAGCACAGTGCCGAGGTGGGGCTCAAACTCACAAACCGTGAGGTCATGCCCTGGCTGAAACCGAGAGTCAGACGCTCAACCGACTGAGCCACCCAGGCGCCCTGGTATCCTCTTTACATTTTGTGGGAAGACAGCCGTTGGAGATTTCGGAACAGGGGAACGAAAAAGTTTCCTTGCTCTACGGCAGGAATTGTTTAAAAATTTTTTAAAATGTATATTATTTATTTTTGAGAGAGATAGAGCTTGTGTGAGTGGGGCAGGGTTAGAGAGAAAAGGAGACACAGAAATTCGAAGCAGGCCCCGGACTCCGAGCTGTCAGCACAGAGCCCGATGTGGGGCTCAAACCCACAAACCGTGAGATCGTGACGTGAGCAAGTGCGATGCTTAACCTGCTGAGCCGCCCAGGTGCCCCTCAGCAGCAGGAATTTTTAACCGCCCGCTAGAATCACTTGAGAGCTTTAAGGAACTACCACTGCCTGAGCCACACCCCACACCGAGTGTATCAGAAAATCTGGGGGTGGGACCCAGGCCTGGGTTTGAACTGCCAGGGTCAAGAACCACAGCTTTAAAGAAGAGTTTACCTGGCAACGGTGTAAAGTCCAGGGAAGAGAACAAAGGTGACAGATGACAGATTGCAGACAGATAGTATATTTGTTTCTAAAGCCACCATAACAAATAAGCACAAACTAGGCGGTTTCGATCAACAAAAACATATTCGCTCACAGCTCGGGAGGCCAGGAGTCCCAGATCAAGGTGGGGCCGTGCTCTCTCTGAAGACTCTAGAGGGGAATCCTTCCTTGTCTCTTCCAGTGTCCTACTGGCCACAGGGCCTTGCGGCTGCTTCACAACAGTCCCAACCTCTGCCTTCCACGGACGCCTCCTCCAGGGTCTCTCTCTGTCCTCTCCTTGTATTGTAAGGACACCGGTCACTGGATTCAGGGTCCACCCTAATCCAGGAAGACCTCATCTCCATCCTTCACCAACTACGTCTTCAAAGACCCAATTCCAAATCATGTCACAGGGCCTGAGTTGCGAGTGAATTCAGGGGCGCCGCGATTCAGCCCACTACAGACAGGGGACAGATGGACAGACGGTGGAAAGATGGGCGAAAGGTGAAGGCAGGGCTGGGGGCGTGGGGAGCCTTTCCGGTTGAGTCACTTCGGAAACAGGAGCAGGGGCACAAGTTTACGGTGGCCAGCGGTGAAGGAGTCCCGTTCTCGTCCTTTGGAGAGAGAGAACGGGGAGGGGGAAGGGCACAAAGGGTAAAGCAGAGAGAGGCAGGGAGGCATCGGACCCACAGACACCCTTACACAGACGCAGGGGGACAAAATGAAGCAACTGCTCGGACAGACAAGGTGGAGTGACCAACTTACAGACGTGGGCTTTTTGTGGAGTAACAGCTTCCTCTTCTGAGCTTATAAAATACCTTCAGCATCCGTTTGCGCTGCCCAGCCACAGGGGCAAATGTAAACAGCACTTTGGGGAACGTTATCCTGGGGGGAGGGAGACCTCACCTGGCCGGTGCTGGGGGGCGGGAGGTCCCTTCCTTTTCTGCTGACCAAACTGGTGGCTGGGGTTAACGTGGTGGGATGGTCCGTTTTTTGGTTTTTTTTTAATGTTTGCGAAAGAAAAAGAGACAGAGAGAGAGCCTGTGGGGGAGGGGCAGAGAGAGAGGGAGACACAGAATCTGAAGCAGATTCCAGGCTCCGAGCTGGCAGCCCAGAGCCTGACACGGGGCTCAAACTCACAAACCACAGATCATGACCTGGGCCGAAGTTGGACACTTAACCAACTGAGCCACCCAGGCGCCCTGTTTTTTTCTTTTTCTTCAGCAATATTTCTAGGCCCCAGAGGGAGGTGGTGGGCATGGGGCGATTGTGTTCCAGGCTTGGGGACCGGCTTTCCTCTTCCTGCAGCGCTCAGGGCTGGACTGGGGTGCAGGGCAGAGCTTAGGATCACCACATGAGGGAAGAAGGTGAAATCATGGTTAGTGAGAAGATTCCCTAGGTGTAGGCTCTTTTTCACAGTTATCTTTTGTTTTAAATAGCCTCCCACATCCTCCCTCATCGGACCCATTCTACCAGCCCTGGTGTCCTGAGGCAAGATATTTGCTTTCTTTGTGGAGTCTAGAGAAAGAGCCAGAATACCCACCGACCACAGTGACCTGGTCCAGGGGGAACAACACACACTGATTTTTCTTTCTCTCTGTATCTCTTTCTCTCTCTCTTTCTTTCTTTCTTTTAATGACAAAGTAAACAGATTTGGGGGGAAAGTCTGAGGCTGATACTTATCAGTGCTTTTATCCAAGTCTCGAACAATGAGGGACTCGATGCTGGGCCACGCTAGATTTGCTGCTCAGGCACCAGCAATAAAAGCCCGGCGTCCTTGCTTACTGTGTGGGGTGACCTCTGGCACGGCTTCCTGGCTGTCACGTGCCTGTGTTTTCTCCTCTGCAAAGCGGAAAGTCGCAGAGCCGCTGTGGGGACCGTGTGAGACGATGTACGTTGAATGCTTAGCACAGTGTCAGACACATGGTGACCCCGGAGTTCAGTGACCTGAGCGTGAGCGCCATGTTCCTTCAGCAGCTTGGGTTCGTGGGACTCAAGACCGCCTGGAACCAGGGCCCGCTTTTCTATAAGAAGCAGTGGTAAATGAAAACACAAGGCCCAAACCATAAAGTGAGTATCACGCACTCGCCAGCTCGGGAAACGTCAGCCACCTCTACGCGTGACCAAGCAGCAGCTTCCCATTTGTGTGCCACAGCTGAGGTGAGATTCTAAGCAGAATGATCTCATCCCACCATTAGGGGATAAATTGGTGAAACACCGAAAGGCCCATGGACCAATGTTCTTCGTATTTGAAGACCTTCATAAGGGAGGAGGGGAGGCGATATATAGGCTCATATCATTTAACATTTTACAGAATGATAGAGAGCTAGCATTTAGACCAACCCAAAAGAGTAAATCCTCATTATTTTGGAGTTAATTTGAAATACCGAGTGATCCAGGCCTAGATCGAGATTCTTTTTTTTAAAAAAAATTTTTTTTTTCAACGTTTATTTATTTTTGGGACAGAGAGAGACAGAGCATGAACGGGGGAGGGACAGAGAGAGAGGGAGACACAGAATCGGAAACAGGCTCCAGGCTCTGAGCCATCAGCCCAGAGCCTGACGCGGGGCTCGAACTCACGGACCGTGAGATCGTGACCTGGCTGAAGTCGGAAGCTTAACCGACTGCGCCACCCAGGTGCCCCAATTGAGATTCTTATTGAACACTTTTTTTTAATGTTTATTTATTTGAGAGAGAGAGAGAGAGAGAGAGAGATAAAGCATGAGCACAGAAGGGGCAGAGAGAGAGGGAGACAGAATCTGAAGCAGGCTCTAGTCTCTGAGCCATCAGCACGGAGCCCGATGCGGGGCTCGAACTCACGAACCGCAAGATCATGGCCGGAGCCGAAGTCAGACACCTAACCTACTGAGCCCCCCCCCCAGGCGCCCCTGAATAAACACTTTGAAACAGAGGGCCCAGGTCTTTCATTCTTGCTATTTGTATACCCACAGTGGCATACCATTATAACACACGTGCTTTCTTATTAGTTACTTATCTATTTATAAAATACAAATCTTCCTTTTACAATTACTGTAGACTCTGCAATCTTCAATAAATCGGAGCGTTGAAGGCTCCCCCTCACCCGCCCCACCCCAGGCACACACCTAATTACTTTCAAGTTGAGATTTGACTGTGCTAACTGTCTTGAGCGTGACAAATTAGCGTGCCTCTATCTTATAGAGGTATTTGTGAGGATTAGGTAATGAGTCACATATTTCATATGCCCAAGTCGTTCCCGGGGAGTAACTGAGGTGCTGCGGAAGCATACTAGCGACCAGTTTCAGGACTCTGGAGACCAGTTAGCGCCTTCCTGCTGCCCCGGTGGCCTCAAAGGGTTGGTGTGTCTTTTCAGCAGCACGTCTGAGGCCTGGGAATGACTGAGACACCAAGGAGAAAAGTGGCACCACATGAAGAGCACACACAACAGCAGCCACGTCTCTATTCGAGGCTGTGGCCAGGAGTTTTCTAATTACAGGCCTAATCTGGAACCAATCTGACAGTTTCCATCACCTTCGGGAGGCTGGCTTCCCTCGGGCCCGGTGGATTAGGCTGTGAAGGGCAGTATCGGTGGGAAGATCGAACCCATTGGCCTGTTCATGACACGCTCCCTTCTTGTTAAAGCACACAGACCTCAGGGCGCCTGGGTGGCTCCGTTGGTTAAGCTTCAGCTCGGGTCACGATCTCATTGCTTAGGAGTTCGAGCCCCCACACGGGGCTCTCTGCTGTCCGTGCAGAGCCCGCTTCGGATCCTCTGTCTGTCTCTCTCTGCACCTCCCCTGTGCTCTCACTCCCTCGCAAAACAAAACAAAACAAAAAGACCCACAACCTCCCCCCCCCCACAAAAAAACCCCACAAAACCACAGACCTCAGAGATGCCCGTGAAAGCAGGATGGGAAGGTTTGCCCCTGTGAATTACAGATGACAGATCAAGGCCCGGAAATGTCAAGCGACCTGCCCAGGGTCACACAGCTGGGAAATGCTGGAACAGGGATTCAAATACCGTTTCCCGCATGCTTGCCCCTGCCCCTCACCACGCTGCTGAGGGAAGGGGGGCCATTTCCTCAGATTGCTCAGACACGCAGCCTTCCTGGGGAGGGACGCCCGTGGCACACTGCACTCACGCTGCTTTTGAGCAGTTCTGCGTCGCTGGGATTTCCAAGTTGGGTCTCGTGTTGTATTTCTCGGCGCGGTCATAGAGAAACAAAGGCCACGTTACCTCTTCTCACTGGGCGGTGGGGACAAAGCTTGAGACAAAGTTGGGCCAATAACTGCCCCCCACCCGAAAACCCCAAACCAAAAAGGCCGTGTAAACAATACTGCCATCTAGTGAGATGTGCTTTGGCTTACCTAAGAGGTAGACATGACTAATATTTCAAATCTGATCATAAATTACAGTAATTCCCTAAGATTAATAAAACAGGGCCATTTCCTTGTCAATAATATCTTTACAAAAAAATTTTTTTAACATTTATTTATTTTTGAGAGACAAAGAGAGCAGGAGCAGGGGAGGGGCAGAGAGAGAGGGAGGCACAGAATCCAAAGCAGGCTCCAGGCTCTGAGCTGTCAGCACAGAGCCCGACGCGGGGCTGGAACTCATGAACCATGAGATCATGACCTGAGCCGAAGTCGGACGCTTAACTGACTGAGCCACCCAGGCGCCCCAATACTGTGGCCTTCATTTAACAGGGTAACATATAACTATGTTTAAACTCAGCATCCTAACACATATCCTTTCGAAAGGACCTTGTTGCCCGAACAGATTTTCAGTGACAACGGAACTCCGTTTTGTCCTCGTGGAAGGGGCGCCCGGATTTGTGTGCAAACTGTGACTCACCTGCTGAGTTACCTGAGTAGTGTTGTGACCACACAGAAGGTCAACATCCATCCATAGCATCCGTCTCCTTAACGTTGTTTTGAGGATTAACTTTGTTCATCCTGAAATATATTTTTGAGTTCTGAACACTGGATTTAAATGAAATTTTACACACACACACACACACACACACACGCACGAGTTGCAGAATGAGATTCCATACTGAGAGATTCTCCAGAACCCAACACACAGGGACTACTCGTAGAGTGTGGTTCTCCACCTTCCTGCACAACACCCTGAAAGGTGACATATCTACACCGGAACGTGCTGTCACCCCTGAGCAATGGTTGTGGAATCGGTGAATCCTGAGGCTGAGGCATCCCTTACGTGTATTGCAGGTTTTGTTGGAAACTGCCGTGTTTTGTTTTCCTGTAAGGAGAGACAATCCTTTCTTACTCAAATACCCTTTTTGATAGAATATAGGTGCTTTGGGGGATTGACCGCTACTATTGGGGGAGGTGGCCCGCTGCCTCCAAACACAGCTCAGAAAACCCGCACAGTCATAGTTGAGGAGTCCGGCCGTTTAGAAGCAGCGGCCGTTGGGGCGCCTGGGTGGCTCCATCAGTTAAGCAAGTGTTCGACTTCGGCTCAGGTGGTGATCTCATGGTTTGTGGGTTCGAGCCCCGCATCGGGCTCTGTGCTGACAGCTTGGAGCCTGGAGCCTGCTTCGGATTCTGTGTCTCCCTGTCTGTCTCTGACCCTCCCCCACTCGTGCCTCTGTCTCTCTGTCTCAAAAATAAATAAACGTTAAAAAAATCAAAAAAGCAACAGCCACTTCGTTGAGTCCGTTAGGAAGTGAGAGGGACAGGGAGCAGAGAAGTGAAAGTTCTTGTCCCCAGTAAGGAGGAGAAAAGGTGGATGGTGGTGGCTGATGCTTTCTGGAAAAAAGGAGCAGGATGTGCTGTCCTCCAGGGAGTGTGGTCTAGAAGCTCCTCTGTTCTCGAGCGAGGCTGCCGACCACGCGCTAACCCAGAGGGTGGTCCGCTGAGTCGTTCCTGAACGTGTGCTGGGGGGTGAATCTCTCAGAAAGCCCTTCAGCCCTGGAAATGGCATTGGCTTTGGGAAGACCGTGGAGAGAAGTAACCCTCTTAATTCCATGTCCACTTCTACGACTTAGGTGGCAAGCCGGGTGGTTTCTCCACCCACGGTGGGGGGAATCCTGAGGGCCCCTTCTGCCCTCTGCTTCGTCAGCCTGTGAGCAGACACCCCGAGCTTTTCCTGTACCCCCTCCCTTATGGCCTGCTCATCTTTTTTTTTTGTTTGTTTGTTTATTTATTTTTGAGACAGAGAGAGACAGAGCATGAACAGGGGAGGGGCAGAGAGAGAGGGAGACACAGAATCTGAAACAGGCTGCAGGCTCTGAGCGGTCAGCACAGAGTCCGACGCGGGGCTTGAACTCACGGACGGTGAGATCATGACCTGAGCCGAAGTCGGACGCTTAACCGACCGAGCCACCCAGGCGCCCCAAGCCTGCTCATCTTAATCTGGTTTTGTTTCCAGTGCATGTCTCTTGACTTGGGGAGCCGTGTGTTTATTTTGTCAGCTTGGTTTCGTTGTAATAAAAATAATAATTATCGCTACCGCTTGCCGGGGCACAGCGCTTAGTGCTTTGTGCGTATTTGTTCCCTGGAGCTTCGTAACGGTCCTGTGAGGTCAGCACATCATACGATGGCGGGGAAACGGAGGTGCGAGTTCGTGAAGACAGACACCACCCGCACAGAGGAGTCCCACCTTTCTGGAATTTAAAAAAGTCAGTGAATGTTTTACTGAGCATTTACTCAGTTATGTGTTAGAATTAAGTTTAGTAGATGGCATTTCTACAGGTTCACAATGTAAGTTTTATGGTCACAGTAAACAACAAGGAAGTTCTGGCTTCTCTGACTGTAAATATTCAGCAAGTCTGAACCTTAATGATTTCTCATATTCACTTACATTGTCCACAGTCTTCACTTCCCTCACCTCACGCACTCACACGTTTTCTCTTTCTCTTCCTTTTTTATTTTACTTTTTTACGTTTATTTATTTTGGGAGAGAGAGAGATTGGGAACACATGCACACGAGCTGGAGAGAGGCACAGAGAGAGAGAATCCCAAGCAGGCTCTACGCGGTCAGCGGCACAGACTCAGGGCTCAAACTCACGAACCATGAGATCGTGACCTGAGCCGAAATCAAGAGTCAGATGCTTAGCCTGCTGAGCCACCCAGATGCCCCACTTCCTTTTCTCTTGTAGATTATGCAGTCACCTCTAGAGAGTTCTAACACCTAATTATTTATCTTGTAAATCATTCGTACCTCTCCCCGCCCCCCCATCCTACCCTCTTTTTTTTAATCAGAATTTATTTGCATCTCAGAATGGGCAGGCACAGGAAATAAAAGGACTTGCAATGAAAATCCGTGGACTCCGTCCGTTGTTAGCAGTTTATGCAAAAGGTTTGGCAGGAAAGGCAGTGGGAGCGGAAGTAGAGCAATTAACGCGAAAGTCACTTATTGAAACGTTGCCAACCTTCGACCTCTTCTAAGTGCCTGCTAACTTCCAACGATATAACAGGCAAAGTGGAAAACAAACCAGTGCAGCATTTGGGGGTTAATTGGTGTAAATGTATTAATTACAGTAACTAGTCGTTAAATGTTTAATAAAGTAGATGCGTCGCTAGCATAATGCCTACCTAAACATCATCCACTGAATGCACTTCGGTCGTAAGCACAGTCAGCCTATTAGGAGCCAGCACTTAAACTCTCTGGGACACTTGTGCCTCGGAGCACCGCGAATTATACACACCTGCCAGGCAGTGTGAGGAAGGCGATCTGGGGGGAGAGCGTTAAAGAAGGCAGGAGGAGGGGCAGATCCGTGAAGGCCCGGGGATGTCGCGGAGTGAGGTGCCGGGAGCCGGTGAGGACGCAGAGGGTGATGTGAAGCATGGAGAATGGGCAGAGCGTGGGTTTCATCCCTCGGTGGTGGTAGACGGGAGAAACCCTATGCAGACGGGACGCGGGCGGATGCTGCTGGTCTGCTGGGGCAGAGGGCTTGGGTGAGGGGTGACAGATTCCGCAGATACTTAGAATAAGGCCCGAGGCCGCCTTGAGAATGGGTGGATTGGGGGACAAGGAATAGGATGGTTGGGGCTGACCCCTGGTCTGTGTCGGGTGACCACCGCGTGGGTGGTAAGCTGATGGGCCCTCCGGTTCAGAGACATCTGTGGTCGTGAGTCTGGGGGTGGGAGACGAGGCTGCCTTGTGTGTCAGAGGCAGAGACCAATGAGGCCGCACAAGGAAGAGAAGCAGGAGGCAGGTACACAACTGGTTCTTCTGGAACCTGGGTCTTCGGGCTCTGTCCTGGTGTAGAAAGTCAGTGAGGAATGATGGGCTGTTCTGATCATCTCCCCTTTGCTTGCGTGTGTGTGTGTGTGTGTGTGTGTGTGTGTGTTGGGGCAGGGAGGGCATCCAGTGATGTCCTTGAAGGAATGGCACAGAGTGATTCCCGTGGTGGTGGTGGTGGTGGGCAGGAACTCTGATCTGGATAACCCAGCCTCCTGGGCGGTGGGCTCAGGGGGGGGCTCTTGCTGCCCGGCTGGGTTTGGCAGCCATGGAGGAGAACCGGACTCTGACCATCCACAATGCAGAAAAATCTTGCCCCCTCCCCCTGCCCTGTCTATAAACCCTGCAGGGATCATCGGGATCCCACTGACCCGGCTTCCGGCCCCGTATTAGCATTGCTTCCTCCTTTAAACAAGCACCTTTTTAAAGCCATCCATTGATAACGTAAACGATGAATGACCTCATTAGCTTAACCTACAACAAACGGCACCCTCTGATCCTGGGAGGAGAAAAACAGTTCAGTTGAGGAATATCCCAAGCCAGGGTTTTCATTCATTCAGTGTTCTGAGATGCCCACAAAATCTCAGGTGTCAGGGGCTGGGAAGAGAGGATGAGTAGAGCTTAGTTTGTCCCTTCTGGGATCTTCCGGAGCATGGCTGTGTGATGTGGGTCCACCTGGGGTCAGCGCCTGGGCACAAGCCAGACGCCGGGCTGTGAGAACACGGGTGGAAGCCAGATAGGCCTTCCATCCGGGTATCTGGAAAAGTGCATTTTAATATTGGTTCCTTACAGAGCGACGAGTTCAATGGACTGTTTTTACGAGTCGTAGTCCAGAAATAAATAGCAAATACTGCGTTATGGGTTGAAGTAGAGGCTGTATTATCGAGTCTAACTCTTGATTCCGCCGTTAAAAGTATCTCCCTGCTTCCTTTGTATGCGTGATATTAGCAGGCTGCCCTGCCACCTGCCCAGAGTGTAACTGGGCATTGGTTTGGACCCTTGCAAGGTGGACAGAATGGGAAGGCGTCAGAGACTCTGTCCAAGTCTAGTTACCTCCCTCATCCTCTTGGATTCCACCTCTGGCTATTCCACCCAGGAAATGTTAAGGGCTCTGGGCTGCAGTTGCCAACTTTGGCATAGTAGGTACTAATATTTTTGAGGCCAGAGGAGGCCATTTTGAAACCTTGGGTTAAAAGGTCCTGTGGTCCCACAGATCCCCTTGAGACACTGAACAGCAGGTCTGTTTCCTCTCGTCCTGGCGATTCTTTGGTGCCCACCTCTGTGAGCCTGGAGGTGTTTCCAGGAGCGTTTTGTGACTGAGGTGTTCTGGCTCATAAAGTTCCCGTTCACTGTTTGGTGAGAATTAATCTTACGGGAGAAAGGTCCATGTTATGACCCTTTTAGTGGCTTTTTTTGTGTGGTAGTATTAAAAAACCACTTTCTAAGAAGACTTGAACAATAACTTTCATTCTGGATCAATACTTTTTTTAATGTTTTATTTTACTTCTGAGAGAGAGAGAGAGAGAGAGAGAGAGAGAGGAGGGAAGGAGTGGGGGGGGGGGGGAGGGGCAGAGAGAGAGGAGGACAGAAGACCCCAAGCAGGCAGGAGCCACAAACCATGAGATCACGACCTGAGCCAAAACCGAGTCGGATTCTTAACAGACTGAGCCGCCCAGGTGCCCCCGGATCAATACTACGTACAGAGTAGGAAAAAATAGAAAGTAGTTCGAACTGAAACATACTGTTCCTTGAAAAATGCAGCTAAGGTGACTATCCAGAATCACGTACTTTAAATGACTGAGGACAAGGTGGCTGCTTAAATGCCTGGTCAGAGGCATACTGTAGTCTTGATTTGCCCAGATTTGCTCTTTTTTCTTTCTCTTTCCGTGCACTTAGGACGCTGTTAGCATTTGTTGCCATGCTCAACAATTGCCAAGACAGCGGCCATGTTTCTTAACCTGGCCCAGTGCATCTTCGCCATGATGGACCCCGTTCCTCCTACATGTGTCTCCTGCCTTCCCCAGAGAGGCGTGGTTCTCAGTCATCACAGAAACGTGGCCCTCACGTGTACTTCATGAGGGAAAGGGTTACCCGTTCTCCTTCCATACCCCTTCTTCATGGAAATGAATCTGACCTTCATCTCCAGTTTGTTTAGAATTCTGTTTCTACTGGGAATGTTGCTCTGAGTCTGTATATTCCAGAAGGGAAGATATCCGATCGATGGCTTCGATTGAACCTGAGTGAACCTTGAATGAACCTTGAGCCTGTCTGCGGAAAAGCCACCGTGGGGTTTGAAGTATGCTCACCTGTATGCCTGTCTCTTGTGAGGGGACTCTGCAGCAGTGACTGGAGAGACAAGTGGCCCTGGGGACTGGGAGAGCCGCCCTGTAAGTCAGGCTCGTAGTCAGTAAGAAAGCTTACTCCGAGGGATATCATATTTCCTCTTGGAAGGAGGAAGGAAGTTCCATTTCCTTTTATCTAGGGCTTAAGAATTCAAGAGTTCACACCGTGTCCACTCTCAGAAAAGCTCATCTTCGTGAACACATGTTCACATGAGCACATGACTCTTCTGGTGGAACTGGATTGAGTTATATTTATCTATCTTTATTACTAGAATCGGCTGACAAGGAGCTATAGCTCGTATTCTATCCACATTAAAAATGAAATTACATTTCAAGCTCATTGTACATAACCATGTTTATCCTTTGGAAGGAGTCTTCTAGTCTCCTGAGTATTCGAAGCAGTAAATTGTGTTTTGGAAGGAGGCTTAAGTTACTTAGAATGTTTAAATTTTTGAAAAATTTTCATCTTTTATCAGTTTTTAAATCAAAGTTGCACACACACATCAGTTAACGAGTTAAATCATTTGACAAGACTTGATGTGAAAGATACCATTCTGCTGGGAATGCAGTGGGTGTTTCCTGCTTTCCAGAGTTCATTAACATTTATCTCCACATCGTGCCATTCTTCTGTTGCTGCTACTTGATTTATTTAGTTTTAGATCACCTATTACAGCAATTCTCAAAGTGTACTCCATGGACCATCTGAGTCTCCAAGACCCTTCCACTGGGCCCATGAGATCAAAACTATTTAAAAATTTTGTTTGATGTTTATTTACTTTTGAGAGAGAGACAGAGCGTGAGTGGGGGAGGGGCAGAGAGAGAGGGAGACACAGAATCGGAAGCAGGCTCCAGGCTCTGAGCTGTCAGCACAGAGCCCGATGCGGGGCTCGAACCCACAAACTGTGAGATCATGACCTGAGCCGAAGTCGGACGCTTAACTGACTGAACCACCCAAGTGCCCCTCAAAACTATTTTTATACAATAGTCAGACATCATCTGCCTTTCTTACTGTATTGACATTCGCCGTGATGGGTGAAACTTCTGGCACGTTTGCTGAATTGAGACAGTGGCACCAAACTATACTAGTCATTATATTCTCCATCATCACCTATTCAGAAATTTTTAAAAGTACATTTCCAGTTAAGAATGTCCTTGGTGACCCAATAGAAGTTTTTGGAAAACTTGATTCTGCCACCATGAGCCTGAAAGCTTCCCAATGCTTAAGGACTTTTTTTTTTTTCTTATTGACATTTAACTGACACTCAATGTTACATTAGTTGCAAGTGTACAACTTAGTGACCCTCAATGTTTGGTATTCCTGTATGTGAAGTGTACCTGCTATCTGTCACCATACAATGTCACAATACCATTGACTGCATTCCTGTGCTGTTTCTTCCATGTCGTGACCTTTTCATTCCATAACTGGAAGCCTGTCCCTCCCCCCGGCCCCCTTCACCCACTGTGCCCGTCTCCGCCCCAGTAATCGTCAATTTGTTCTCTGTATTTATGGGTCTGTTTCTGCTTTTGTCTGTTTGGTTTTTAGATTCTACATATAAGTGAAATCATATGATACTTGCCTTTCTGTATCCGACTTATTTCACTTAGCATAATCCCCCCCTAGGTCCATCCATGTTGTTGCAAATGCAAGCTCTCATTCTTCTTTATGGTTGAGTAGTATTCCAGTGTGTGTGTGTGTGTGTGTGTGTGTGTGTGTGTGTGTGCCACATCTTCTTTAGCCATTCATCTATCCATGACTTAAAGACTTCCTGATAGAATTAATGGTGATGTCAACAAATGTGATTTTTTTTGCCATTGTGTAATGGAATATATCAAAACATCTGGAAGATATGTATGACTCAGGAAACCAATATTTTCCAATGACCTAGGCACTGTTAGAAAATTTTATAACCTAGTATCCATTCAACGTGCATGGTTGCCTAATGGGTTTTATTATAACAGGATACTAAACATTTATTAATGTAGTTTCCGTTTGCTCATTTCAATGAACCTTTAAGAAACTACCACTTGTCAAGTTTTAGTATAGTATCAAAGAAGAACGTCCACAATTATCTGAAAAGGCTATTGAAATAGTGCTCCATTTACCAACTACATATCTGTCCGAGGATAGATTTTTCTCCATATATTCAGTGGAAACAATACAAGCCACATAACTAAAACAACATATGCCAGGCATAAAAAAGATTTGTGAAAATGTAAAACAATGTCAATCTTTGCATTAAATTTTTTATTTGGGAGAAGAAATGTATCTCATAAAATATATTATTTATGTTAAACATTTAATGGGCTTCTCGTTCTAAAATAAATATATATATTTTGAGTTTTAGTTTAATTTCCAAAATGGCAAATATCAATAGATTTAAGAGGGAGGCACAGATCAGGAGGATCTGGGAAAGAATTCTTGAATAAGATGTAATGATCAGATAGCTAATATTTTAGAACACTTTGAGAGCAGAGTTACAGAACACAGAGGAGAGTTTGGAGTTGAGTTAGTGGTAAAGACCCAGTAAACTAAGCAAACTGAGAAACGGAAATATTGTACAATAAAGGAAAAACTCTTTGGTGTCCTTAGTAATCTTAAGATTGTATTTTTTTAAAGTTTATTTATTTATTTTGAGAGAGACAGAGTGGGGGAGGATCATAGAGAGAGAGGGAGAGAGAGAATTCCAAGCAGGCTCCCCACTGTCAGTACAGAGCCTGACATGGGGCTTGAACTTATGAACCATGAGATCATGACATGAGCTGAAACCAAGAGCTGGACACTTAACCTGCTGAGCCACCCAGATGCCCCTTTAAGATTGTAAAGCGTTCCTGACAAGTTTGAGAATTACTGACCTCTTGCCGGACCATTGAGGAACATGGAGATCTAATTCTCTTTCGCCGTGACCTGCTCTCCACTCCCCGCTACATATGCTTACCTATTTTCCCATTGCGCTAATAATTGGCCATAATTTTGGTTCAGTTAATATCTGGTGTTATTATGACTACATAAAGACTATCTAAAGGTATTGCTGTGACTATGTAAAAGCTATTTGCAACTGAGCCATGTAATTCTAGTCACTTTCTCTTATTATTATTTTGAATTTATTTATTTATTTTGAGAGAGAGAGAGTGCACACAAGTGGGGGAGGGGCAGAGGGAGAGAGAGAGAGAATCTCAAGCAGGCTCCATACTGTCAGCGTGGAGCCTGATGTGGGGCTCGAACCCGTGAACTGTGAGATCATGACCTGAGCCAAAACCAAGAGTTGGACGCTTAGCCAACTGAGCCACCCAGGCACCCCCCGGTTACTTTCTCTTTAAGCATGCAACTGGGGTAAATTTTTGATACTTTGGATCTGAAGTATCTCTATTCTTTCTTGATGCTTCATTAATGCTTTTTGTCTGGATAAGCGTTCTAGGTTGGAAATCATCATCCCTTAGAATTTTAAAGGTACTTCTTTAGTGACTTTTTAGCTTCCAGTGTCCATGTGGGAAAGTCTGAAACTTGATCATTTACATGAAACATTCCTCATCTCTGTCTCTGTCTCTCTTGGGAAGCCCTTGATCCCTCGTGCTGTGGAATTTCCCAGGAATGTATTTTGGAGTGGATCTAATGTTATCCATTTTTCTAGCACCTCATGAGTCTTTCAGTCTTCATGTTGGCCTACCCCAAGGGATTTTCTTTATTTCTTTGTCTTCTCTTCCATTTTCTTTGTTTATCCTTTCTGGAACTCCTATTATTTAGCCATATGTTCTGGTTTTTTTTTTTTTTTAATTTTTTTTTTTACTTTCCTATTTGCCAAACATTTTTATTTTCAGTGCATTTTCTGACAGATTTCTCCAGTTTCATCTTTGAACTACTTTATTAAGGTTTTCATTTCTCTATCATGTTTTTAATTTCTGAGAACTTCTTTTTGTTGTTGTTAATTGTTCTTTTCCAAATTTACTTTTCTTTAAATACTTTAATTCTGTTCTTGTTTTATGGATGCGGCATTTTCGTTCATTGCTCTGAGAATATTGATAGTGGGCTGTGTTCTGTTTTAGTTTTATTTTCCCTGCATATCTCTCCTCAAGATAGTCCCCCTGTTTTGTATTAGATTCTTTCTTCAAATATTTGATGATCCTTGGCTAACAGATCATATTTATGAGTAAGGCAAAAATAGCAAGACAGAGGAGCATGGGAAGAGATTCTTGAGTGCTGTCTTACCTGTAGAGTGACCTGAAATATCCATTTTTAAAAATTTCTTTAGTTCTTTTCTTTGAGGTTATGCAGATCCTCAGGAAAGACTCTTCTAGCCTGGTGTGAATTCTGGGAGCCGAGAGGAAGAAGACAAGAGAGGTCTCAAATTCAGTGTTAAACTTAATTGCTCCTTTATTGGTTCCCTACTCCTAGCGGTGCCTGGTGGGTTCTAGTCTGGAGACCCTAGGTGTTATCCTGTTACAGAATAAGCCTCTAGACTCCCAGGATGGGGAGGTGCAGTCACCTAGACCAGAGGAAGAGATCTGGAGCTCTAAGTCCTTCCTAAACCAAATCTCAGCCAGTCCCCTTTGGCTTAGCTCCACCCAGTGTATCTGGTGCCATCAAGTTTTAAGCCTTTTGGGAGATTTTAAAGTATGAACTGGGTCGTTTGCAGCTATGCTAATTTTTATCTTGAGACTCATCTTTCTGGGATCTGCTAAGTTAGTTACTGCTTGCCCGTCTTGGTTCCAGCTTCTAAAATTGTGTTGCGTCTGCTTCTTCTCCCATCTTCTGTGGCCTTGTGAGTTGACGTTTCCTAAAACCCGTGTATTGTTGTTTCATTAGGATTTCAGGAAAGAGCAGCACTAATAAATGCATGCATTTAACATCATCTTTTACCAGAAATGCTTTTAAAATATTTTAAAAGCATAAAAAATACTTTCTTAGTAGGTGAAATTGCTAATAGGAAGATTCCTCAAAAAATTAAAAATAGAACTACCCTAGGACCCAGCAATTGCACTACTAGGGATTTATCCACAATATACAAAAATGCTCATTCAGAGGGTCACATGCACCCCAATGTTTATAGCAGTGCTATCGACAGTGGCCAAAGTATGGAAAGAGCCCAAATGTCCATTGAACAGATGAATGGATAAAGAAGATGAATGGATAAAGAAGATACATACACAATGGAGTATTACCCGGCAATCAAAAAGAATGAAATCTTGACATTTGCAGCAACGTGGATGGAACTAGAATGTATTATGTTAAGCAAAATAAGTCAGAGAGAGAAAATACCATATGATTTTATGCATATGTGGAATTTAAGAAACAAAACAGATGAATGTAGAGGAAAGGAATGAAAAATAAGATAAAAACAGAGACGGAGGCAAAAACCATAAGAGACTCTTAGATACAGAGGACAAACTGAGGGTTGCTGGAGGGGTGTTGGGTGGGGGGGATGGGCTAAATGGGTGTTGGGCATTAAGGAGGGCACTCGTTGGGATGAGCACTGGGTGTTGTATGTAGGTGATGAATCACCAAATTCTACTCCTGAAACCATTATTATACTACATGTTAACTAGTTTGGATAAATAAATTAAAAAAAAATAAAAGATAATAAAATTTGAAAAAAAGAAGGAAGCATCCATTTCGTCCCTACTAAGTCTTGAACAAAGTTTGTTGTTGTTGTGTTTAATTTACTAATATCTGAACTATTATGGGCCTAAAAGAAAGGACACCGGTTGATTTTGGTTCCAGCATTGAGCAGTCAAAATGTAACACAAGGTTCAAACTCAGGTAGATCTGGGCACATGTATATGCTGAAGGTAGGTCACTGTTGGGGTGTTTTAAGGATGCTCTGGTTTCTCAGGGTGGGATTTTCTAGGCTTTTGATTTACTTGACTTGACCCACAGATAGTCCACTCTTTTCTTTCCTTTCGTTTTGTAAAAACAGCCCAAATTATGAGATAAGCTTCACAGATAAGTTTGGTGGTGGATAGGACACAGTGCGAGGCAAATACAGAATTTTGCTCTTCGCCGAGGAGTGAGCCAGGCGCCAAGTTGACTTTCTTGGATGCTGTTACCTGAACAAGTGCTCTGGACCCTGTGATGTACTGAAGCCCATACCCTGGTCATGGTGGGAGTATTTACAGCTTGGAAATTGGCAATGCTACAACTCCGGGTGTTTTTTCCTGGAAAGCTGGTTTTTCAGTCTCTACCGGCACACCACACTTGACCTGACTTTCCTCTGAGGGCAGTGTGATGAACTCCCCAGACGTCATGATGACATTGTTATATTTACATTCCATGACTTTGTTTGTACTCAGCACAGTGTGGCTCGGGGAGGCCAGGTGATACAATGGGCAGAGTTTAAAATTTGGAGCCAGAAGGCTTGACATGTCGACTCTCCCGTGGCTACTTCTAGCTCTGTGATTTTTGGCAAGCTTCTCTGAGCCTCGGCTTCTGCTACTGAATCTGTAAACAGTGGGAACAGTTTCTACCTAGCAGGATTAATGTCAAAATTAGCCACAATGACAGTCTGCTCTCCCAAACCTAAGTCCTGCAGAAAACCCTGGCCACATGGGTAGGTACTTCTGTGACCTCTTCCTGTTTTGTAGCAAGGTTGTTACACCTTTGAATAGAATCCTTATTTTTATAACAAAAGGCTAATTTTACCTGTTATTTATCTCGTCTTCAAAATTTACGAGGCCACTTAATCAACGGTATAGGATCGGTGTACTTCTGACTCGCACAAGAGAGTGTGATCTCAATTGTTCTCTCCAGTGCTCCAAATCCCAGAAGAGTGATTAGGTTAAGGGTCAATAATTTAAAACACAAGTAGCAAATTATCCAGCTATTCTGAGTTATATCCTGGAGTAAGGTTAAAACATGGAAGAAGATATTTACACGTTTGGAGCAAATCAGCTCAACGTTTGTTTTTTTTTTTTTTTTAATTTTTAAAAATGTTTATTTATTTTTGAGAGAGAGAGACAGAGAGTGAGTGGGGGAGGAGCAGAGAGAGGGAGACACAGACTCCAAAGCAGGCTCCAGGCTCCCTCCGAGCTGTCAGCACAGAGCCCTACACGGGGCTCGAACTCATGAACGGTGAGATCATGACCTGAGCCGAAGTCGGACACTTAACCGATGGAGCCACCCAGGTGCCCCAACTCAACATTTGTTATAACCATCCATCCACTTGCAATTGTGTCTTGATCTTCTGCTTTCAAGCTTTCATCAGAAAATTATTATAAGAAACAACTATTCTCATTTGGCTTCAACATTTGCCGGTTTTTTGTTTTTTGGTTTTTTTGGGGGGTGCAGACAATGACTATCCATCACACGGCTCAATTTCCCAGGGTTTACAACGCCCTACACAAGACATCTGTCCTTGATCCAGTGAATAACCTTATCTCTCCTGAGAAATTGGTCTGTTTCATCCTCTTAATAAGGACTTATGAAACTCATAATGTTTCCCCATTCAATTTTGCACCAGGAACATGAGAATCAAGTTTTAAAATGAATCATAAGAATTGTGTAAATTTTTTTTGGTCACCTTAGATCTCTCCTCTAGACCCTGTTTTCACATGGTTATTTCCATTTTATTATTTTTTTTTATATTTTCCTTTTTTTAAATTTTTTAAAATGTTTTATTTATTTTTGAGACACAGAGAGACAGAGCATGAGCAGGGGAGGGGCAGAGAGAGAGAGCGAGACACAGAATCTGAAGCAGGCTCCAGGCTCTGAGCTGTCAGCACAGAGCCCAACACGGGGCTCGAACTCAAAAACTGCGAGATCATGACCTGAGCCCAAGTCAGATGCTCAACCGACTGAGCCACCCAGGCCCCCCTATTTTCCTTTTTTTTTTTTAAAGACAAATGCTTTTTGGCAATGAATGAATGAATGAGTTGTGAATGAGTGAAAGAAGGCCAATGACTGTAACTAGACACATTTTAGAAATTGTGCAGGTGAGGCAGGGCCATGGGAATTGGTGAGATCGGACAAAAGAAGAAGAGGGAACATGAAGGTGTCTTTAAATGTTTGAGATGTTGTATTTGGAAGAGACGGTGGGCGTGACTTTTACTGCTCCTGGGGAGAGAATATAGGAGCCAAGATGTAGACTGTCCATTAATTGATTTGTTCATTTCCAAGCTATTTATCATGTGCCTGATGTCAAGGCATATAGAGGAGGCTCAGTGAAGAAGACAAGATCTTTGCTCTCAGATTCTTCCATTTTAGGGAAGCAGGTCTCGCTGACTGCAGAGGAGAACTTTCTACCGGAGCTATCCAATAGCGGGACGTACTGCTTTGTAAAGTAGGGAGCTGCCCGTCTCTGGAGAATTCCAAGAAGGCGCTGAAGGACAAGTACCCTGAAAAGTACCCTGACTCAGGAGAGAGGGTGGATTTGCTGACCTCTAAGGTTCCTCACTGCTTTGGTATTAAACTGAAGGATTAGGTTGTTTCAAAGGAAGCGGGCAGTCCTGAGGGGGCAGGGGGAGGGCAGTAAAAATGCCTTCACGCTCCAGCTCCTTTACTCTGTGACCCAGGCAGTACCTTGACCCTCCATAATCCTAGGTGCCGGTGGAGGCAGGTGCAGGCAGCCAAGGTCCAGGGAGCCTGTGTCTGTGTCCATGAGCTCTCGGAGCCATTGTGAGGATTGCTTTAACCATTGACGGAGGCTCCTTCTGAATCTCTCCCCGTGGAAGTCAGAGCAGGAGACAGACACCTGGGCTGATACTGAGACCCGGCACTCATAGCCCACGCTTCTTTCTGTGGAGAAGCCACAAAGAAGGACTGCGGCTCATTGGAGAGCAGGGCTGGGTTGAAGAGAGGCTGTCCCGTTGGCAGATGTGCGCCCGGTCATCACGTGGTGTCTTGGACGGCGAAGTTCAGAGGCTTGCTGGGAAAAGTAGGTAGAGAGGACAAGGGATGGCCCAGTATAATTTCCTCCAAGGAAAATTTGACTCAGAAGTTTTTCCCCACCATGTTTCTTCACTCTTCAGGGAATTCGAAATCTTTAAAAAATGACTTAATGCACAGAAAATTTGCAAGAATAAAAATAGTGCAAAGGACACCCATCTTCCCCGTATCCAAGTTAATTATTGTTCGCTATTTTTTTCTGAGTCCTTGAGAGTAAGATGCATACACCATGAGTCTTTACGCCAAAATACTTCCATGTGTATTTCCTAGGAAACGGGATATTCTCTTGTGTAGCCAGAGTACAGGTCTCAACGTCAGTGAAATTAACATCGATGAGTAACTTTATGCGATCTCCCATTCTTATTCCAGTTTTTTCAGTTGACCCAATAATGTCCTCTATAACATTGTTTCCCCTCTGGTACAGGATTCAGACCAGGATTAGGCTGCAATTCATGGTTTTGTGTCTGTTTCTGAAGATCTTTTAACAGTCATATTATTAGTTAGTTGTCTTCTTAGTGGCTTATTCTAAACCTTTAGATAAAAACACTTCTATTCTTTTTGTTCACTTGAAAGCCAAAGCTAGATTCTCTGGAATCCAAGCCCACTCTCATTCTATAGAAAATATTTTCACACGTGAGGTGGAAAGGAGAGGGGGTAAGGAACTTTGTATTTTATACATGGTTGACCCTGCTTTATTTGATTTGAAACACAAAAACGGATCAGAAGCTTTGAGATCATTCTCAAATTCCCCTGTTGTCAATCTGACTTACTGCCAAGAAGTTTTTCCTTTGTCCTTGCAGACGAAAAAGATCATTTTGAGATTGTTTTATCTTGAGACAACACACTGTTACGAATCCAGAAACAGATTAAAAAAAATACCTTTGCGTTTACTCGGGAGTCCTTATCTCAGCCCTTTTATGCAATTTATGAGTCCACAGCAGCAACACATGGGATAATTAAGCATTTCTATGCGTGCAATGCTTTGGTTAGCTCAGTAAAGGGTGTATTCGGCAATTCTAGTCTCTGCCTTGCAGAGCGACTTGCTTAATGTGTGTCAATATGCATTATTAAGTGTTACAACACATCAAGTAAAAAATATGCCCAACACTTGCGAGACACATGCAGACTTAGATTATTGGGATGAATTTTCAGATGGCAGCGTTTAGTCGCAGCGCAACTGAATAATTCACCAAAGCTTACTTTAAAGAGTCAGAGCTACGAGACTGACCTTTTGGTGTAATCCCTCACTTCAAAATGCCTCATCTGAATGTCGTCTTTGGTATCTAAAAAAACAGAAGGATGGTGGAAAAATAATAGAAGATACATTGTTTGAAAGTTTACAGAAATCCGGAATAGCTTCTTTGCAAAAAAAAGTTAAATGGAAAAAAAATTGGCTTCTTGTTTTCCAAAGCATCTGTACTTAAGAGGCTACAGGGAATGAAAACGCTGCTTTGAAAAGATATATGCACCTCTATGTTTATTGCAGCTTAGTTACAGTAGCCAAGATACGGAAGCAGCCCAAGTGTCCATTGATAGATGTGGATAGATATGGATAAAGAAGATGTGGTGTCTATACGCAGCCATAAAAAAGAATGAGATCTTGGGGCACCTGGGTGGCTCAGTCGATTATGTGTCTGACTCCGGCTCAGGTCACAGGTGTGGGTTCAAGCCCCATGTCAGGCTCTGTGCCGACAGCTCAGAGCCTAGAGCCTGCCTGGATTCTGTCTCCCTCTCTCTCTCTGCCCCTCCCCCTCTTGTGCTCGCTCTTGCTCTCTCTCAAAAATAAGTAAACGTTAAAAAAGAATGAGATCTTGCCATTTGTGACGACAGGGATGGAGCTAGAGGGTATGATGCTAAGGGACATAAATCAGAGAAAGACAAATACCATAGGATTTCGCTTCTATGTAGAATGTAAACAAACGGAAACAGACCCATAAGTACAGAGGACAAACTGATGATTGCCGGAGGGCAAGCGGGGGTAGAGGGATGGGCAGAGTGGGTGAAGGGGACCGGGAGGTATGAATCAATAAGTCGCGAGAATAAAAGGCACAGCACGGAGAATGTAGTCAATGGTATTGTAATGGTGCTGTGTGGTGGGCGGACGGCAGCTACGTTTGTGAGCCTCGTGTACCGTATAGCCGTGTGGAGTCACTATGTCGTACCCGTAGAACTGATGGAACGTTGTGTATCAACTGCACTTCAGTACAGAAATTTTTCAATACAGAAGTTTTTTAAAAAATGTTTTTAGTGTTTATTTTTCAATAAAAGTTAAAAAAAAAATTGTTTAGTGTTTATTTTGAGAGACAGAGAGAGAGAGAGCGTGAGTGGGTTAGGGGCAGAGAGAGAGGGAGACACAGAATCCGAAACAGGCTCCAGGCCCCGAGCTGTCGGCACAGAGCCCGAGCTCTGTGAGCTCTGTGAGCTCACTGAGCCGCCCAGGCTGGGCGTCCGACTTCGGCTCGGGTCACGATCTCGCGGTCCGTGGGTTCGAGCCCCGCGTCGGGCTCTGTGCCGACAGCTCGGGGCCTGGAGCCTGTTTCGGATTCTGTGTCTCCCTCTCTCTGATCCTCCCCCGTTCATGCTCTGTCTCTCTCTGTCTCAAAAATAAATAAACGTTAAAAAAAATTAAAAAAAAATTACTTTTAAAGAAGAGGCTTCAGAGACTCTGAAGGCTGGTGGAGGGTCAGATTGGTAACACTTTCTAACTTACTCATCACTCTTGACATAGATTTTTTTTTTGGCTGTCCTGGATATATCCTTTTTACCTAGTTTACTTTATAAACTTTGCCTATGTTATTATGAGTTATAAACAGGAAAAAAATGGACTGTAAAAATTGCATGTGATTTCAATGTCTTCTGAGTTGAGAGTATCTAGATTCATAATTATAACCTGGGGGAGGTGTGCCCGCTGGGTATAAAGCGATCACATCAATAACGAGATATCTCTGAAGTTCTTTTCCTTGACTAGTGGAGGATTCTCTAGATCTCTATCCAATATGGTAGCCATTGGCTATATGTGATATACGTTTGGGATATGGTTACTCTGAATTGAATTGTGGTCTAAGTAAAATACACATTAGATCTTCAGGACATAGTATATGAAAAGAGAATATAAAATATCTCATGAGTAAGGTCTTTTCAGATTGAATACATGTTGAAATGATAATATTTTGGATACAGTGAGTTAAATTAAATATTTAATTTCACCTTTTTCTTTAAATGTTTTTTAATTTTTTAAAAATATTTATTTATTTTTGATAGAGACAGATCATGAGTCGGGGAGGGGCAGAGAGAGACGGAGACACAGAATCCGAAGCGGGCTCCAAGCTCTGAGCTGTCAGCACAGAGCCCGACGTGGGGCTTGAAATCATGAACCGTGAGATCATGACCTGAGCCGAAGCCAGAGGCTTAACTGACTGAGCCACCCAGGCGCCCCTTTAAAAACTTTGTAAAAAGCTTTCCACTTACTGAGACTGGCGGTATGATTAATACTCCACTCTTAAGAGGCTAAAGAATCGGGAAGATTATCCAGAACCTTCTGAAAGGACTTTCCCTGTCGCGAGCAGAGGCATCCGGGGAGACGTAAGGGCCCTTAGCAGCCTCAGATCGGCCATACGCTTCTGTGTTCACACCTTCCCTCCAATACACGCAAACATTGGGAAAGATAAAATATTTATTCCTAAGTGTCTATAACTGAATTTATGGGTATAACTGGCTGGATATTATTGCCTGTGTAAGCCCGTGCAACTGTGCACGTAAAGCATGGTTTTATTAGTTCCTACATAAAATTTTTATGGTAATGGCAAACAAAGGACCAATTTAGTTTAGCTGAGTTCGTTCTTATTGCCCTGGCTTCGAATAGATAAACCGCAGTGCAAATAACAGCAGTGAACAGGGAGGAGGGTCAGTTCTCTCAAGGCCGGGGCTCCCGGTGGAAAGGTGGAAACAGGGCTGCTCGCTGAGAAACCCCCAGAAGGCCTGGCCAGCGCGTAGGAGGGGTGAGGCTGGCGGGGGCTGCCACTGGCTTTCAGGTCTGTTGTGGAGCCGTTCCACTCCCCGTCGGTAACCACGAGGCATTCAAATCTAGTTTCTGAAAAGGCCTGCATAACTGCTATTGAAAGAACTCCCACATACTGTATTTCAGCTGGAGACTTGTAGAGAAAAAGGGTTCAAGTAGCTTATTGTGGGGCATCTCCCACTCTGGGATTTAGACAAAGCGCAAACAGAACAAAGTTCCTTTAAATGGGGTGCCTTCATCTGAGTCCTTCCTGTCTGTGGTTTGGCGGGCTGGCCGGACAGAGAGCGAGCCCACGCCCCTCCTTCCCACCACTGCCTTTTCATGTTTGACCCTTGAATGTGGCAAACGATCCCCGTGGTGGCCTGGAGTGGAGGGAAGTGTTTCCAGAATTTGAAGATAAAGCATCTTTCATAAATACTGCCTTTCCCTTCCCTGTGACTAGTTAATAATTGAAAGTAAGTCTGATCTACAGCGAGCGTGATTCCTGAGCCAAACTTCGGGAGACCGGATTTGACACATAGAAATCTACTGACGGGGACAATAGCAAGAGGTAGTTTAAATTGAGGGAGGCTGAGAAGTGAAAGGGAGAAGATTATCACCTACATGAAACACCGGCCTCGGTCTCCGCAATCAGCCGAGACGGTGGGGAAGGCTTGGTACACGTAGGGTTCACTCTGCACCAAGTTCTGCCTGGGACGTTGATGAAATTCCTCCCCAGTGAATGGAGGGCTGGAGTGGTTTCCATTCTAGATGTTGAAAGTTCTTACCCGCCAAGAAACTCCTGTTGAGAAGAGTTTTCCTGCAGGCATCTGGTTTATTGCTTCCTCTCAGTGGGTCTACACTGCCGACGCTCTAGAGAGCACGCACTCTGGCTGTCCTCAAAGGTCTCTCGAGGACCAAGGAGCTTCCATAACTCCCGACAGCCCCCTTTGGGGATGTGCTCCTTTTAAGACCAGCCTGATGTGAAGTTCTTTATTCTATGCATTTCCTCAGTGGATGTGTTTAGTGATTGTCAGATGTGCGTTTGTGCATTTCCTAAGTAGTTTCTCAAAGAACTGCTTGATCAGGGCGTGAGTGTGTGTGTGTGTGTGTGTGTGTGTGTGTGTGTACCCACGTGTATTTACTTTCTTCTCATCTTAGGCTCTGGGAAGAAAACAAACTACTAAATCTTAAGCTAACTATAAAATGCATCCATGTTGGGGCGCCTGGGTGGCTCCGTCGGTTAAGCGTCCCAACTTTGGCTCAGGTCATGATCTCGCGGTTCATGAGTTCGAGCCCCACGTCAGGCTCTGTGCTGACCTCTTGCTCAGAGTCTGGAGCCTGCTTCAGATTCTGTGTCTCCCTCTCTCTGTACCCCTCCCCACTCACGTTTTGTGTGTCTCTCTCAAAACTAAATATTAAAAAAAATTTTTTTTAATAAAAAGAAATGCATCCATGTTGTTTTGCCCTTGGTGATGTTTTCTGAACGTGCTGGTGGTTAGCCCTGTAGAAAGTCACACGGTGGAGTTTCCATACTTCTGCCCAGAGGGTTAACTCAGGGCAGTAATGGAACTCCGAAGGCAAGATTTATTCCCTGCATTTGTGGAAAGGACCTTCCAAATGGATACGTTGCTGTCCACGCTAACAAGGGGTACTACAAGTCCCGTGTATTCTCAATTTGTATTGAAAATTGTGGCTTTGGGTCCCCCGCCTCTTTCCGAGATGGCCTGTCTGATTCCACGCTCCAGACCTGAGACCCTGGGTCTGTTGGTCTGATTGCCCTGCCGACTTCAAGTTTCTTTGGGTGAAGGGCAGAATCACGGTTTGGGGAGTTGAGGCTCAGACTTAGTGGAGAGGTGGAAGTGATTGCTTTTTCTCAAGAGGTTGTTTGGAGACGAACTCAACCTTGGGGGGAATTGCAGGGAGACTGATTTGTTAATACAGTTTTAGAGTCTTTTAACTCAGGATTGGATGAATAGCTTTTCAAGTGTGTATGAAAGACAAGAATCCCCAAAGATCAGTTCTATTTTAAATAGCCGACTCCAGGGACCCAAGGTTTGTAACAAAAGGGCAGATATCAAAGAGATGAACTCACAGGTCCGGCTCTTTTCGAGAATAAAGCACAGTGGCTGGGATCCCTGAGGCGTCGGGGTCTGCCAGACTTGCTCGCTCTGATTTGTTAGCTGGGAGAATCTAGTTAGATATGCTCACAATAAGTTAGTTGGTATTGACTTTGCCGGCCCTGACCCATATTATAAAGTTCTAACAAATGGAAAGTATAGCCGAGCTTTGGGAAAAGCCATAGCATGTATAATGGAAGAGAAAACCAACATCTTAATTGAACAGAGGAGAAATTTGAGCAGAAGCACCAAGTGAAGAAATTAGGACACTGGATGGAATGCTACGGCCACAACGGAAAGAGGTAGAATATTTATTTAGTGAAGACAGAACGAGATCATGCAATTCCCTGGTGTCAGCTCACACAGCAAATCTTTGTCTCTTTGCTAATTCTGTTCAGAGCGGGGGGGCGCTTAGAAAATTATATGAACTTGAAGAAATCTGACAGCAGCAGAATGAAATTTGGAGTTTAGTTTTATGACTGATAAGGCGCAGGAGTTTTCAGTATCCTGAAATTTGAGAATTTGGGGTTAGGGAAGGGCTAAGGGATATCCCAACGTTGTTGAACTTCTCAAGCGTGCTCCATAGGAGCATGTGAAATTTTACTAGTGAAATTTACTAATGAAATACAAATGAGAACATGCATACATAAATAAGCGTATTTTATTAACAATCCGAATCTGCTGCGTGAACCGATTTAGAAAATCGTCAGATGCCACGTCTGTCGTGAGTCCGGTGACAAGATTAGGCCTGATGAGGATCAATAATCCAGAGATTTCCGGGAAGCAACCCTACCACGCTGTTCTGTGCATCCTGGCCCTGTAGGACTAGGGTGATACAAAAGGTTAAATTATGAGCTTTGTACAGCCTCGAAGGCAGCAACCTCAGACCTCTTCACCAGATTATTTTAGGTGAGCCCGGAAATGTTTCCTCCTCCTGCACAGGTTTTCAATGGCAGGCTTTAAAGCACCGGCTTTGCGTCCCAAGCCTGTTGCTACTTGAGGAGAAGGACTCTGCAGAGTGTTTTTATTTAACATGCCTCGTGGCAGGTCTCTGATTTTGGAAGCGGCACTGTGGAGAGGTTAATTGATTCTGTTAGGGTCCCACAGCCAGCCATTTTGGCCAGAACCAAGCCCCTGGCTTACAGAGACCGAGACTCTCTTTCTCTCTCTGTATTTCAGGGATTTTCAGGCGTTTTAGAGTGCTGCCGTCCTATCATTGGCTTTTGGGGCGCACACAGGAGTGCAGCAGTTGGCCACACGTTAGATGTGTGATTTTGGACAGCCCACCTCACCACTCCTGCCCACAGCCTTTTTATGTTTACATGTGAATGTCGGCCTAGGATATATCTAAGGACTTTTCCAGCTCCATTTAAAATTTTTTGGACGATTGCTTTTTGGACAGTGTGGGATTTGGCATTTTCTGCCGTTGGTGCGCAGAAGATGCGAGGGCAGTTCAAGCAGGAAACGTCAGAGCCCGTACCTTGCTTTGGAACAACCAGCTGACCCTCAGACAAAGTCTGTGCCTGGTCCACCATGGATGGTTCGAGGCAATGGTGGGGAATGTTGTTGTTGTCCTTGGTGCATTTGTATGTTTTGGTCTACAGGCCAAGCAAATGTTGAATGAGGAAGACACTCTCAAGATGAAACAGGAGGATTTATTTCTAAATGTCCCTGCTTTATATTTGCCCCACAGGGCAAGGGGCGCGTGGGCGGCTCAGTCGGTTAAGCGTCCGACTTCAGCTCAGGTCGTGATCTCACGGTTCGTGGGTTCGAGTCCCGTGTGGGGCTCTGTGCTGACAGCTCAGAGCCTGGAGCCTGTTATGGATTCTGTGTCTCCCTCTCTCTCTCTGACCTTCCCCCATTCATGCTCTGTCTGTCTCTCTCTCTCTAAAATAAATAAACATTAAAACAAAATTAGAACCACAGAGCACATTCAGCTGCATTTTCCCATTTCATCCCAGACATGGTCACGTGACCCCCCCAGCTGGGGAAATTAGGGCTAAGAGAGGCGAAATGACTTGCCCAAAGTCTGCCATGCTGTGTTCCACCAAGCCAGGCCCAGACTTCGCTCTTACCATTCCGTGCAGCATTTCCTGAGTGCCAGATGCACCGCGCACCCTTTGCTGGGCACCGGGATTACACTGGCAATTCCATTTGGTCCAGCCTGTCTCTGGGACTAGGCACCTTTCTTTTGTGGCTGTGGTTTTGAGCTGGCCAGGGCAGAGCAGAAGAAATCCTACAATCTAGGATGAGTCCCAGCGCGGCCAGCTTCCTTGAATGGGCTCCGAACGAGGAAAAGCCCCTCCCTTGGCTGATTGGAGCCCCAAACACCTCCTGTGCTCTCGCGGCTCCTGGTGTCAGGGCTCCAACAGCTGCAGGCATCACCCCCTGCCTCACTTCCACCATCCCTAGGCTCCCGAGGGGTGCACGTGTGTGTGTGTGTGTGTGTGTGTGTGCACGCGCGTGCACCTGCGATGCGTGTGCTTGCCTCTGTTAGGTTCCCAACAACGTGTCCTCCATTTTGCCCAAGATGCAAGGTTGCTTTGTGCACATCTTGGTGGGTCACTTAGAGCCAAAGGATTGTCTACAAGGCCCCTGTTGACTTTTCCTCACGGGAGCTCAAGGAAAATATGAGGAAGTAAAAGTGCCCCCGAGGAATGCACATTTTAAATTCCAGGCCATGACGCACGGCTGGTTTTCTTGAAAGCTTTCCAAGCATTCAAGACGCATGCTGATGTGCTCTCCAGACAAAACGCAGCAGGGGGACACTGGGTGGAAAAGGCCAGGATCCGTGTGCGAATTGAGCGCTGTGCTGCGTCTGCTCTAGGTAACCTAACGTCCGGTCTCTTCCTCTTCTTGTGCTTCTCCTTGGGCGCGTGACTTACAATCCATGACATTCTGCAAAATTACATAATGCAGACATTCAGACATTCAACCCTGCTAAGCCCTTTTCTTTATTATTTTTTTTTGTCATTTTATCTGTAATATTTTTTTTAATACATGAAATTTATTGTCAAATTGGTTTCCATGCAACACCCAGTGCTCATCCCAACAGGTGCCCTCCTCAATACCCATCACCCACCCTCCCCTCCCTCCCACCCCCCCCATCAACCCTCAGTTTGTTCTCAGTTTTTAACAGTCTCTTATGTTTTGTAAGCCCTTTTCTTTAAAGGTTAGGACTTGTTTTTGTTTTTAATGGAAAGGTGAAAGGGAACGGCTGCATCATTTTGACACGATCTTTGCATTTCAGAGTTTCTTCTGCATTTTCTCATCCAGCACCTCAGGGTTCTGAAGCTCTTGTCTGGTACCAGCTTCCGGCTCTGGCCTTGACTGCTCCTCTCCTAGAAACCGTCTTGCTAGGGGGCGCCTGGGTGGCTCAGTCGGTTGAGCGTCCGACTTCGGCTCAGGTCATGATCTCACAGCTCGTGAGTTCGAGCCCCGCGTCGGGCTCTGTGCTGACAGCTCGGAGCCTGGAGCCTGCTTTGGATTCTGTGTCTCCCTCTCTCTCTGCCCCTAAACCACTCGCATTCTGTCTCTGTCTCTCTCAAAAACAAATAAAAATTAAAAAAAAAAAAGAAAAAGAAAAGAAAGAAACCGACTTGCTAGGATCACTCACCCAACATTCCAGAGCATTCCAGCTCCCCAGCTGGGGCTGGCACATGCTCATATCCAGCTGACTGAGAGGAACAGTTGCTGGTTTCCTCTCCTTGTTCACCTTTTTATGTATGTATGTTTCTTTTAGCTTTTTTCTCATTCTTCTCTTTTCTCTCTTTTTTCTTTGTTTCTTTGTTCCTTCTTTGCCCCCCGCCTCCCCCAGTCATTGGTCTCACCACTATACTCAGTTAATTACATGCTGAATACCTTCATTTTATTGCAGAAAGCTTTATGTACTCTATTCATTGTTTTTTAAACCAGGTGAAAATAACCTTCATCTCTTAAAAACAGACTCCAGGCAACCCCAACACAACTAAATTAAGTTCATTTTTTAAAAAGTATGTTCGTTTATTTGTTTTTTTGAGAGAGAGAGTAAGAGAGGACAAGCAGGGGAGGGGCAGAGAGAGAGGGAAGGAGAGAGAATCCCAAGCAGGTTCCGCAATGGCCGAGCAGAGCCAGATGCGGGGCTCGAACCCATGAACCGTGAGATCGTGACCTGAGCCTAGATCAAGAGTTGGATACTTAACCGACTGAGCCCCTCAGGTGCCCCTAAATTAAGTTCATTTTTATTTGCTTGTATTTAATGCATGTATTAATTGATGTGTTCATCAGATATATTCCGTGTTGAGACTGTCATACTGAGGTGAATGAGACCCAGTGCCTGTCCTTCCTGAGCCTGCCATCTGGTTGGGAGAGAGAGAGCAGTGACAGGCAATTATAAAACACACAGATGCTTTGGGATCGTGAGGACAGGTTTGGGGAACACACGGAGAGGGATGGCCCTGATCATTCAGTGTGGGTAACACTGCCCGGGATCTGTTGGCTCATGGTTGAGTATTTGGTGGTGGGAACCAAAGGTAACCTTCCCCCAGGAGCAGAACAGCCCCTGGGTGATTCAGTACATGAAAAAGGGGTTAGTCCTCTCAGAGTTTAAGAGCTGACCTTGGAGGAGCCTCTGGCTCAGCCGTGATGTCAGATCTGGATTCATCAGGACTGTGATTTCCTCTCGACTCCTCGGCCCGAGTTCACTTGGTTGCAGATTGCGAGTGAAAGCACTTACAGAAAGATTCAGACCATTTGGTTTTATTTCAGTTTGGTCATGAAAGTCACAAAACGCTGGATAGAATGAGCCGTTGGTGCATATTGAAAAATTATTCAGATGATCCTTTCCTCCACTCGTTAGCAAAGTGTTTCTCTGTTGCCCCATTTCCCGACGGGCAGCGTCATTGAGGACCTGTACTTTCTCGGGAACAAGAGACACTCAAGAATAGAAACCAAGCCCAGTGGCATTACCTGTCTGGGGATTTTCCATGTGGCAGAGTTGAAGCTCTTATTTGGTGATCATTGTGCCCACTTCACGGAATTGTTGTCGGGATTGGCTATGGCAACACGTACCTAAAGGTCTTCAGACAGAATCTGGGTCGTGGCCGGTGCTCAGAAATGGCGACAAGCATGATGACGATGGTGGAGGGTGCTTGCTGTTGTTCCGCAGAGTCCTCTCCGGCTGGACTCCTCGTATCCTTGTATGTCATGGAATATGTCATCCAAACCACCCCGCAACACGTAATTGGGTATTACGCGTTAAAATCATTGAGACCCAGCATCTCTGCAGGTGAGGTCAAACGCACCTCTTGTAGAAATATCATAAGCTCGACGGCAAGAGTTAGCCCTCGTTACAAGACATTCTTCGTAGGGTTGTCTGAGCTCTGCCTTGAGCTGCACATCTTGGAAGCAAGAAATGGAAGGGAAGAGTCCAAAACCGAAATGCCGCCGGCCCATCGCGCCTTCCAGCACCCCGCTCTTTTTCTAGAACATGTGGGCTTTACCTTTTAGCAACACACAGAGTGAGCAAACAGCCAGCAGGTGCCGAGGGGCCAGATTTCAGCCCTGACCACGAAATCCTGAAACGCGACAGCCTTTTCTGTTTGCCAAGTCTCGTCGCACGGGGCAGGACCCGGGACGAAGGTGAGGCTGTAAATCGAGGGGGAAGAAGAGGCAGCTCTCCTCGGCCCTGGGCAGCGCCGGTGAATGGAATTCTCTTTTGCGAGAGGTCACGGAGTCAAATGCTGTGGATGGATAATTTTATGGCCACTAATAAAATTTATAGCCAAAGCAAGCTAAGATAATAAGGGTAATCAAACATCCAGGCCTGGGACATAAGAACCCCGTCGTGGCCCCTTGGTGCTGGCCGAGGGGGTGCGGCTGGACAGCGCAGGAAGGAGAAAAGACCAGAACCAGTCCGTGGGGAGCACCGCATTAGGGAAAGAATGTTAGCCGACTGTTGGGTGTGATTTGGCCCGCGCGAAGGAAGGTAAAGGAGGACGGCGTTTGACTCGGGCAGGTGTCCCGAAATCAGACGCTGTGGAACCAGAGCTGAGTTCAGGCGGGGGCTTTCTGCAGCCCCATCCTCATCCTGGCTTCCAGACCAAAATATTTATTGAGCGCCCACTGTTTGCAGAGCTGTAAAAACATTAAGTGACAGTGGAAACAATAAATAATAATAAAAGAGATGTTCCCCCAACAGTGAGATATCAATTGCCTGAGAGAAAATGCTATTAGATGGTATTTTCTGGGATTTGGGGGTCATAATGTCATTAGACATAAAGACAGAGGAGATGTTTGTTGTCCATGGATGTCTCTGCTCAGGAAATAGATATCGTTGGTGTCTATTCCTGGCTGCCTTGTCGGAGTCAGAGGCGGTGACTTTCTGGGTCAATATGCCATTTAAGATGAACCCCCATGCCGACACACTCGAAGCTCTCAGCCGTTCCCGTCAGCAGGGAAGTCAAAGGTCAATGGCTTACACATTGCGATTTGCAGTGTGGAACCAACCTTGGTTTAGAAGAGCCAGACATCTTCTGCCTTGTTTCCGTGGTCAAGATCATAACCAAATGTAAGATTTACTTTTTCTGAGGGGACACATATAGTGTTCCTCATACTGAGGTATTTGTGCAAAAATTTAAATGTGGCTGAAAGACATGAATCTCACCTAAGATTAACAGATACAGAGTCGGGGCACCTGGGTGGCTCAGTCGGTTAAGCGTTCGACTTCGGCTCAGGTCATGATCTCATGGTTCGTGGGTTTGAACCCGCGTCGGGCTCTGTGCTGACAGCTCGGAACCTGGAGCCTGCTTCGGATTCTGTGTCTCCTTCTCTCTCTATTCCTCCCCTGTTCATGCTTTTTTAATTCAAAAAAAATTAAATAAAAAAAAGATTGTAAAAAGGACCAACCTGTACCCATGAATGAGAACTGGGAACCTCAGGCAACTGAGGACCCCACATGTGCAAGCACACACACACGTGTGCAAATGCACACACGTTTTGAAAGCAACAGATACTATTACTTTCGTGAAATGGTCCCGTGTAACCGAGATAGAGCTAAAAGCAGGTTTTAATCAGAACTAAAAAGGGGCACCTGGGTGGCTCAGTCAGTTAAGCATCCGACTTCGGCCCAGGTCATGAGATCTCATGGTGTGTGAGTTCGAGTCCTGCGTCGGGCTCTGTGCTGACAGCTCAGAGCCTGGAGCCTGCTTCAGATTCTGTGTCTCCCTCTCTCTCTGCCCCTTCCCTGCTCATACCCTGTCTCTCCCTGTGTCTCTCAAAAAATAAACATTAAAAAAAAAAAAGAGAACTAAACAACAAAATCCGGTGGTGAAAATCTAGTCCCCCCACCCCCACCCTAAGTTCATGATTAGGACCCTCAGCAAGCATTCGGTTTGTTGCTTCTAGACGGTGACAGTAACATGTACACTCCATGGTGACAATGAATCCCTGCCACCGGAACTTTAGGTTTTTACAAATGTGTTGGATGGATAGTTGGAGGTTTGGGAATCTGTGTTTTCACAGAAGATTCATGTACCTTTCATAGAATCATGAAAAAAAAGTTCATGCTGAACAGTCTGAAAAGCAGAGGTAAACCATATAGTCCTATAAAAATAAGGCTCCGTGGGGTGCCTGGGTGGCTCAGGCGGTTGAGCGTCCTAGACTCTTGATTTCAGCTCAGGTCATGATCTCACAGTTGGTGAGATCCCACCTCAGGCTCTGTGTTGACAGCGTGGAGCCTGCTTGGGATTCTCTTTCTCCCTCTCTCTCTGTCCCTCTCCTGCTCCCACTGTCTCTCTCTCTCAAACTAAATAAACTTAAAAAAAAAAGTAAAAAACAAAAATAAGCCTCCTGATTCCAAATTATGCAGTGAAGATAAAGTTTCGGGGGTCCCCACTGTCTTGGGTATTTTCTCCTTCAGTGGATTGCAGGGGCCCCGAGAGCCATGCTGAGACAGGCTCGGCCCTGAGGGGCAGCTGGTGGGGGAGGGGGGTGACCTGAAGGCAGGGGCAGGATAGAAATCATCCCAGAGCAACATCTCCGGGCCCGGCCCTAGCTCCTGACTCACTCAATCTTTCCGACTCTCTCTTTCCTTGTGGGGAAACTGGTTACATTCTCTTAGATTGCAGTTTATTTAGGTGACAATCTCAGGACTGCAGTGAGGGCCGTGTGGGGACCCACGGAAGGTACAGCCCACCCTTCGTATCTGCCTAATGTATCCCCATCAGCCCTGGGAGCTGCAGAGGTGGAGGCGGGGCTTAGAGAGGTGGAGGTGGGGCTGCAGAGGTGGAGGTGAGGCTTCCACAGCTGGAGGCGGGGCTTACAGAGCTGGAGGCGGGGCTGTAGAGCTGGAGGCGGGGCTTACAGAGGTGGAGCTGGGGCTGAAGAGATGAAGGCGGGGCTTACAGAGCTGGAGGTGTGGCTTATAGAGGTGGAGGTGGGGCTTACAGAGCTGGAGGCGGGGCTGCAGAGGTGGCCAGAAAGGGCCGAGTTCTCCAGGAACCTCTCCTTGCCCTTTGGAGTAGCCAGTCTTCCCGGCAGATTTTTACAAAGAGAACAGGGCGTGTATTTACGACTGGGAGCAAAAAAGGTGGACCCTCCTAGACTCACTTTCGAATCGGGGGACTGGGGAGCCCCCCACATTGGTAGGAGAGGTGCTTGTCCTGAGATAAAGTTGGGTACCCTGGAGGAGAATGCCCCTGAGTGGGTGGCATGCCTCCAGGGGTGGGGGACAGCTCGGGAACGTGGGTGGGGGAGGTGTTAGCTTTATCACCGGACAATCATGGAGCGTAAACCCTTCCAGTCCTTAAGGACCATAGTGTTTGCCCTGCACGGCTCCTGAGAACCGGCTCTGGGGTTCATCCCTCACGGCTGAGGGGATCCCCATGAGGCCCGAGGCGTGTGAGGCGGCCCTCTCATCCATGTTGGTGGGAGGCGACGGGGGGCCCCCGCCTCACCCCCACCGCCGAGCCCCGGGCCTGCACCTGCTGCTCACCCGGCAGACACTGAGCAGGCGCACACCGACCTTTGTTCCTTCCGGCCCCCCGAGGCCCTCTTTGACTTAAACATTTGGCTGATACCACATTTCGCAGGCTCCCCACTATCGAATCACCCACACACCCCTTTCCGTTGGAGGGAGAACACGTGTCTTTGGCCGACAGCAAGTTTTTCCAGAGAGCCTTCATTACATCTCCCGAGGCCAATGACTAGGCCAAGTTTACTTCTCTGAATCTGCCTGGTGCTGAAGCTATTACATAAACAACTCCTCTGGGTCTGTTTCCTCATCTGCGAAATGGGAATGATAGCCAAGCTGTCTACCTAACCTAATAATGATGGTTTCCGATGAGGCTCGTAGGAGAAGAGGTTTATCAAAGCCAGAGGGGTAGACAGATATCAGGGCACCCTTATTACTGATGCTGTAATTATCATAGATACGGGTCTTTCGACCTTCTCTGCTTGGTGGAGAACCAATCCGGTGACTGGCTATTGCCGTTTCACAGAGCCACAGACAGAATTTGAGTGGGAACAGCTCTCTCGTAGCCAGATTTCATCATCTTTCATTATTTTGTGTCTTCTGTAATGGAACAATCCACTTACAACTTACGGTATTGTCCTACGGGTAGTTTGCAGGCTTGAGGCAAAGTAAATTCTTGGTACCAAGCATGACAGAACCTCAGTAAGAAGAACTCCTCGCAACCGTGTGTGTGAAAGATGATAGCTGATCTAACAAGGGGGCTCCCTCTCTCTCAGAATGCTCTAGAATGCATATGATTTTTTAAAGTTTAATTTTTGAGAGAGAGAGAGAGAGAGAGAGAGCAAGGGAGAGGCAGAGCAAGAGGGAAAGTTGAAATCAACCGACTGAGCCGCCCAGGCGTCCCTAGAAAGGATATGATTTTAATTGTTAAATTAAAGCAGCTAGAGCTGCTTTTCTTAAGAACAAGTCTAGCTCCACCATTTTTCAGAATGGCAAAGATTTGGCTAAACAGAGATAATACAAGTTGCTTTAGGCCAGCTGCCTTATGGACTGTCTTTGTACAGTCTTATTGACTGCCAGTGGGTTCTAGGCAACAAGAAAAGGAAGGGAGGGAGAGAGGGAGGAAGGAAAGGGAAGGGAAGGGAAGGGAAGGGAGGGGAAGGGAAGGGAGGGGAGGGGAAGGGAAGGGAAGGGAAGGGAAGGGAAGGGAAGGGAAGGGAGCCTCGCACAGTAGCTATACGCACTAAGTACCCAATACATGGTTGTTTCCATGAAGAGATGAGCAAATGAATCTGTAGACTCTAAAGGAGGCAGCTTTTCATCCCTAAACCAGCACACAGTGGAACCAAAACATTACACTTGGGTGCTGACAGGCAAGGGGGAAAATCCTGCCGTGTCCCAACAGTCCAACAAAATAGGAAAGCCATAACAGGAACTAAGTCTTCTTACTTCAGTGACTTAAGGAAAAAAGATTTAATTAGATACATGTAGAGAATAAGTAGAAAATTAGAATCGCTCAGATTTACTCCACAAACATGTTTTAACCATCTCCGTGTGCCAGGCACTGGGTTGATTTTCATGGACATAGTGGTGGGCACACCAGCCCCAGTCCCACCGTCCTAGGGTTTTGAGAAACAGTGATCTTTGGTTAAATGCATCATCGGAACCCAGGTAAAGACACTGAAGGAAGAGACCACCCTTCTGTAACAGCATCCACCAGAGGCTGGAAGGAGTCTGGAAGAACGCTTCTCTGAGGAAATAGTTCTTGAGCTTGGATGCGAATAAAACGTAGGAACATTCCAGATCGAGCGCGAACATGTGCAAAGACTTTGTGGCAAGAGGAGCAGTGGGTATGTTTGAGGAGCTTAAGGAAGTCCAGAACCCTGTCTGGCAGAGAGTGAGGGGAGATAAGTTGGCAACGACTGTAGCTATTTGTATATTATTTCTGAAAGCTTATAATCCCTGGAGAGGCTATTGGGCATAAACACCAATGAAAACGTGAATTTACTGGTGGCCAGAGCCTACAGGAGCAGGCATTTGGGGGGGACCCTTCTTCCCATTGTGAACAAGCAGAACAAAAACCGGAGAATGCTCAAGAGAAAGCACAAAGCGAGCTCAGCCAAGCTCTTAGAGGGGGAAGGGGATGCAATGGAAGGCACGGACTGCCCCCCACCCAGATCCTCACACTGTGTCTGAAATCGGGGTGCTGGGAGGAAGGGCGGTGTGACCAGGGACCTAGACAATTTCAAGTTTACATAGCTTTTGGTTTCTTCAAAAAAATTTTTTTTTTTTCCTGGGGTGACTGGGTGACTCAGTCAGTTAAGCGTCCAACTGAATTTCAGCTCGGGACATGATCTCACGGTTCGTGAATTCGAACCCCGAGTCGGGCGCTGCGCTGACAGTGCTGAGCCTGCTTGAGATTCTCTCTCTCCTTCTCTCTCTGCCCCTTCCCTGCTTGTGCTCACCCTCTCTCTCAAAATAAATAAAGACACTTAAAAAAATATTTTCTGAGATAAGTAAAATGCTAACATTCTTTGATCATGTTACTGGATCTACCTGTATGTGTTTTATTATTATTTGATGTTTTTTGTATCTGTTTAAAAATATTTTTAATTAGGAGGAAGGGAGGGAGGAAGAGAGAGAGTATAGGAGTGAAAGAGGGTCTAGGACTGGCCTGAGCGTCAGGGTCCTGTGCTCAGTTTCACATTGTCTTGGGCGAATCACTTCTGTGCTCCCGTTTTCCTTACGTAAGAAAAGGGGTTTTGAAGGGAAGGATCTTGGCGGTCCCTTCTAGCTCTAAGTCATTCTGTGTTTCTGATTTCTAAGAACAATCGATTATTGAATAATTCTACTTACAGGTTTGGGAATGGAGTGTCCCATGTCCACGAATCACTACTTTTTTTTTTGAAAAGAGAGATCCAATCTTGCCCGGCAAAGATAGCCAGCAGCTACCTGTCTTTTAAGGAGGACGGTGCATTGAAGTTCATCTGTTTAGTGACGTTCCTGAAAGCCACGAGCCCACAGGATGCTTGCATTCATCCCGGGCCAGACTCGGGGACCTGGAAGCACCTAGAAGCCTGTGCCTCTGTGTCGGGCCTCTCGCCATTCACCGCCCACATCCTGGTGGCTTCTCTGTGGGTTTGTAGGGCACCTGCAAGGGCCTTTCTTACACAGGGAGGCAGAAGAGTTTCAGAAGTGAAAAGGAAACACCACAGGCAGAGATCAGATGACAGCCGCGTTCGTGAGCCCGCGGACATACGTGGTAACACACCTGGCAATGCGTTCACTCACTGCTATCCTGACTGCCTTCAGATGTGCGCCGAACCAGCATATGTCTGGTAGATTGTAGCTACCTCATGAAGCAAGATGGTGCTGTGGGTTCTGGGTATAGTTTTGGACGTGGTTGGGGATGGCGCCCTGGACCACGGGAGCTTCATAAGTGCTATTTAGTGGCGGCAGCTGGTCGAGCGGAGCCCGCGCCCCGCGGACAGTAGCAGAAGCCCAAGGACAGGTGACAGGCCCCCAGCATGGGCAGCAGCCCTTGCTGAGTGCACGGAATGTTCTCCAGGCCATGGGCTACTTTTGCCACCTCCTTCCTGGGCTCTCTTACGTGGGTCAGGTTTCCTAACAGCCCGTTGAATGAATGAGAGTAAGAAAGTATGTGTTGGCAAAATTTCAGCTGCAAATGCCAAAGCTTTCCAAGTAAGAGCATGAATTTAAGCAAAGTTTCAAGTGAATGGACCTCAGAGTAATGGCTGTTCTGCTAATAATGAAAAGTACAAATGTTTTTATGTTCAAAGGTTAACAAATGGGACGCTTTCACTGGCCTCCTGGCCTGCTCAGTTACAAAGTGGAAACTGTTCCTGATCTTTGCTTTATTGTACTTGTATTTTCTAGGCAATTAGAAGGATTTTCCACTCAGCATTTAAGAGGCTTGAACTGGCTGCAGACTCTTTTTTTAAACTAAAGTTTCCTTCTTTCTTTCTTTCTTTCTTCCTTCCTTCCTTCTTTCCTTCTTTCCTTTCCTCCTTTCCTTTTTCTTTCTTTCTTTCTTTCTTTCTTTCTTTCTTTCTTTCTTTTTCTTTCTTTCTTTATTCCTTCCTTCTTTCCTTTCCTTTCCTTTTCTCCTTTCTCTTTCTTCCTTCCTTCCTTCCTTCCTTTCCTTTTCTTTTCTCCTTTCCTTTCTTTTTCTTTCTTCTTCTTTCTTTCCTTCCTTTCTTTTTTTTCTTTCCTTCCTTTTTCTTACTTTCTTTTTTCTCTTTCTTTCCTTTCTTTTCCTTTCTTTTTTCTCTTTCTTTCTTTTGTAAAACTAACATTTTTTTTCCCTTTTGTGCATGGGCTGAAGTTTTAAAGTAACAGGCTTTCCAAATAGCATGCTTAGGCTTTGCCCACATAATTATTACATTTGTTGTGGAATTAGCACTCCTTGAAAGTATGTTTCTACATAAGATTCTCATTTTGCCCACAAGTATGGTTCTTCCTAGCGTATCCTGTGGGTTTCGGTAAAACAGATCCAGGCCCATCCAGCGGACGATTGCAAATAAAATGGAAGCCATTTATCTTAATGAATGAGTAGGAAAATCAAGTCTGTTGAAATGGTTGAAATCCTCCAAAAAGGGACCACTTGGTAATCCACGGTGGCTGTATCTGTTTCTCTGAGCTTCTCTTGGTGCTGTTTGCTGACTGCTCCCCGAAACCACAACAAGTGTTTTAATTAACTCCTCGCTTTGTTAGCAGGCTCACCTCTCCTTTAATGATGTCTTTGCCCCACCCGTCTATCGGCATCTGGGCCAGCAGTTGATGTTTCTGCTCTGGTCTTGGGCCGCAAACCGTGCTAATGGCTCAGGCTTTCCTCTCCAAATGGACAGGAAACACAGGCATAATCAAAACTCAACAGTGTCAGGGGGGTGATTTTATTCCATTATTTTTAATGAAAATGAGGAGGTGCCCTGGGGCTAAAATGCTCGAAAATAGCCTCTGAGAGGCCCTGAGCCCCCACAGTGCCCCCTCCCCACCTGCACTGGGGCCCGCTTGCCCCAGCAGAGAGGGATGCCGTGCTGGGGAAGTGCAATGAGCCACAGGTATTGAGCTCAGTGTCTGTTTTCCTTGTCAGATCTCCCAGCTGATGACGGAGACGGGCCGGGAGGGCCTGACCGAGGCAGCCCTGAATCGCTACAATGCAGACAAGCCTTCGGCCTGCAGCGTCCCGGCCTCACAGGGCTCCTGCGTGGCCAGCGAGACCTCCACAGGCACCTCGGTGGCTGCTTCCTTCTTCGCCAGGTAAGGGGGGCGTCCCAGAGCCTCGGTTCTTTCGGACGAGCCCACTTGGTTAGCCTCTCGCGTGCGCCGCATTAGCTAAAGCACCAGGAAGAGTCTGGGGCCGCTCTTGGACTTGACTCTTTCCGACAGGGCTTCTCAACCTCGGACTGCTGACAGGTTGGGCCAGACAGCTCTGTGGTGGGGGACCGTCCTCTGCGTCACAGGGTTCTTAGCAGCGTCCTTGGCCCCTGCTCATGAGATTCCTAAAGCATCTTCCCCAGTTGTGACAACCAGAAAGGTCTCCAGATTATCATGTGTGCCCTGGGTCGAGAGCCACTGCCATAAGAATACGTGGCTCTAAGGATGTCCTCCTGGGACGAGGACTTTTGTGGGCACAGCCCTGTGGTTGGTGTTTCCAGATTTACATCCTCGTCACAGAAAACAAACTGCTTCAAAATTAACTATTAAAGAGATAGTAGGTTTTTTTTTTTTTTTGTATGTGGATAGTTACCATATACTATCCAGCTAATCTTAGAGACTTTAGAGACATGAGAAACAAAAACTGAAAGGTATTTCAACAATGTTTTCTGCCTAATTTTAGCAGTGGAGCAGAGACAGGGCAGGAGACAAAAGACAGCTGAGCAGAAGGCACTTTTGGGATCGTCTAATTCAGTCCCCTTGTTTTATGAAGGAGGAAACTGAGGACCAAGAAAGTCTGAGTTAATTTATAGCAAAGCCAGAAATGGAAACCAGATTCCTCTGCTTTATTTATTTTTATTTTTATTTTTTTTGGTTTCCTCTGTGATTCATTATTTGATCCTTGGAACTTAACTTTAGAAAACTTCTAAGATTTGCGAGCTCCTGGGCGAGCAGGAGGTAGGACACATGACCGCGGATCTGAAATCAGAAGACGCCTGCGGTTCGAGTTATGGGTCTGCCTCAGTTTCCTCCTCTATGAAACGAGGATAGCACCTCAAGATTTCCCTGAAGGCTAAGATCAATCATTGTAAATTATGAAGTGCTGTATAAATGGTGATTCAATGTGCACTCAGCTAGTATGTCGGGAAGAAGGAGTACCGTGTGGTTTTTCTTGCCATCCTTGTGCGTGGTAATGTCCAAAGCACCAACATGAGGAAGGGACTGTGATTAGGACAGGAGCAATCAGAGGAGGAACAGAGGCTGGTGTCCTGTGTTGAAAACAACTACAGGGGCTCCTGGGTGGCTCCGTCGGTTGAGCGTCCGACTTCGGCTCAGGTCACGATCTCGCGGTTCGTGAGTTCGAGCCCCGAGTCGGGCTCTGTGCTGACAGCTTGGAGCCTGCTTCAGGTTTTATGTCTGCCTCTCCCCTGCTCACGCTCTGTCTCTCCCTTTCTCAAAATGAAATAAACATTAACAAATTATTTAAAAACTACAATAAAGGCAGCGCACAGGCTTGTCAGAACACTGGCCCTGAGATTCTCATTGTGGGTCGGTGCTGTGTTTATTGTCCTGTGCACAGTGGGGCCGACCTGAGTGTGTGGGAAGTAACAGGAAACACAGTAGTCTCCTCTTAGCCACGGGGGGTACACTCCAAGGCCCCCAGTGCATGCCTGCAGCTGTGGATAGTACCGAACCCTACGTGTGCACTGTTTTCTCCCATACGGACCTGCCCGTGAGGAAGTTCAGTTAATAAATGAGGCACAGTAAGACATTAGCTGCGATGACTAGCAATAAAATAGAACAGTTATCACCACGTACCGTAGAAAAGTTAGGTGAATGTGGTGTCTGTCTCAAAATACCTTCCTGTCCTGCACGCACCCTTCTTTTGTGATGTCCCATGGTAAAATGCCCTCCGTGGTGAGGCGACGTGAGGCGAGGACACGGAGTTGCGACGTGGCGTTAGGCTACTGTTGACCTCTGACGCTGTGTCTGAACGAGGATCGTCTGCTTCCTGCTTGAGGTCAACCACGGATACCTGAAACCGTGGAGAGCAAAACCGCGGACAAGGTGGCCTACCGCATGCACGTGCTGGCCGCCCGACCACGGGCGCTGTTGTGTTAGTTCCATCTGTACGTGCATTTCTATGTTGTCTGGGATCATTGAGCCAACTAACTGGGGGGCCGTGTCTCTGCCATTCAGGAAGGGAAGAAAGGGATGGAACGGAATGCGCGGACATGCTCCAAGCACAGAGGATCCCAGGACCTAGGTGGGTTAGGAGAGCATGTCCAGAGGCGGGTGACGAGAGTACTGAGGAACTAGGAAGCCATGTCACGGCGGGGCTAGTCTGGAGAAGACGGCCCTCGGCTGTCCGTTGGGCCGTCGTGTGAGAGAAGGATTTGGTGGGTTCTATAAAATACCCAAGCGTGTGGGCAAAGGCTGAATAAAACCTGACGCTGGAGCTCAGCTCCGACACCCTCCGGCTCGGCTCTCCCAGCTCAGAATGAAGGACAATTTGCACACCATTCGAACTGCCCTGGGACAGATTGAGATCCCCGTCACTGAGGGAAATCAAACTTACCTTGGGTGACTGGCCTTGATGCTGAGGAGAACGTTCACTGCTCAGATGTGGGTTGACCTTCTGTGCACCTTCCTGACCTGAAATACTCTGAATGTGAGAAGCCTCAGCTCAAGCTCCACCCAGAGACTTTTACAGGTCACTCGCAGAAAACACCAGAAGCAGGATTTGAAGCAGGAAGAGATGGGAGGTTAGGACCCCTGATGGCCAGTGTTTAGGGCGAACGAGTGTTTCCCGCAACAAGGAACCCAGCAGTGCGCTGGAGCAGGGAAAGCGTGTGGACACGAGACAGGCTGGGATGGCCCAGGGTCCGAATGGAAACACGGGGGTGAACCCAGAGTGGAGGGGCCTGTCGATGGTGGTGGCGGGAGCCCCGGGTGATGTTAGCAATAAACAAACACTGGACTGAGTTCAGATTGCAAGAGCTTGTGGCTGGAGCTTTCAAAGAGCTGGAAAGGATCCGCAGGGCTGCCTAAATCCTCATTATTACTTTCTTTGTGGTGAAGGCTGATAGCACTAGGAGCTTAATGGTTTAAGGCATTCAAAGTACGCGGTTTGCGTTTAAAGGGTTTACAATGTATGGTGGGGGGGGGGGGATGTAACGTGAAAGAGAATAGTGTTTCATACACACACACGTGCACATGTGCACACACACGCACATGCACGTGTTCCCCTCACGCCCTTTCCCTGTTTGCCCTGTCGGTCTCCTCCACGACAGCTGGGAGTTCACACATCCCAAAGAGGGATGCGGTTCATATGCTGCCTCCCTGTCACTGATGGGAACCTCAAAGCAGAAGATCGAGTGACTTTCTCAAAGCCCAGAATAGGAAGGGACAGAACCGAGCATGTACCTCGCCTCTGCAGATCCCCCGAGGGTCTGCATCGAACCACCCCCGCTTATGTCGTCAGACAGCCGACCGAGTTCAGTGCTTTTCTGCCTCAGATAAAGTAAAGCTGGGTAAGGCGACAGTACAGGTGGCCTCCGGTAGGGGTGAACTCTTTTGTTGAGGGTTGTAGACACCGACTTTTCTTTGTGATCTCAGCCTTTCTCTGTCAATATTTACTTTCTAGAGCTCTGCGGAAAGGTCGGGTGGACTTTACTGCATTTCTGATACAACGTCTATAAGATAAGAGTTCCAGTTCTGAATAAGCAAGGATACCTTTGGCCGGAGCAACTCCAGGCGTGCGGTCTGCGGGGCCGTTCCTGGTCTGTGACGGGCGTAGAGGTTGAGAGGAAGCATTTAGAAACTTCTGTCAGCCAGTTCACAAGAGTAATTTTATGTCCATTAGGATCTAGGAATAACAAAGTGGAGCTTGTATTTTGAATGTAATGAAAATTAAAGAGGGGCGCCTGGGGGGGCTCCGTCGGTTAAGCGTCTGACTTCAGCTCAGGTCATGATCTCGTGGTTTGTGAGTTCGAGCCCCGTGTTGGGCTCTGTGCTGACAGCTCGGAGCCTGGAGCCTGCTTCGGATTCTGTGTCTCCCTCTCTCTCTGCCCCTCCCTGCTCATGTTTTCTCTCTCTCTCAAAAATAAGTAAACATTAAAAAAATTTTTAAAAATCAAAGAAAAAGTGATTCCTCACCACAGATAGTTTGAGAGGCACCTGCTTTAGAAAATGATGATGCCCGGAGCGTTTTGTCCTTTGATCCTTATCTTCCCAGAATTTCTTTATTTCTTGAAATAGCAGCATCGTGGTAGACTGTCTGTGCTTTAGAATTTCCGTGCCCTGGTTTTTGAAAAACATTTTTGGGGGGGGGGGGGAAATAGTAACCTCATACTAAAAACATAAATAGTTATAGTAACCAAAGAAAGACGGGCACAATTCTCATCAAGTTGGGTGGCTGTTGTGTGTTGACTTTGAACTTCACAAACGAGGGAATCTTCCTGCTCCCACAGTGCTGGGAAATGGCAGAGTAGGGTGTGATTAGGTTTTTTGCATTTGTTGGCTGTTCACTTGGGGTGAAGATTTACTTAATTATGTACGGAACGTGAAACCCAGGAAGACCTCCTGGGTGGATCCCCAGCATTGCAGGCTGAGCCCAAGGAGTCTGTTTTTATTTGAAGAGCAGCGACCAAATTCTGGATTATGCGTCCGATTGCCTTGGATCCTGGTAAATCAGATGAATCTTTCAGCTGACCTCTGGTCTTCACGTTGATGTTCTTTCCCAAATAACCTTGAGTGACCATTTAAAATCGTGTTGTTGTTGTTTTAATCCGTGAAGGAAATGAGCATCTGGAGGAGTCTCCTCTCCGTTCAGAGCAAGTGTTTGAAAACGGTGAAGACTACCAGCTGTCACGTGAGCTTTGCAAAGGCAGGTTCCAGTCGCGCAGAACTGGTGCCGCCATATCTGGGCGCTTGGTGGGCATGTGTCTTGAGTGTCATGTCTTACTACTGCCTCTTTTGTTTACAGCTCTCGTATGGAGTTCACAACCTGTGGAAGACCATGACTTCTTATTACAGTCAAATCAGACTTTTTAGTACGATTATATAGAGGCCATCTTCGATTATCAATTTTTTTTTTTAATTTTCCCTATTTTCGTAGCGGAAATGTGAATGTCTCCAGATCTGTTGGCGCAGGTTTGATTCCCTCTGGTTACTCAGCGTCTCCAAACCCTTTAGGGCGCATCCGTTTGCTCACTCGTGGGTCCATCCCATTCATTAATGCTTCTCCCTCCCCCTCTCTGCCTCTGATTTTCCAGTAATGGGGTAATTTTGAACTCATTGATTCTCTTCTTGAAGACTCTGACCTTGAAGCAGTTTTCTGCTGTTGATTAAAAGTGCGTCTGTCCTGGGTTTGGAATATTCTGGGGACATTTTGGTGTTCTCTGCAATATCGGGGTGCCCTCACATACATTTTGTGGGATCCATTCGCTCTGCTTTCTCTTCCTCTCTTGCCTTGTTCCTCATTTCCTTCCATCATTCGTTCGTCAGGGATGTTATTAGATGTCTGTCCAGCTCGACCTGTCACGCGATTTCTTTCATCTTTGCGTATAGACGGCTCCTCCTATTACCTAACTGCTTTCTCCAAGCCCCTTGCGCACGGCACCGACTGTTCGTGACTGATTTGTCTGGTTTTCCGGGCATTAAAACCAAGACCAGCTTGGGACCTAGGGTCAGGGGCTAAGTCAAGCTGCAAGAGCTGTCTCCTGGCTCCGAGGCCCCGGCTTCAGGACCAGGTTGATCCGTTCATCACCCTCCTCGGGACACCTACTCTTAGTGCTGTGTGGACACGTGCTCTGTATGCACAGCTATTTCTGTTACGGGAAGGTCCTGCCTAAAAGCCCTCTGCACATTCTTGCCAGCAGCCGAGGCAAACAGTGCCTTGTTGCTCTGCTACAGCACGCACTTTTCATATATAGTGTCGTACAGCGAAGCCTTTCTTTAGTCCCAGCCCGTGTGAACACAGAACAGTAGTGCTTGGTTTTATGCTGAGAGTTTGTGAAGTCAGAGAAGGACGAGACGGGGCACGGGACTACGTGTGGTCCTCGTGTTCTTCCATCAGGTACTGTGCCCCCTGAGGGATGCTCACATCTTCCTCTGATGAGCACTTGAGCAATTAGCACCGGAGAAAAACTATGCCAAACACAGCCCGGTTGGTCTCAGGCGATGTAGGAGGCAGAAAATGGAGCTGCGCGCTCAAGATCCGGCTCTTTCTTAACGATTCACTGTGGGGTTGGAGTAAATTCCCATGTTAGTGTCTGTTCTAATGGAATGACGTCTAGACGCCTCTAGACGGAGAGCTTCTAGGGGCTCATGTCGCGGAACTTTGCTGTATTATTATGCTTTCGCTGTCTCTTGTTTTCACTGAAGCGTATGGTACCTGCACTTACCCCCTCGCCAGAATCTCATTCTGACCTGGTGTCGATTCCTTCCCCGCTTTCCCCAAGTTAGACCCTTCCCTGGCCTGTTCCAGCTCCCCGTTGGTCTGTTCCATGCCCCTCCCCCCGGAAGTGAGGCTTCCACTGACTTCCTGTGGCACATTTGTGGTTGGAGTCGGCATGCGAAATCATGCTGTTTGCTCCTGGGACAACAGCAACAATTAGAGGGGTGAGTGAGGCCTAAATGCAGCCACCACCCCGCTGGTCGAGCTGAGGTCCTCCCTCTGGGCTCCCTCAATCCTTGAGGGCCTCTCTGTCCATCTGCTACACAGAGGTACAGTGTGGGCTTGTTGGCACAGCTTAGGGCAGCAGTTTTGAAGGTCTGAATTGGAGGCCAAGCCCCTACCCTCTGGGTTTCTTGTTTATTTACTCTGGGCAGGTCAAGCTCGCTTTTCTTAGAAAAGCCTCCGTGGCCTTCTCGGAAAAGGGGGGACTCTTGCTCATGTATATGGATGAAACGAATTTGTAGGAATCCTACCCGTATGAACATAGTTCCGCTTGAACATGCATCTGTTGCAGTATGAAAGGGACACATTAAGAGGAGCCAAATGTATATTGAGTGCCATCAGATGTCAGGGGCTCAAGGAAACAGTCTCAGGTGTTTGCTGCATGAAAAAGTAAATCCTCGATTGCTTACGAGAGACAGTGAAAACACTGAAGAAAAAGTGGCCGTAATTCAAAGTCTACACTATTCTCCTTTGTGTTCAAAGAAAAAAAAAATCTCGAAACACTTGAAATGGATAACCCTAACATCCAGGACCAACCCCAACAGCCTCCAGAACCGCTCTGTGTTGGGGGTGTGTGGACCATAACAGAAACGGCATTCATGGCTTGGCCCGCACCACTCGGGGCCGGCGATCTGCGCGTTTTCAGAGGTGGTGATCTGCACTTTAGAAAATGGCCAGTGTTTGCAACCCTTTCCCACCTCCTGCCGCAGGGATCGTGTAGAACAGGGCAGTTTCTGATTAAACGAGCCCTTTGTCTGAATGCTGGCCTGTTGGTGTGTTGGCAGTCGGCTTGCAACATCTGGAAATCATTTGCGCAGCTCTGCCTTGGTTGAAAACCCGATTCATGCCTCGGTGTGGCTGTTCGAAGGCAAAGCAAGCGCCCGAGGAAGTGAGCCCGAGGAAGCTCAGGTATTCTCACGGTTGGACATTCTGGTTCTCACTGCACATTTTGAGTATCTTCTTTTCACCAGTGTCGGGGTGGGGGAGGAGAAGAAGGGTATCGGATCAAGAGAAAGATGAAGTAGTCCGAGGTGGAATCCACAGCTGGCCACGGATGTTCTGACTTGAGGCGAGTGACTTGACGTCTGGAAGCACGCTCCCTCGGTTACCTGGCGGTGGTCACGGGTACATGGCGGTCGTCGCGTCTGTTCCACAGGGTTGTGGTGAGGATCACGTAGAAACGCGAGAGCACTTTGTAAACGTCGTCTAGATTCTGCAGACGACATTAAGATGTCAGCAACGGAAAGGGATGGAATATTCTACCCTCCCTGGGAAACCCAGCGAATTCTCAACATTCCCTATGGAGTGGACGACTTTTGTCACACCCACCGTTACAGGGTGCTTACGTGGCACTTTTTCCCCTGGGCTAGTGACCAGGAAATAGTTCATTTTCTTTTCTTTTCTTTTCTTTTCTTTTCTTTTCTTTTCTTTTCTTTTCTTTTATGTTTATTTATTTATTTTTGAGAGAGAGAGAGAGAGAGAGAGAGAGAGAATGCACAAGTAGTGAAGGGGCAGAGAGAGAGAGGGAGACAAGGAATCCGAAGCAGGCTCCAGGCTCTGAGCTGCCAGTGCAGAGCCCGATGTAGGACTCAAACCCATAGACCGTGAGATCACGACCTGAGTTGAGGTTGGATGCTTAACCAACTGAGCCACCCAGGTGCCCCAGGAAGTGGATTTTAAAAGCATATACTAATGAAGTCATGTCCGGTCTCTGTCCATCCTCCACTCTTTCTGAATGGACTCCGGACCATCGCATCCTCCCTCTTCCAGCCCCAGTGTGGACCGTGGGGCAGTCAACAAAGAAAGAGACTGTTTCCCCTTTTGCTTCCATCGTATTCAGCGTTTTCATTCATTTTCACCATCGGCTTTGGCCAGGTCCCAGCTGCCTGCTCCTCAGTCCTCCCCAAGTAGCAGGTAATAGACTTCTTAGTTGCTCCTCCCTTCCCTCCTTTCTTCCGGTGTTTTCCTTCTTACTGTTGGATTTTTTTCTGGGGCTATAAAACCAAAAGATAAACCCCCTTCAGGCGAGTTAGAAATGTGTAGTCAACCAACTGAGCCCCACCCGATGCAGCTTCCCGAGGACAACCTCGCCTTGTGGCTCACTCGTGTTGCCAGTCGCCAACGGTGCCTGGTTCCTCTGCGGTGAACTATGCTCCTGAGCCCCGTGTGGGCAGTGTTTGTCTCTGAGGTGTGACGCCTGACCTTTACAATTGCCACAGAGGTCCCAGCAGGTCACCAGGCTGGAGTGGTAGTGCTCAGTGCTTCCTCATTTAAATGTAACCAGGCGACATTTATCGAGGGTTTCATCTATGCCGCACACAATTCTGAGTACTTTACGCAAATTTGAACTTCAAGAGCCCCCCATGAGTTGGCCCTCTTGTTATCCCATGGCTTAAATATGGAAACGAAAGCACGGATCGGACAGTGAGGCCAAGGTCGATGACGTGCCACAGAAGCTACAGAGAAAAACATTTTGACCGACGGCTTTGTATTTTTCTAATTTTGTAAGTTGCTAAAATACCGCTTCGTACCTCACTCAGAGTCGAAGCTGAAGGTTTTCCAGGGACTTGCGATCTGCTCTTCCCCCGTCCTCCCCCCTCTCCCTCTTGCTTACTGCTCTCCAGGCACACCCACGTCCCTGTACTTTCTCAGAGAGCGCGAGACCATTCCCTCCTCCGAAGCTCTGCTTTTTCTGTTCCCTCTGCCCTTTCCCCAGATTTCTGCTCGGCTCCGCCGTCCCTTCCTTCAGATCTTTGCTCAGATGCCCTCCCTCACCTCCCTTTGTAAAAGTACAGGCATCCTGTCTCTCTGTCTCCCTCCTCCCACACAGCACCTGCCTACTGTCTTCAGTGTTAGTTGAATGAACAAACGAATCTCAGACTAAAAGGGAGGAGGGCAGGCAAGTCTCCAGATTTTCCTCCACCGAAGTTCTTTGAGAATTTCACACCTTTTCCCTTTCACTTCAGACCTCCTGCTCAGGGATTAAATTCCCCTTTTAGCTTTAGGACGTTTTGGGGAGACGGAGTCAGAACAAAGCCCGAAGAAGGCATCCTTGGGAAATTGGGATTCTTAGGAGAGAGTGAGTACCTGGTAGTCTTTTTCAGAGGAGGATTTGCAAGAGATGGGGCAGGTGGCCCGGCCTGGGGCCAAACACACAAACAAACAATCAAACAAACAATCAAAGAGTTAAAGCAGAGGAAGGAGGCAGGACCTGCACAGTGCGGCAAGGTACGCCCATTTTTCTTCCTGTCTCCTTGCAAGCCTGTCTTTTCCTCCCTTGACTAAACCTCTTCGCTTTTTGTCCCCTGCTTTGATTTATTATTTTAATTCTATAGCTGTCCTGGTGAAGCATGTAAAGCATTTGGGGATAAAATCATGTGGAAGACATTATAGAAACGAAAGACGTGTTGTTTTATGTGGTACTGGGTAGGGGTTCACTATGCTGATGAATCATTTCGTCGACGAAAACACAAATCTGTCCACAGCGTGGTCTATCCACTGAACAAGAAATTGGCTTCTCATTGAGGGGATAGGAAGGAGGAAGTTAGGGACATCGTGATACTAATTTGGTGAGAAACACGTAGAACCGAAGCGTGAAGAGAACCGGTGAAGTCTCTGCTTTTTTATATGGGGGGGGGGGGGGGGGGGGGGCCTGAAGGCGGGATTTTTATTTTCTTGTCTCTAAAATGGAAATAATGAATTTCTCTTTTTCTTCTATCTGATTATTAAGGCGTAGATTTCATGAGAACAGTGCCTGTCCGATCCCCACCCCACCCCTGGCTGCCCTGCTCTTGGCCCATGCCTTGCATACAACAGGAGCTCAATAAGTGAATGTTGAAACAGGGAACCAACCATGCTTGAAAAACTCAGGCCTGTCTTGCTTCTCAAATGACTGAAATGCTTAAAGAAGCTAAAACTTAAAAACAAAACAACAACCACGGGAGTGTACTTGAAAATCGTGTAATTTATTATGCTGCCTCAGAGTTCTCATCATTCCGAGCGCTAGTATTCGTGGGGAAAGTAATTGTGATGGCTAAAACATAAATGGAATTTTTTTTATCATTATTGATTTCAACACAGATTCTGCAACACATTTTTTTTTTTAAGAGGAGAGAGAGAGAGAGAGCGCGTGCATGTGCACGCACAGGCCAGGGAGGGGGAGAGAGAGAGAGCGTCTTAAGCAGGCTCCACCCTGAGCATGGATCCTGACTCGGGCCCGATCTCACGACCGTGAGATCGTGACCTGAGCCGAAATCAAGAGCCAGCCCCTCAACCGACGGGGTCACCCAGGCACCCCTCCCTGCAGCACACTGCTTCTGATTATCGGCTTTCTCTTTATTTTTTATTTTTTTTTAAATTTTTTTTTAACGTTTATTTATTTTTGAGACAGAGAGAGACACAGCATGAACGGGGGAGGGGCAGAGAGAGAGGGAGACACAGAATCGGAAGCAGGCTCCAGGCTCTGAGCCGTCAGCCCAGAGCCCAACGCGGGGCTGCAACTCGCGGACCACGAGATCGTGACCTGAGCTGAAGTCGGACGCTCAACCGACTGAGCCACCCAGGCGCCCCTCGGCTTTCTCTTTAGCTTAGGCCGAAGTGATTTTAGCAATCACACCGTAATGACGTGCTGTTCCTGGAACCTGGTGTGTTTGTCATGAAATACACTGAAATTCGGGAAACGCCATTTCAAGAGTCTAGAAATAATGGCCCGTGTCATTTTCTTGGCACCCTCCAACACCGAAGCCTTAAGAGTCCATAGTTTGTCCTTTTAAACTCTAGTAAAGGGGAAAAAGGGTTTTGGCCATGACAAAGGGAGACGAATTGTCTTGGGGCCTGTTGTGAAAAGGGTGTAATCAGCGTGAGGCAGGCCGCTCTGAATAATAATGATAATAAAAAAGAATAAATGTGGACCATCACTCACAATTTATTTCTAGTCTTTTAGGTGCCTCAGAAAATAAATGTGGTTCATTTTTCCCAAATAAATTTTCCTTTATTATCATCTCTGTCTCCTTGGTGCTCGACTGAAGGTGGCAAGATGGCCCTCGCGGAGCAGGCAGTGTTTCCCAGCCTGGCTGTGCCGAATTTTAGCGACACTCCCTAGGGATGAAGAAACACTGAAGTCTTAAGTCCTGCTACATGCCCTAGCCACCTGCAAGTATTCCTCCAGGGCCTCTAGGTATCAGGGTAAAGTTGAGAGAGGGAGTGGAGGAGGGTTACTAGCCAATGTGTCATAGAGTCCTGGCTGGGGTCTCCCAGGAGCCTCCCCCACCGGGGCCCGCAGCCCCTCACACACCACTGTCTCCGGGCCCCTCAGGAACTCACGCGATGGACGTAGCTGGTGGTAGCAGGCACTGTTGACCTCTGCCCCCCTGTGCCTACCACTCATGGTTCACTGAACCAAACCTTGTAGCTCCCGAGGTCCCCCGCCCTTGTGACTCTGCCCCGGGGTTTTCCCTGACTGCTGAAGACCACCTCGCTCAAGCGTGGGGCCGGCCAGAGTGCCAGGGAGGAAATCCTGTTGGGAACAGCTCCCAAATAAGACTGACGGGAGGTGGGGGTAGTTACCCCAGCTCCCCTGCCTGTTGGTTGGGACATTGCTGAGGCCTAGTCCACTCTGACCCTGATCCATGGTCCAGATTTCCTCAGTAGGACTGAGCCCCAGCTGCCCCTGGATCAGCAGCTCCTTGATAATGACCCTGTGGTAGCCTCCTTCCCTCCCGGTCTCACTCCCACGCCCCTACTCCTGCTTCCTGGAACCACCTGCCAATTAACCCTACGAGCACTTTCATCCTCATCCAGGGATGTTTCTAAGGACGCCCAGCATAAGATACTGGCAGTATGTCTTCATTCACTCATCCGTCCATCCATCCATCCATCCGTTCATCTGTCCATCCACCATTTTTAAGTCCATGCTATATGCCAGGCATTACATTAGACACCAAAGACAGCACATGGGCAGCCACTGCCCTCCAGGAGCTCTCAGTCCAGAGGATCCTCAGTCCCATTACTGGGCACTTAGAAACAATACAGAGGTTCAGAACAGAGAACCCCGGAACTCCCAGGATCACTCCCCCTGAGTCGAGTGGTTGTTTGGATGTCAGAGGTGACTTCACAGCTCTTGTTATTATTATCAGAAGTGATCTTATTCATTCATTTGCTTACTGGCTTATGGCCTGTCTCCCCTTCTAGCATGTAGGATCCATAGAAAGAGGCACTTGTCTCTCTGTTCCCTAGTGGCATCCTCAAAGCTTAGATTGGGGCTGGCGCTCGGTCAGTGTTTGGTGAGTGCCCCCTGGGGCGTCTGGTAGCCTCCTCCCATCTCTCCTGGGGTGGGTCACCTGTGAGGCAGCCAAGCTCAGTTCCACTGTGAAAGTAGCGTCTCTGCTTAGGGCAGGAGAGAAAGAACGGGGCTCCCTGCCTTGGACGCCACGCCCCGAGGGCTGGGGCTTCCTTTCGGTCCCCACTCCTTGGGAACTAAGTACTTTGCCCAACTGTGTACCTGAGGCGGGCGCTTTCCTTTAACATGATGTTTCCTTTACCATCGGGGCACCTGGATGGTTCAGTCGGTTAAGCGTCCACCTCTTGATTTCAGCTCAGGTCATGATCTCACGGTTCGTGGGATCAAGCCCCCCGTCAGGCTCTGCACTGACAGTGTGGAGCCTGCTTGGGACTCTCTCTCCCCCTCTCTCTCTGCCTCTCTGCCCCTCCCCCACTCTCTCTCTCCCTAAAAAATAAATAAATAAAAATAAATATGAAAAAAAATTTAACACGATGGAAGGGAATGTGCTTTACTCAGAATCTATTGATTTAAATGTCCATCACATCTAATAAAGCACCTTCCCCCCCACCCCGGGGGCGCCTGGGTGGCTCTGTCGGTGAAGCGTCTGACTTCGGCTCAGGTCATGATCTCACGGTTCGTGAGTTTGAGCCCCCGTTGGGCTCTGTGCTGGCAGCTCAGAGCCTGGAACCTGCTTCGGATTCTGTGTGTCTGTCTGTCTGTCTCTCTCTCTTTCAAAAATAAACATTAAAAGAAAAAGAGTTTGGTAAAAAGCACCTTCCTGGGAACATCTGGGCTGGTGTTTGGCCAAACAACTGGCCACCATAGCCTAGCCAAATTGGCCACCAAACCTAGACTCAGCACGGAGGTTAACTGGGAAGTCCTTTCCGTTCCGTGCGGTTCATCAAGTGTGTACGGAGACTTGATGGGGCTGCTGCCGGAGCTGAGTCTTGCCGATCAGGCCACCGAGGGGGTGTGCTGGCCGGGCCTTGGGTGGCACACTTCTGCTGGCCCCATCTTCACCCCTTGTTCTGTAGCGTCCCCGCCTGGTGACGTGTTCAACTTAATCTTTGTGTCTTTTGCATAAGTCGCAGAAGCCTTTATCATTCATTACTTAAGATGCCGTGCACTTTGTTTGCGCGTTCATGTTAAAGAGAGAGAAAATAGAGATAGACGCCATTAATCTTTAAGCCTCCCCTGTGGTCCCGATTGCCAACCACAGCCTCCAAGGCCTGTGGTGGACTTACTACATTGTATGTTCTTTATTTCCTTTAAGGCCGGGCACGTGAGGAAAATTGATTTACGGAGCGTGGGACCTGCTTAGTTGTGGGGGAGGGAAGCAAAGGGATGTTCACGCTGCGGTAAACTTCAGCATTACTAGGATTTCCTTACACAGCCAGGAAAAATATCCCCGTTTATGTCTATTTCTATTGGAGCTCATAAATTAAAGAAAAAAAAAAAAACAAAAAAAACAAGTCTATTTCCTATACACCTGGAACTTCAAAATCACAATTGGTGAACCTGTGATTGCCCCCGTCACAGAAGAGACACGAGGGTGATGGCTCGGATGGGGTCTTGCATCATGGCTTCAAAACCCAAGCAATGACTCTCCCCGTGTCTTTTCACGGTGCTTAAAAAATGTCAGGATGAGGGGAATGATTTACCTAAAGCATGGACTCTAAGACTTTGGTCCTACTCTCTTTTTCCTCTGACCTCCCTCTTTTATAACTGTCTCTGGCTTCTTTCTCTCCCTTTCTGTATTTGTTTCAATTTCATTTTATGTAAATTTCAAAACAAGTCTAACAGCATCAGGGACAAAACACAGGAAAGTCTTCTTTATTTTCCGTTCTGTTCTGAGCCGTAAATTCCTCCATGTACTCAAATAATACACCCAGGAGGGCTGGTGGGCTGAATGTGATTGATAAATATTTTAGCACCTGCCCACCACAGGGCTTCCAGGAGTGAGAAATTACTTTTCCTCCTATCCCTAAGGGATTGAGCGTCACCTGCCCGTAGCTGCTGTGTGCCATTCTACAGGGGTCAAGGCTGAGCGGTCCTCGTGGACAAAGAACTATGGGCACCCTCGGGGCCCCATGGCCTTTGACTTCTTCGTTTTGTTCTTTGAGGACTATCTTTCGTTGTTTTTGTTTTGTTTTGTTTTGTTTTGTTTTGGAGAAAATGCATATATAAAGGAGAGAGAGAGGATATACTTTATTTCGATTTTTAGAAGCCGTTTAAAAATATGTCGTACCGGAAGCAGTCGAAATGATTTTCCACTGTCGTACCACCCAGCCCTTCCACTCTTGGGTATTCCCCAAAGAGCGGTGGAGGGACAGGAACATTCGTAGCAATATTATTCATAGTAACCCCAAACCGGGAACAATGCAGGTGTCCACTAGCTGATAAATGGATGCGCAAAATGTGGTCTGTCAACACAATGGAATACTATTCAGACCATCCAGACTATTGGTTGATGCAACAACATTGATGAATCTTAATAATTACAGTGAGTGAAAGGAGCCAGACCCCTCCCCCCCCCGCCCCCACAACCCAAACCAGGAGAGTACATATGGTATGATTTCATTTATATAAGATTATAGACAATACAAACTAATCTGCAATGACAGAAAACATATCAGTGCTTGACTGCACATGGGGAGGGAGGGACAGATAACAAACGGTCTCTGGGGGATGACAGATACATCTGCTATCTTGTGATGGTTTCACAGGTGCATATATGACAGGACTTATCGAATTATATACTTTGAGCATGCACCGTTTATTATATGTCAGTTATACCTCACTAAAGCTAAGTTGATGGGGTTTGTGGGCACTAGAGATGTTTTGAGCTGGAGAGGGGATTGTCTTAGAGAGTAAATAAAGAGTTTAGATAAAGGATCATTTTCTCTGGGTGGGGGGGGAAGTATGAATACTAGGAACCCCTAGGAAAACATATTGAACTGACCTTATTTAACATTTTTTGCAAAGGATCAAGATAAGAAAGTGCCATGGCAAATCTCCACATGTGTGCACAAAACTGAGTTCCTCCAGGTAATAAAATATTGTCAAGGTAGAATAAATAGGTAAAGACGCAAGCAGAGAAACTTAGCAAGGAGCCGTGTTTTCGGTAAAGCAATTCAAACTGTCCTTACGGGATTGGAGACGTTGAGAAACTGGTTATAATTGAGGACAAGAACCTAAGGACTTAGTCGCTCGAAGATTCAGTCTAATAAGATCATGACCAGAGAAACCAACACTAGCAAAGTTTGTTGGACATTTTTAGAAAGGATATTGGAGATGCAGTGAAAGGTATCACTTTGTCCTTGGACCGAAGAAAAATTTGTTAGAACCTAGAAGTTCTTAAATGTTTTTTTTTAACTTTTTAAAGGTTTATTTATTTATCTTTGAGAGAGAGAGAGAGAGAGAGAGAGAGAGCATGAGCTGGGGAGGGTCAGAGAGAGAGACACACAGAATCCCAAGCAGGCTCCAGGCTCTGAGCTGTCAGCACAGAGCCCGACGCGGGACTCAAACCCACGAACCGCAAGATCGTGACCTGAGCTGAAGTCGGACGGTCAACCAACTGAGCCACCCCGGTGCCCCAAGAAGTTTTAATAAATATACTTTAACATGTGAAAGAGAAGCCGAAACTACCGAGGGGGTAGAGGGATGTCTCTTTGAGAGTAAGTAGGCTGTTGGAAGAACTCTTCAGTCCAGAGGACAAGGTCTGGGAGGGAATCTGAGTGGCTCACTTGACATGTAGATAGATGAGTCATTAAATCTTGGAGTCATCCCTTAAGACTGGGAAGAGGCCGCATCGGAGGAAAACAAAGCAGGCTGGCCTCCACATGCCAAGGCACAGCCGTGACCGAGCGAGCATGTATTAAGCCTTCAGGTTCAGGTTCATTCACAGACGGTGGGCTGATTGGAAGCTATGAGACAGAGCTGGGGTGGGGCAGCAAGCCCCCACCTTCTCCGCCCTGGAGGGTGACAGCCTCCTTTCTTGCAAAGGAAGAGATGGGATTCTTAGCCCAGTGCTTTTGAGTTTCAATCCAATAGCATGGCTGTTCTAGTATGTTTCTGAAATAGTCTTTTCTACAGCGTTTAAACAAGTGGCTACATTATCCTGAGCATTTTTATCAAGATCAGCTGATATAAATGCCTGAAGTTCACTGAGAGCAGGCCAGGATCTAGAAGCCCCTTCGGCAAGTCCGGAGTGGTCACGTGGGTTGGCCGTGTCCCTTGGGAGGCAGACACGCGGTCAGCCTGGTGTAAAGTGACCTCTGGTACCCGATTCAAATGTCGGCTTAACAGATGCTGGGCGGTTCCCTAGCACCTGGGAACTTTTCCCGTCCAAAAGGAGGCAAGACAGGAAGGAATAAAAATCCAGACCAGTGCAATCACTCGGAAAGAGGGCAGGGATGGCCTGGTGTTCTCTCCTTGGCCTTGGGTGGAATTTGCAGAGTGCCGCTTGGGGACTGTGAACTCCATCCACTTGCTTTCCAGGAACCTGGGGAGCAATACCGCCAACATCTCTACTGCCGTCGTGAACAGGGGTGCGGAGCGTGTGGGCATTGCCGTCCGGCGCTAACCACCAGGAAGGCACCGAGCGTGGAAAACGCAGGGGTCCAGGCATGAAAGTGAAGACACGGGGAAGCCTGGTGGCTTCCCACAGACACAGCCCCCAGGTTTCCTTTGTCAAAAGAATAGAAGGGTACAGTTTAGGGAAAGCGTTGACTTCGTCCCTAAAATGTCTACACCGCAGCCACAACTGAGTAAGAGTCTTCCTCTGTGGCTGGCTTCTTATTGGCCGTCATTCTGTCACCTTCTGATGCTCCAGACAGAATGGTCATCGCTCCCTCCTGCTCTCTCGTCCTGCCCCCACGCCCCCCACTCCCGCCACGTCACCTGTTGGCTCCTGGGAGTGAAGGTTCCAGTCCGCTCAGCTAACGAGTGCGCGATTCCAACCGTAACGAGCAAGCCAGAGAGACCCCAGGAGAGGAAGAAGAAGAAGACGTTCCTATATTTTTATGTGGAGATTGATAATCAAGGCTAAGAATCCCGGCAGAAGGTGAACAGCGCATTAAACAGAGGGGAAAAGATAATAAAACATCGCCTGCTGCGTAACAGTCGCTGGGTAGAAATGTTCCCTGGAACTATCCAGCTGTTGCACTTGATGGCTCATAAAGCCTCCGTAACGTCCGTCAAGGGCCTTTTTTCTTGGTGAGGGACCATTTTTTTCATGCAGTTATGATAGCATCTGGTTCCTGTCCCTGGAAATGCAAGGAATCCACAGGCACGGGCAGACGCCGCTGGGGCAGAGCCCGGCTACTGAGGCATCTGGCTCCTTGAACGGGTTTCGGGTCACTTCTGACCCAAAGCGCATCATCCAAGTGCAGATTCAGATTCGGCAGGCAGTGACTGAGTGCCTGCTGTGAGCCAGGCCCCTGGTTCGGTGATCTCATTTAGTCCTCACACGTGTGAGGTAGCTATCACCTTCTCAAACAGAATACTAAACAAACAAACAAACATAGCCTGGGCTATTAGAGGCACATCCCCAGCTCCCTCTGCTGCTGCAGGGGACAGGCCGAGATCCCCGGGCCTGGTGGCCTTTGTCGCTGCCACAAAGGTGGAAGAAGACGTGCAAGCTGCTTCCTGCCTGGGGGTGAAATCCTTCTGCGTGTGATTGTCCCACCTGGGTGCCTGTGCACTTGTGTGTCGAGGAGGGACGAGCCTTTCCGGCGCACCCCAAATGAACCAAGGGTATACTAGGTGACCTGTTGTTTTCGGTTGGGTTCCCCAGAAGCAGATCCCTAAGTGAGGATGTCTGTGCAAGTGATTTCATAAGAATGTGGTCCCTGGGGAACGGGTGAGGGAGCGAGGGAGGCAGGAAACAGAAAGGGAAGCCAGGAAAGGTCCATCTCTGTATCCTTCCTGCTGGGGAGCTCTGGTGTGTGAGCTCCGGCACAGAGGGGTCCTGAGCTGGGCAGTGGAGCTGGGGCCGTCATATTCCCCGACCACCCAGTAAGGCTGCAGAGAGAGGTAAATCCCAGAGACTTCCAGTCAAGTCTCCAGCAACCCAAGGGTAAGTCTGAAAAAAGAGAAGCAGGTACTGGGTGTTGGAAGCAAAGGCATGCAGAAAGGAAGCACACAAAATGCGGAAAGAAGGCTGAGGGAAGGGGGCTCAGCACCAGCGTTCAGCACTGAACTTGCCCTTGGCCACACATAGCCGGCAGAGGAAGGGGCTGGTGAGACGGGGAAGCCGCAAGATTAACCCAGCATCAGCTGTCTATGCACAAGAAAGGACGCTGATCTTCCTGAATTCTGGGGGTGCCATGTTTCATCACTAAACTGTCTAGGATTGGGGAGCAAGCCAGCTGGAACGGAACATTGAGTTATTTCACGTCGGATGATAGGACAGGATGAGGCCAACTGACGTCTCTTGAGAGTAAGAGGAAGTGGTCCCTAAGTAAACTTCCGTGATCTCTTACAAGGTGGGAAAACAGGAGGGGAAAAGGAGAAGTGGGGAGGGGGTCACCCAAACAGGGGGCCTCCCCATTGGAAATCATGCTGTGACTTGAAGTGCCACAGATTCCAAAATCCACATGTGTCTATCTTCAAAACCCAGAGCGGCATGTAAAAAATAATTATATAGTATGCGAACCCTTGGCAGCAATATTTTAAGTGGAAACAGATTTCTTCCATTATAAAGAAATGTCAACTCTTTCTTTTGGGGCAGGGGAGTTTCCTCACATGCGTCCCAGCTGAGCAGAAACACCAAATTCCTACGTAATTGATAGCAGAATCTGGTTCTGTCCTCAGCTCACTTTGTGTCTGTCACAGCCATCAGTATTGAGGACTCTGGACACCAAGTACATTATGGTTTTAATGTCGTGATTGAGTAGAGACAAGAACGAATATTCCTCCTCCTTGGGCTGTGTGGCAGCGTATAGAGTGAGATCCAAGGGTGGTCACCAGGAATTGGAACGGAACCATGTTTGTCTTATGAAATCCTGGTCTTCCAGGCAAGTCCAGCCTGGGGAGCACCACCAAAAGGTCATGGGTAACAACTTAAAAAGGCAGTTTGCAAATGACATATCAGATAAAGGGCTAGTAGAAAGTCTATAAAGAACTCACCAAACTTCACACCTGAAAAACAAATAATCCAGTGAAGAAATGGGCAGAAGACATGAATAGACACTTTTCCAAAGAAGACATCCAGATGGCCGACCAACACATGAAAGGATGCTCAACGTCACTCCTCATGAAGGAAGCACAAATCAAAGCCACACTGAGATACCACCTTACACTGGTCAGAGTGGGTAAAATGAACAAATCATGAGACTACAGATGCTGGCGAGGATGTGGAGAAAAGGGAACCCTCTTGCACTGTTGGTGGGGATGCAAACTGGTGCAGCCGCTCTGGAAAGCAGGATGGAGGTTCCTCAAAAAATTAAAAATAGAACTACCCTATGACCCAGAAATAGCACTGCTAGGAATTTACCCAAGGGATACAGGCGTGCTGATGCATAGGGGCACTTGTACCCCAATGTTTATAGTGGCACTTTCAACAATAGCCAAAGTATGGACAGAGCCCAAATGTCCATCAACTGACGAATGGATAAAGAAGTTGTGGTTTATATATACAATGGAATACTACTTGGCAATGAGAAAGAATGAAATGCCATTTGCAGCAATATGGATGGAACTGGAAGGTATTATGCTGAGTGAAATAAGTCAATCAGAGAAGGACAGATACATGTTTTCACTCATATATGGATCTTGAGAAACTTAACAGAAGACCATGGCGGGAGGGAAGGGGAAAAAATAGTTACAAACAGAGAGGGAGGGAGGCAAACTCCAAGAGAGTCTTAAATACACAGAACAAACTGAGGGTTGATGGGAGTAGGGGAGAGGGGAAAGTGGGTGATGGGCATTAAGGAGGGCACTTGTTGGGATGAGCACTGGGTATTGTATGTAAGCCAATCTGACAATAAATTATATTAAAAATGAATATTTATTATAAACAAAAACAACAAACAAACAAACAAACAAAGGCAATGAAGGGGCTCCTGGGTGGTTCAGTCAGTTGAGTGTCCAATTTCAGCCCAGGTCATGATTTTGCGGTTCATGAGTTCAAGCCCCTGGGTCGGGCTCTGTGCTGACAGCTCGGAGCCCAGAGCCTGCTTCGGATTCTGTGACTCCCTCTCTCTCTCTGCCCCTCCCCTGCTCATGCTCTGTCTCTCTCTCTTTCAAAAATAATAAACATTAAAAATTTTTTTTCCAAAAAAAAAAAAGGAATGAATTAAAATATCTTTTTTTTTTTCAACGTTTTTTATTTATTTTTGGGACAGAGAGAGACAGAGCATGAACGGGGGAGGGGCAGAGAGAGAGGGAGACACAGGATCGGAAACAGGCTCCAGGCTCCGAGCCATCAGCCCAGAGCCTGACGCGGGGCTCGAACTCACGGACCGCGAGATCGTGACCTGGCTGAAGTCGGACGCTTAACCGACTGCGCCACCCAGGCGCCCCAGGAATGAATTAAAATATCTTAATGACGATCATGGAATTATGTTTTGTGTGTGTGTTTATTCGTTAGAGATATCTACTGAAATATTTACAGATGAAATGCTACAATTATGGCATTTTCTTCCCAATAACATAGAAGAGAGAAGTTGGGGTATACATGGGATACGCTGGCTACAAATCGATCTTGTTGGGTAATAAGTACATAAACTATTAACTATAGACTCTTGTCCATTTTCATATATATTTGAAATTTTCCACAATAAAAAGCATACAAGTTCATGGATCTAGTTGCTAATGAGAGGCCCCTTTAGAAGACTCAGAAAGCCCAGCCCCGCTGGTCCTAGAGTATCCCTCACATTCTCTCTGGTGACCAACAAGCTCCCGCCAGAGGCCAGGTGAGGACACCTGACTTCCCAGCCTGGTGGCCTCGGCTGCTGCCACTGCTGCTCACCTCCCAGAGCCCGTGCCTGCAGTCCCTGGGCCCCCAGCATTGCTGTTCTATTAGGCCTCCTCCCTTATTGCTTTGCAAAATTTACTCTTGACGTGAGTTTGAAGACTATGCTACTTTGAGCAACGTGGCCTATTACTGTTTCATTTACCGTCATCACATTCCTTTTGTTTTTTAAATGTTTATTTATTTATTTTGAGAGAGGGAGGTGGGGGGAGAGAGGATCCCATGCAGGCTTCACGCTCAGTGCAGAGCCCGATGCGGGGCTCGGTCTCACGACCGCGAGATCAGGACGTGAGCCGAAATCAAGAGTCAGACGCTTAACCAACTGAGCCACCCGCGCGCCGTCCCCCATCACATTCCTTTTTCTCAGATAAAGACATTAGGGTACACACTGGGTCTGGTTGCTTCTATAGAGGGAATTTGGCTAAATTTCGTAGAGGTAGCTGGGAATAAAAAGTGTAAGAAGCTTGGATTAGGTCCCAGACATCTACCTTGGAAACAGCACAGCCATGCAGGTAACTAGGCCTTCGGCAGCCTCAGGAAAGCATGGGGTCTTAACCTACTGACTCCCAATTGGGTTTTACCCCCCCAGGGTCACCTCCTTTTTGATAAGTCCGGAGGTTCCAGAGCTTAATTAAAAGGAATCTAAAGAGTAATCGAACTGACTGAACGTAATCTGCCCTACCGTTGCAACCGTGGGTCCTGTTTGAGCTTTGCCTCTTCGCCTCACAGGGCACGGGGTGGATCCAGCCGGCATTCCTGGGACAGGTGCATTGCTGGTATGCTCTGTGTTGCCCCTGTGCTGTTGCTCATTCGATTGGACAGCTCACAAGATGCTTTGGTCTTCTGGGCTCCAGCCCATTGGTCCTGGGAGTACCAAGGAGCTCCTGGGTAATGTTCGAGGCTTGAGGTTTTAATTCCATTCACTCCAGCTTGTCTGTTGGTTTGAGTATCTACTAAGCGAGTGAGAATATGGGGAATCCTGAGAGGATAAATCATGACTCTTCATAAAGGCTAATCTTAGCAGGAATAAATATATATCTTCTCAAGGTATAGCTGATGTTCTAAAGCCTGGAGGAGATGCTGAAGTTCCCTCGGTGTGAAGCATTACAAAAATACCCCAGGGTTCTTATCAGTTTGGTCTGTAGTTCGAGACCTGTCGTTGAGATTCAGAATTGACATCACAACCCATGAAGTGTTGAATCCTCTCTTGCATACACAGAGCCACCTTGAACGTTAATAACTTTATGCTGTCCATTCACTGAAAACCATAGTGAACATCCGTTGGTTCCAGAGAGTGGGATCGGCGACGCTTTGGCTAACCTTGTGATTTGTTGAACTAGAAGCACCTGGGTCCTTACAGCGACCCAGAACATTCACAGCCATGGCCTTCTCGGAGGGAAGAACCTCCATGCCCGAAATGAGGAGACCGTTGGCGTTAGCACATCTGAACTTGAGGATCGATCCTATGCCGCTGTCGTTGGCGTTCCGAATAGGGCCGTGTGGATTTTGAGCCCCAAATGAATACAGCTACAGACAGTCCATCACAATAGCAGAAAGGCCGAGCCTGTGGCTGCCATCCATGTCGAGGGCCTTGCTTGCATTGAGGGCTGAGTCCCCGTGGATCGCCGTCATGTGGAAGTGATGGGGGTGACAAAACCAAGATGTTTCTGAAGATCAGGGACAGCAGCTTGCAAGCCCGAGTCAGGGAACATGCTGGGCACGCCACTAAGGAATATGTTTCCCCAATACCTCTTTCTGGAGGTGGCTTTGGATAAGTTGCCTTTGAACTGCATCTGCTTATGAAATGTCTAGTGATCACTGCCATCGTAGCTGGACCAGGAGAGGCTGTGCTTCCTTCTCAGACCTGATTCCTATGTTTCAGTGTGCCGCGGGGGCTCCATTTTTATCGTCCCCTCTGCGGCTTTGTGCTGGTAATCGGGTAGGTCACTAAGAGCTGGGAGGTGCACCCACTCCCACTAAGAGCTCCCACTAAGAGCTCCCACTAAGAGCTCCCACTAAGAGCTGGGAGGTGCACTAAACACCTGGGTAGCTTGAGGTCTTTACACTTGACAAATTGGGAGACAAATTATAATGACTTTCCCATTTTAGACTGGATTGTGGGATTCCATAGTCAAGTTACCCAAAAACCCCTGGATGGATAAAAATGGAAAGTATCCCTGATATTGCACTGGGGGAGGGAAATGTAGCCAACAAAAGACGAAAACTTAGATTTCAAATGAGTGTATGTCCCAAGGACATGCCCCTACCGTGAGATGCTTTTTACAGTCTCCTCAGTATCTTAACCCAATTACTGCCAATGCTTTGCACTAATGGATTCACCACAAGTGAACCATTTACTGTACATGGAATCTATCTGTTCTCAAGTGAGCATTTTTCATTCTCATACATGTGAGTTATGTCCATACATGACGTACATGTGAGCTATGTCCATACATGACGGATGTGCTGTTTATTGACAAGGAGAGCAGAGCATCGATACGGTTTGCCTTGGGCCGTGCCAACGCTGTACTGTGGGATGCAGGTGGGATGTGTCCGAGCAGAATGCGGTGACTTTTTTTTGCTTCCGTTGCATTGAACCACTTGCAGTAATCAACTGCTTTCTCCAGTTGGTATTTCTGGCTGCCATGCCCTTCAGTCTTCCTCGTTGACTTTGTGGTTCCCAGTTGCTTTCCCTGTGTAGCTAGGAAGCAGTGGACCGGCTCCTTCCCAGTCTCCAAGTTTATGGGGCTGAAGGCCCTTGCTAGCCGCCCACATTTGTTGACGGGGCTCGAATTCGAACACAACGATTGGAAGGGGTGGACTGGTACCGTGCTTCTCTGAAAAGATTTTCACTGATGCTTCGGGTGTTCTGAAAGGAGAAATGAGTCCTCTTCTCTTGGATTCAATGCTAGAGGGAAAAAGGAGTCATGCTAATTATATGGGGAGAATCCTCTAATGTTTTCCTCTAAAAATATTTCCAAGAAAATGTAGGGCACTGTCCAGTGGGCGCAGTAGCTATGTGAGAACAATGATAGATGGCAGATTATTCTTTCTTCTCTGCTTCTTTCTTCTTTCTTCTCTTTCTTCTCTGCTGCTAGCTGATTCTGGTACATTTGGTTAAAAAAAAAAAGTCACTTCATTGCGACTTAATCTTTCATTGTGAAAATGAAGTAACCAGTGACACTCTGCCTCTTAGGTATGTGTAATCTGCAGGAGGATTTAGAATGAATGAGGGTTAATACTGAAGGGATCTTTTCAGATTGGGGTACCTGAACCCCAGTGATGGAAAAGCCATGTGCCAGGCCACGCAGAAGCTGTTGTGTGTATGGCACAAGCCCCTGGGGCGTGAGTTTTTCTTAAAGACTTGAGGGGTGGGTGGACAGTTTTTTTTTTTAACAGTAAAAAACAAAGAGACATATTATAGAATACCATGTGAAATTTGGATGAGTTTTTAAGCTGGAGGGTGAACTTCTAAGTATTTATTGCTTGCTAGATTTAGCCTGTTTAGGGTTATGCCCTCACTATGGGGACTAATTCAACCCGTTCGTTGCCATTAGATTTACTACAGGAAAAAGTTTTCTGTTTTTTGAAATTTTTAAATTATTTTTTTCATTTAAGATTTTTTAAGTTTATTTATTTTGAGAGAGAGCACAAGTGGGGGAGGGCCAGAGAGAGAGAGAGAGAGGGAATCCCAAGTAGGCTCTGCACTGCCAGCCCAGAGCCTGACGTGGGGCTCGAACTCATGAAAACGTGAGATCATGACCTGAGCCGAAACCCAGAGTCCAATGCTCAACAACTGAGCCACCCAGGGACCCCCCCGCTCTTTTTTTTTTTAAAGTCATAGTGATTTATTTTTAATTCCTTCTATTGTTTTTCTGTTTGTTACTTCATTGATTCTACCTTTAGTTTTATTATTTCCTTCCTTGTGCCTCTTTTGGTTCATTTTGTTTGTTTTGCTTTGGAATGGGGAATTTAACGCATTTATTTTTATTGGTATGAATATTTAGGCTATGAATTTCCCCCTGATCGCCGTTTTAGTTGTATTTTGCAGATTATGGTTTTATTAACAGTTTGTTCTAGAAATTCTGCAGTTTGGGGGGGGCCTCTGGGTGGCTCAGTTGATTGAGCATCCAACTCTCAACTTCTGCTCGGGTCATGATGTCACAATCGTGGGTGTGGAGCCTGCTTAGGATTCTCTCTCTCCATCGCCCTCTGTCTCTTCCTTCCCCCCAACACCTAAAAAAAAAAAATTCTGCAATCTTGGTTTGTATTTCCCCTTTTTTTTTAATTTTTTTTTAACGTTTATTTATTTTTGAGATAGAGAGAGACAGAGCATGAATGGGGGAGGGTCAGAGAGAGAGGGAGACACAGAATCTGAAACAGGCTCCAGGCTCTGAGCTGTCAGCACAGAGCCCGACGCGGGGCTCGAACTCACGGACCGCGAGATCATGACCTGAGCCGAAGTCGGCCGCTTAACCAACTGAGCCACCCAGGCGCCCCTGTATTTCCTCTTTTAAATGAGAATGATTTAATACGGAATTTTAAATTTCCAGGGGGAAGAAACTTTTGCTTTTATTATTATTTATTTTTGGTTTTACTATAGTGCAATCAGATAATGTCTTTATTATTTCTACTTTATGACACCTTGTTGATGCTTCTTTTTATGAGTCAATGCAAAGTAAATATTTATGAATTGCACTTGAGAAGAAGGTGTATTCTCTATTGTCTGGGTTCAAAATATGATATGTATCCAGAAGATCTGTTTTTTTTTTTAAAGGTTATTGTGGTAAAAAAAAAAAAAAAGTAACATAAAATTGACCTTGTTAACCATTTCTATAATCAATTCCATTCATTACATTCTTTCACAGTTTTGTGGAACTGTGACCACTCTCTGTTTCTAAAACCTTTTCATCACTTCAAATAGAAACTCTGTAACCATGAAGCAATAACTCCCCATTTCCCCCTCCCCCAGCTCCTGGTAACCACTATTCTACTTTTAAGTCACCATGAATTGCCTACTGGAGATACTTTATGTAAGTGGACTCATTCAGTATTTGTCTTTTTGTGTCTGCTTTCATAATTTTTCAAGTTCATCCAAGTTGTAGCATGTATCAGAATTTCATTCCTTTTCATGGCTGAGTAATATTCCGTTCTATGGATATACCACATTTTGTTTTTCCATTCATCTGTTCACGGGCACTTGGCTCTTTCTACTTTTCGGCTGTTATAATGTTGCATCCACACGACTCCTGAAACAATGCTACCGGCACCAGTGACAGTCACAACAGAGTTTATTGCAATGAGAGGCAAGGCCGACCGATTGGGACCAACACTCTTGATCAGAGTGCGGCCTCGAACAGCCGGGGTACAGAGTTTTTATAGCCGATCACATCGTTTTATCATCACCTGGGAACAGAACAGAGAAACAGTTCCCAGATGAGTTAGAAACAGTTGCCGGATGAGGTGATTATTTTAGACTTTCTGCCGTTAAGTTGCAACCAGTGGATCTCCTTGACCCTGCCTCTGATGCTCTTTTCTTTGAACTTTTGTTTCCTTAATTGGTGAAGCCTAATTTACAAGAGTATGAAGCGTAATTTACAAGAGTAAAGCAAGGCTGTTATCTCTTAACCTTCAGTGTTAGAACAAAGCTGTTACTTTTCAAGCTACAGTGTCAACACAAAGCTGTTATCTCTCAAGCTACACATTAGCCCTACACTACAATTTAACCCTTGCAATAAGTAATGCTGTGGTGAACATTGGTGCACAAGTCCCTGTTTTCAGTTCTTTTGGATATAGACCCAGGAGCAGAATTGCTGGGTCATATAGTGATTCTGTGTTTAGCTTTTTGAACTGGCCACCTGTTTTCTGCAGTGGCTGCATCATTTGAAACTTCCACCAGCAAAGGATGAGGGTTCCCATTACTCCACATCTCACCCACACTTGTTATTTCCATTTTTGTTTGTTTAGTTGTGTGGTTTTTTAAGTTTATTTACTTATTTACTTATTTTGAGGAAGGCAGAGACAGCATGAGTCAGGGAAGGGGCAGAGAGAGAGGGATACAGAGAATCCCAAGCAGGCTGTGTACAGTTAGCACAGAGCCCAATGTGGGGCTCGAACTCACAAAACCATGAGATCGTGACCTGAGCCAAAACCAAGGTCGGACACGTAACTGACTGAGCCCCTCAGGCGCCCAGTTGTTTGTTTTTCAAAAGATAGCCTCTTAGGTGTGCCATGAGGTCTCAATGCGGTTTCGATTTGCATATTCTTGATGGTGAATGATGTTGAGCATCTCTTCATGTGCTTATTGACCATTTGTGTATCTTCTTTGGAGAAACATCGGTTCAAATCCTTTGCTCGTTTTTAAATTGTCTTTTGGTTGTTGAATTGTAGGAATTCTTTGCATCCGTTGGATGTTGTCAGATAGAGGTTTTCCAAATATTTCCTTCCATTGTGTACATCGTCTTTTCCCTTTTCCGATCATGTCCTATGATGCAAAAGATTTTAATTTTGGTGAAGTTCAGTTTATCTATTTTTTCTTTTGTTGCTTGCATTTTTAGTGTCATACCTAAGAATTCACCTCCAAATCCTAGGTCCTGAGGATTTACCCTTCTGATTTCTCCTAAGAGTGGTATGGTTTTAGTTCTTATCTTTAGGTTGTTTATTCATTTTGAGTTCATTTGTGTCTATGGTGTGAGGTAGGGGTGCAAATACATTCCTTTGTGTGTGGCTATCTGATTCTCCAAACACAGTAGAAGGTCTGTCTTACTGATCATGTTGTTTAGGTCTTGTAGAGCTTCACTTCCTTTTTGTCTTCTTCAGTTGTCTTGGACTGAGAGTGGCAGGATAAAGCCTGGACAGTCCCATACTGAGCTGTATCGGAGCCCGAGACGAGAAAAGATCAGCAGTACTGACCCTGTTTTAATTTGAAAATTTCCAGTTTTCTTCATCTTGGATTGTTTGCGTGAATTTTTATTTTATTATTATTTTTTTAAATTTATTTTTGAGAGAGAGCATGCATGGGAGGAGGAGGGGGAGAGAGAGAGAGAGAGTGAGAGAGATTGAGAGAGAGAGAGAGAGAGAGGGAGACAGAAGATCAGAAGTGGGCTCTGCATTGAAAGCAGACAGCCCAATGCGGGGCTCAAACCCACAAACCATGAGATCATGACCTGAGCTGAAGTCAGATGCTTAACCGACCGAGCCACTCAGGCACCCAGCATTCATTTTTATTTTTAAAAATATTGCATGAAATACTCATTTTGGTCCCTAAGTTTTTGGCACCCCTTAAACTGTGCGTCTGAGGAAAGTGCATCTCGTGCTTCACCCTAGTCCTGGGTTTGGGGAAGAGGCTCTTATTGTTAGTGTGTTTCTATTGATTTCCCCCTCACAGCTCAGGTAGTTTTAATGTTTGAAAGTCAGTGCTGTGCGTTTGGTGCAAAAATATTCATAAGTGTCGCATTTTTGCTGTGAGTTGTGGCTTTTACTATTTACAATGTCTTCTGTCTTGCTTAATGCTTTTTCACCCGGATTCTACCTTGCCTGATATCAGAATCGCAAACTTTAAGGGCAAACTTGAGATCCTAACAAGTCCTCGACTTCCAAAGGATGAAACTAAGGCCCAAGGACTTTGGGAGAAGTTGGCGTAATTATGCTCATTAAATTACAAATGTTGATCGCTTTACTTCTGTGTACTGATAGAGTAATAGCCATGGTGTACTTCAGTGTGGAGGTGATATCTTTCCGAAACTGCGTAAGTAAAACTTAACCGTGAATGTTCTTATCGTTGTACAAGTATGGCTCAGGCCACAGGGCCAACCAGGGGCTTGGGAGGGGCAGGCTGGTAGGCTGGGGGCTGAAAATGGTACCCTGTTAGGGGCTGTATCTCACACCAATATGCAGGACGTGTGCTAAGGAAGGCCCGTCAGTGGAAGCGGAACGACTGAACTTACTCAAGTAGAGATGTTTGAAGTTTTGGTTCTCACAGGATCCTGAGCCTCCTTTTTGAGCTCCTAGAAGTTTTGTGAGTGGAGAAAGGAGCTGTTTCACAGTAGAGTCTCTTTCTTTCCCTCTTTTGTCCTGCTTGCCATCACCTTATGGCCACTCACTAATTCCCCCGGCTTCATTCAAGCAGGTCAGCAACATTCAAGCCCGCCTCGTTACTTTTCTCCTAAGGAGTTCTTGCGTCTGCGCCTCTGAGCATCTAGGGCGGTTGATCTGACGAGGGGTGGAAATAAAATATGGCTCGGTCCTGGCCTTACCAGCCCCTCCCCAGCGCATTCGGGCGGCACGTCTCGTTACGCGAATGGAAAGAGGGGGGGATGTACAAAGCACATTTTGGTCCAGCGCTCTTTCTTCCCTTTGTCTCCCTTCTGGGGTACTCAGAGGCATCAGTAACAGGGCAGGAAAGCCCTGGCCGAACAAAACTTCGCATTTTCCTTTGATACCTTCCATTGGGAGGCCCCCTCCGATGCACTTTGTCAGCAGGCTCCTGCTTCAGGCAAACATTGAGAAAACCATTGAGGAGGCTCAATGGAAAGATCTGATCTGTCCTAGAAACTGCCCCAGTTCTCTCTCCCAGAGCCACTGGCAGCCAAGGAGAAGGGAGCCCCCTCCCTGCAAGTCTTTCTTTCTTTTTCCTTTTTTCTCTCCTTTCTATTGTAAGGATTGTGGGAACTCTCTTTAAGGGAAAATCACTCCCAAGCTGGGCTTTGTTTGCCGACGTGGATAAATGCCTAGATATCTCGTAGCCACTCTGTAAAACTCGAGTCACCACTTTAGACTGTCACAGACTTATTCGGGACGGACATTTGAGTTCAAGGCGGAATAAGCGCCGGGTGTCGTGTGTATGGTCCCTTCCCGCCACTGAAAGTTAAACGCTCGCTCACCCAGCAACTGTTCAGGAGCCCCGTGCTCCCTGCTCACGGGTCCGTCGCTCGGACGTCCACACGAGGCCGGCTCAGCACCACGTCTGCGGTGGCGTCTGATGTCTTGCTTAAGTATTTCCGAATCCCTGCACATCTTATCACTTTCCAGAAACCATGCTGTGTTACTTTCCATTTTACACATGCACCTGACGTTAGAAGCAGATACGTAAGGCAGCGATGCCAAGGTAAATACGGCCTTTCTGTAGCCACCTTTCTCTCCCACTCATGGCAGTGAGCCCTGCTGGATACAAGGGATGAGTATTCCAGAAGTGAGAGCGTGACCATTGCCCCGAGCACCCGGTTACGCGGCCCGGCAGCCCTCTTCTGTCAGGACTGCTGGGGTCCAGCAAAGACCTTCTGCTCTTCTTGGGGTCTTTCTTCAAACATGGTTCCAGGCCAGGAAGGGGAAAAAGCCACTCAGTAGTGGTGCGACCTTCATGTAACCCCTCTCCATCTATAGAAATGAAGGGGTCTTTCCTGGATCTTGGTTTCTGTAATTATCTGGAAACGGATGTTTTGTTCTAATTATAAGATAGGCCCATCGAAAATATATAAGGGTATAGGGGCGTCTGGGTGGCTCAGGTCATGATCTCACGGTTCGTGGGTTGGAGCCCCGCGTCTCTGTGCTGACAGCTCGGAGCCTGGAGCCTGCTTCGGATTCTGTGTCTCCCTCTCTCTCTGCCCCTCCCCTGCTCACGATCTGTCCCTTTCTTTCTGTCTCTCTGTCAAAGATAAATAAACATTAAAAAAAAAAAAAGAAAAATATATAAGGGTATAAAGAAAGAAGATATTCATGATCTCAGGGGTCAGAGAGAACCACTAATGGCTTTTTAGTGTCTCTTTCCAGTCTTTCCCCAATGTGTATAGTTACTTTACAGAATTGGATTCCATGTTATTTAATATAATTTGAAAAATAAATATATGAAGTCTTCAGATTATTATGTTGCATGGATAATATTTCATGAATAGCCTGTTGTCCTATATTTAGGTGTTTTCCTATGATAAGTGGTGCTTCAGTGAGTATCTTTGCACACAAACTGTTGTGCGTATTTTGGGTATTTGCTCAGTCTGTGATCCTAGCAGGAGAATCATGGGGTCGAAGTGTATCGCTATTTTTAAGATTCCTGCTACGTAATGCCAGATTCCCCACCAGCTCTCTGTGAGTGCCCAACGTCCTGAGCCTGTGCCCACACTGAGTATTACCTTTGCCAATTTGACAGTTTAAAATGATGCCTCTTTTTAAACTTTATTCATTTTTATTGCTCACCAGCTTGACTGTTCTTCATGTCTTCATCAGTCATTTAAATTACTTTATGAAAATTTTCCCATTTTTCACTCACCCTTCCATTAGGGTTATTTGGGTTTTTCTTAGTGATTTTTCCAGGAAGTCTAAAATTCCATCGTTGTAATGTATGAACTGAGCTATCAAAATACTTTACATTTTTATGATGCTACAATAATCAATCTGTCTCCTTTTATAATTGGAACCCTGTTATCATTTCCCACCCCTAGTGCCTGGAACAGAGCTGTGCATAGAGGGGGCTACATAAATGCTTTTTTATGGCAGAATCATTCATTACCCAAACATGCCATCGATATACAGTGTTGGTTACTGAAGCTGAGAGGGTTCTTTTTGTTTTCTATATTTATTTTTGGGAGAGCGCAAACAGGGGAGGGGCAGTGAGAGGGGTCAGAGGATCCAAAGCAGGCTCTGAGCTGACAGCAGCAAGCCCGACGTGGGGCTCGAACTCATGAACCGTGAGATCATGACCTGAGCCAACGTCAGACGCTCAACCAACTGAGCCACCTAGGCACCCTGTGAAGCTGAGAGTCTTTAGTCCTTTAGGAGTTACAATAAGGGAAGCCTTTCATCATGAATTGTCCCAGGAAAAGAAGATGAAAGGGAAAACATAAACCAAAACACATATGGGACCTTATGCTAACAGAATATCAGAGGGGGAAAATATTACAAATCAAAACAAAAACAGCTCAGAGTTCTTTTCAAACTAAACAATATTTTATGCATGCAAAATAAGAAAGATGAGAAACACGTGATTAAAACTTAATGCTTTGTCATGTTTTTTTCCTGATTATTTTTTGAAGTATTTTTTTAAATGTTTTTTTTTTTCATTTGAGAGAGAGAGAGAGAGAGAGAGAGGTGAATAGAGGATCTGAAGTGGGCTCTGCACTGACCGCAGAGAGCCCAACACAGGCTCGAACTCATGAACTGTGAGGTCATGACCTGAGCCAAAGTCGGACGCTTAACCGACTGAGCCACCCAGGTGCCCCAGCCTGATTATTATTATTATTATCATTTTTAAGAAACGAATCATCCCAGAATAGTTGAGCCCTCCTGCGTTCCATCTCACCCCCCTACCCCTCCAGAGGTAACTATTATTCTGAATATGGCAGTTTTTATTTGAGTGCCTGTTACTATACTTTTATGACGCGGGCGTATGTCTGTAAGCAATATGGAGTATGGAGTCACATTTTTAAACCTTTTATAAGTGGCATCACACCCTAAGTTTCCTATCGCAACACTTCCTTCCTCATTCAATATTATGCTTTTGGGACTGATCCATGTGGGTGGTATTCTATCGTGTGGAAACTTCAACACTTATTTATCCACTGTCCCATTCGGTGGTTGTTCCAATATTTTGCTGTTGCAAACGGTGCTGCAATGAACGTTGTTGACGGTGTCCCCTCGTTCACAGCTGTGAATTTCTCTAGGTTGGCAGTGGCATTGCTAAGTCACAGGTATGTGCATCTGCCCCTTTCCTAGAAAGTGCCAAGTTATTGTACGAGTCTGTAAGGGTGTTCTGTAACTACTGGAGTGTCCCCCTTGGACATTTCCATCAGTAACGCCAGCAATGTCAGTGTTGAGTGCTTACCTTGGGCCAGGAACTGGTCTGAGGGTTTTTGCACGATTCAGCACATCTAATCCTCACCTGTTCCTTTGGAAATGAGGAAACTGAGGTTGCAGAGACCTTGCAGATCATGCCTACAGTCTACAGCCAGTGACAGAGGCATCCAGACCCAAGCAGTGTAGTTCCTAAGCCCTATCTCCTGATGCTAGGCTATGCTCCGAGTCCCAGAGAGACACCAGCCCCACCAAGACCCCAGCTACGTACCCACCAGGAATCCCAGGCAGAAGGAAGCTGCCTTATGAGTGTTACTGTTTGGAGCTTAGGAAGAAGAACCAGATGGTCGCTGAATTCACCCAAGGTCTACCGATCAGGGATCAGGGGCTGATCTGAGGCTGAATCCCAGGCTCTGGATGTAGTGTGCCAGCCACGTTGTTTCCAGTTTCTCTCGCTCTCTCTCCACCTGTGCATTCATAAAGACATATGGCTACATTTTCACGCCCTTCTAGTTTCTTTTAGTCTAGGGTAGACAGCTTGCACTGTAAAGGTCAAGTAAATTTCTTAGAGGAGAAGGAATGGATCTGATCTTGCACGTGTGAATTTTAATTGCAGTGCTTTAATCCTCCTTCTGAGCACCAACCTTTCAGGATTGATTCGTTGCATCTGTTGGTAACACGGTCCTCGGTCTCCTGACCGGATTCCTCGCCCCAGGGCCCTCATTTACTCATGAGTAATTGCTGCAATTTTCAGAGAAAACACTACCGGCACGGTCATGTTTGAACATTTCATCAAATATGACGTGAGCCCAGTTAGGAGGGATGGTAGTGTCCTTGGCCCGCAAATGAGGGCAGAGAAATGAACTCCCTACCCTGTGATCTTCCTAGGATCATTCCTGCCGTCAGGATTTGGAACTGTGGGTGAGGAAATGACTTGGGGCCTCACAGCCTGGTCGATGGGACCACGTGGGGAGGCAGGCTGCGAATGGCTGACGGAGGCCTTACTTCCAATTGCCTCTTGTTAGTTAGGGCCACGTGGGAAAGAGAAGGCGGAGCGGGAGGCGGAAGCCACTTCCGTAGCAATGCATTTCTCTTTGCACACTCATCGTAGGCACGCAGCACTGACAGACTAATTATAGCTTTAGCGCGAGCATTTCTCTCTTTCTGCATTTTGTTTGCAAACAGCCAATTACTTCCATCCCGCATGCCGGAAAAACACAAAAACCACACCGCGGACTACTCATTTATGTTTCTGGCTAAGTTCAGCTGTCCACTTATCTCCCCTCTTTTCAGTTTTATTTGTTTCAGGTCGGGTTTCTAACCCCTCTTCCACCCCCACCCAGCTATTTCTTGCGTCTTTCTAACCTGACTTCAGACCCAAGTTCCAGGTGTGTGTTATCTTACCCATGAGCAGCCTTATCTACTTTGGAATGTCCCGAGAGAGTCAACAAAACCAAACACCTCTACGTTCCTTAAGACAACAAGGACGTTCATCCCCCCGCATACTTAGCGCATCTCCTGTACGCGGGGCACTGCCGGTCACTCCGAGGATGGTAAGCCATGGGACCTTGCCATAAAGGACCTTAGGACTGACTGAGTCAATAAAAGAATGAGTGGATAATGTGGGGTCACCTGAACTGGAAAAAAAAACCCAAGTTCTAAAGAAAGGCGGCAGAAACAGAAAGAATCAGCGTGGCATACAAACCCGATACTGCAGTTCTGGGGCTGGGTTCCTGTTCTCTCTCGTGCGGCGCATAAAAGGAGGAAAATCTCCGAAAGACGGATCTGCGATTCAAAGTCTGTCTCCATCCCCCTCATTTTGTCTGCCTGTGACCTATAGATGAAAGAGGAAGTCAAGAAATGCCCTGGATTAATTATCTCCAAAGTTTTCTTACAGCAGAATTAGTTTATCATGTCCTCTCTGGATCATTTTTCTCGTAGATCAGGAGTTAGCAAAGTATTGGCCCAAGGGCCAAATCCAGCCCGAAGCCACCTGTTTTTGAGAATAAAGTTTCATTGTAACTCAGCTACCCCCAAATGTGTAGGGATTGCCTGTGGCTGAGTTTGCACCACAGCTCACTGGAGTTCAGGAGCTGGACGGAGACTGTACCGCTTAAAATACTTACCACTTGGCTCTTTGTAGAAAGTCTGGCCACCCTTTAGAGTACGCAGGAAAAAAGACATCAGGGAATACCAGCGCGGAAAGGTTCTTGAAAAGTCGTTTGGTAACGCAAAGTGGCAAGAAAAAGGTGTATGTTTTGTAAAAGAAATGCAGACAGTGTGGACAAGTGCCAGGCTGTTTTTCCTCCAGCCGCAGGGAGCACGGAGCCATGGCGTCTGTATGGGAGCTTAGACACAGCTCCCAAATGATGCCACCTGTCTAGAATTATCTTGGCCATCATGGCCAAAATCCATTCAACAGACTTTTCTTGAAGACTTCTTCCCTCAGAACAGGAGATACAAAGACAAAGAAGCTAGAAGCCAGCTCCAGCTTCTGACAAGGCAGACATGCAATCCTTGCAAAACAAGGGTTACCCAATCAAATATCCCAGTGAGTACGGACATAGGGGCAAGTGGACAGGAACCCTCACCCTACCTGGAGAGGCAGACAGGAGCCCACTCTGTGGTTCTGGCATGTGGTGCCTTTTATTATTAAAAAAAAATTTTTTTAATGTTTATTTATTTTTGAGAGAGAGACAGAGAGGGGGAGCCAGGAGGGGCAGAGAGAGAGAGGGAGACACAGAATCTGAGGCAGGCTCCAGGCTCTGAGCTGTCAGCGCAGAGCCTGACGCGGGGCTCAAACCCACGAACCGCGAGATTGTGACCTGAGCTGAAGTCAGATGCTTCACCGACTGAGCCACCCAGGCGCCTGGTGGTGCCTTTCATTCTTACGGGAGAATCTGAATGGAAACCAAGAGCCTATCCATCTGCCAGGGACATGAAGAGTCTACTAGCTGCCTTCCTGGCCACGACTAAGGAGACATCCAGGAGGAAGGAGTCTCACCTCGATTCTCAAACATCATTTGGGGACCCAAGTTGAAGCCTGGATTGCTTAGGGGTGATGCCCTAAAATCTGGACTCTGGTGTAGCTTTCCCATGAAGTCAGCCTCGTTTGCCCAGTCTTACAACCAATCAGACCCACTGATAATGTGTCGGGCAAGCCCACAGCAGGAGCCAGAACGCCCGGTGGCAGCGGTCAGTACTGGTTTGTTGAGAGAAACACACGGAGGAGGAAAGAAATTAACACCCGTCTTTTGCTCCATTACCGACAGCTGCCCAAAATGCAGACGAGCGCCTCCTGTTGGCCACAAGGATGGTGCGCTCAGCGGTGGCTCTCTCCAGGCAAGGGCGATGACTTCTAATGGCGATGGGACGCAGGTGTTCGTGTCATTTCACCGTTGCTTTGGGAATTTAATTTTAGGTTTCCTGAAGACGGGAGATTTGGACTGGTAATGGTGGGAGAATTTTGCAGAACTCCACTGATCTACCTGAATCCTCAGGATTACCATTGAGAGTGGAGTGAGTTGTCTCCCAATCGGATCCAACGCCATGGCTTCAAGACCCACCGAAAACAGGCTGTCACGCAGGCACGGTTGCTTTTCCTAGACGATATTTTCTGAAAATTAATCTCCAGAATGCTTCCAAGTCTGGTTTTATGGGAACCTCTTAAAACATACAAACAAACGTGTTCTATGTTATTATTTCAGCCAGCAACTCAAAGCCAAAAATAGACTCTCACTTTGCAGCAGAGGAGGACGGGGAGATCACAGCGATGGACTCCTTCAGTAGTATCTTTCCGGCATGTTCACCAGTACCCACAGTGTATCGGCAATAACGGCCACCATTTCCCGGGGGGCTTCCAAGGGTCAGTCTCTGTTCCAATAAGCACTTGACGGGTACCACCTTCTGTTGTACTCATCAGTATCCAGAGGTAGGAGCTGAGGTGCAGAAAGGGACTGCAGCTGCCGAAAGTCCATGGAGGCTGGACTTGAACTCCAGGTGGACTGATGTGATGGGCTGCACTTCAGTCTTTACCCCGCTGCCTCTTCTGAAGGAATCGATGCGAATGGATTAATGAGTCCTGTCTGCTGAGGCAGGCGGGCTCTGGGGGACACAGACACTTTGGCTCCTGCCCCAAGTTTACGACCAGGTAGGGAGACAACGCTTGGTACAAAACACACATACACATCCATGGAACGGGATGGACAAATGGGTAGCAGGCAAGTGCCCTCCCCCTGCTCTCCCAGGGGTGCCCCTCCCAGAACGACACACTACATTTTATAGGTCAGGAAGAGCAACTTCTCTTCCTATTTATTCCTTGTGCTTCACCCATCACACACATTACCCCAGTCCTCCCATTTGTCCCATGAGGGTGGGGATTATTATTCCCATTTTATGGAAGTGGTGATTGAGGCTCAGAGAGGTTGAGCAAGTGGCCAGATCTCACAGCCGAGAAATGGTGGAGTCAGGGTTCACGCAGCGGTGTGTGGCAGACGAAAAAAAGCCTGAAGATTCCCGTGATACCGTGTATCTCCCCTGGAAATACAGGAATACTGTGGTGGGTTTTATTTCTTCCTGGCTGGAAAGGGCAGCTGGGGGCTGGAATGCTCGGGGGGGGGGGGGCCAGAAGTGAAGCCACTGATTGATCTGAAGGTAGTTGGACCATCAGGAAGTTCACAGTCCGTTCCTTGAGGACTTCCTGGGACCGGGCTGTCCACGATTGCAGAAATTACTCCAGATCTGCCTATCAGGAGACCTGGGAGTCCAGCATATTCCCCACCCTGGGAACCAACAGTTTGCATTGTGAATAAAGGGAGAAGAGCCAGTGGAAACAGGACCGTCCTGTGTTCTGTGAGTGGAGGCGGCTTTGCTACAGGAAGCGGGAGGTAGGCAATGTGGGACTGCACTGTGTACAAACGCCTCAGAGAGGAAGGCGTTTTCCTCATTCCAACTCAGGGGTATTGTACTGGGAGGTTTGTTGCCCAAGGCTTCCCCATAATGATTTTTTAAATGATTCATTCCTCAATTAGTGATGTTTTATTGCTGCTTTACCACAGAGCTTTCAGAATCATTCCCTCCACCCCCGCCCCCCTCCGGAAACGTGCACAGCCTCTGCCCACATTTAATCACGCCGTCCCCTCCCTTTCTGGTCTGTCCTCCAACTCCTGCGTCGCCAAGATGAGAGGAGCACACATTAATCGTAGGAAATCAGCAGCAGGAGCTAAAATGCATATTTGAAAAAAATGGGTTGGCCTCTATTTCTAAGGATGCTGCCGCCGATCCGTCAAAGGCAGCTCAAGATGGTTTTAAAAGCAGTGGAGAGTGGATCAGACAGAGTAAAGCGGGTCCAGTTCCCCTGACCCGGTCTACGCGTATGTGCATGTGCGCATGTGTGCATGAGTGTGTGCATGTGCACGTGTGTGCTCAGCACAGAGCGTTCCTTACCGGGCTAAGGCTGCGGTGCCAGCATCCAGAGGGAAAGCACCCGAAGCTGTGTCCCGGGGAGGGTACAGTCTAGCCAATCAAATCCACAGCAGGTGCCCGGTCGAGGCGGGGGCCAGGCGAGCAGGGGGTGGAGCCATGGTGCGGAGCCGCAGTGCGCATGCGGCCTGGGCTGGTGCCCGCTGCCCGGATGACCTCGTCTCTGCCTCCGGCGCCCTGTGACACCGGTGGGGTTCTTACTGCAGGTTCGCAGGTGAGACTTGAAGAAACTGCCAGGGAGCAGTTGTCCCCCCTTAGCCTAAGCGCGTGACCAGATGACGGGGGAAGCGACAGGATGCTCAGGCAGGCAGCATCCATGCCTAGTGCTCAGGGTTCTCGTAAAGGCACGGGGAGGGGCGGCCACGTGTCTCTGTCACGTGAGCGTTGCACTCCCGATTTCCGCTCACGTCGTGATCCCAGGGTCGTGAGATCGAGCTCCCTACCCTGTCCGGCTCCTCGCTGAGCATGGAGCCTGCTTACGATTCTCTCTCTCTCCTTCTGTCCCTTCCTTGCTCGTGCTCTCTGTCTAAAATAAAATTAATTAATTAATTAATCAATTAAAAATAAAATAAAAAGCATGGGGGAATGGAAAGGTTGTATCAAAGGGTTGGAAGGACCCACAGAGCACATGTCTTTTGCGTTTTCTGCCCAGTTACCTGGAGACTCACTTTCTAGTTTTCGCCATATGCAGTTTCCTTCAGATTTATACAGAGTCCTTTAACGTGCATATATTCGTAGCTTTTTAGGGCCATCAACCTCTCAAACATTCTTGGGATCCCGGCAGAAAACAAAGGGCACAGTCTGTAGGATGAACAGTTCAAAAAAGGCTGTGTACAGAGCTGTGGCTGGTGCAGAGAAGCCACGAGAGACGCTCCTTGAGCCAGAAACGGAAGTGCTCCCAACGCTGGCAGGCGGGAGGGGCGGGGAGAGGAAGCCATTGCCACAAAGCAGAGATGGGGGACCCGCGAGCAGAGCTGGTGTGGGCAGCAGAAAGACACAGCCAGCCTTCCCCGGCCCCATAGGGCAACAGCTGGGCGCCAGAGCCCTGCCCTCCCCCCATCTCGCTCTGAGCCTTCTATCACCTGAGACATCCTGGAAACCAAAGGAAATCTCTGCGTCCATGCAGCATGCACAGAGGGGTGGCCAGAGTGAGAGTGGACCTGGAAGGGCACGTGGAAGGTCCTCCGCCCGGCATCTGGTGGAAACAATAGGCCAGCTCGTCAGAAGAATGCCCAAGCACGCAAAATAGCCCCGGACGCTTTCAGGGAGTCCGTGAGCTCCTTTCAACCCATCCTGCACCTCAGGGTGAAAGTTCCCGATGGAGATTGACGGCAATAGATTTTTTTCTAGGTAAAAAGCCTTGGGTGTGTGCTCACCTCAAAGCCCGCTAACAGCTGAGCGGACGAACGGTCTGCACGCGGGTACGCAGGTCACACGTACAGTAATCCAACGTTTCTTTTCTTGTTTCTACAAAACAAAAGAATAAAAAAGCCCCAGAGAAGGACCAGGTGAAATGGAACACCACCCTAAGTGATTCTAAGGGGCTGTTCAAAATGGTGGCTATTTAATGGAAAGCTTGTGGCTGGGATTTACAAGGTAAATAAAATCAACTGTAGGAAGGGAAGGAAAGATTTTGAACCCAAAACATCCCGCCTCTGTTTGGTTTGTTAAATGAATCGCAAACATGGGGGCAGACAGTCGTGAGGATCTTGACTCAAATGTTTGATTGCCTTCTCTCATAAATGCTTTAAAAATTCTCTGGCTTCTTAAAGTTACTGACATTCACTTCAAGAAAAAGGCCTACCTAACCTTTGGCTTTAGTTTTGCATTCATCTAGGTAATAAAGCCGCTTAGGATCTTCGGCCCAACAATGTATGTTCTGCTTAAAACAGTGAAGTGTCTGTTTTTGCACAAAAAACCGTGCTCAGCGTCACTCGTCGGCAGGAAAATGCAAATCGAAACCACCATGAGATATCACCGTCGCCTGTCCAAATGGCTAAAATAAAAAACGCAAGGAATATCAAGTGTTGGCGAGGGTGTGGAGAAAAGGGAACCCTCGGGTGCTGTTGTTGGGAAGGCAAGTTGGCGTGGCCACTGTGGAAAACAGTGTGGAGGGTCTTCAAAAAATTGAAAATAGAAATCCCATATGACCCAGTCCTTCCATTACTGGGTATTTACCCAAAGAAAATGAAATTACTAACTTGAAAAGATACCTGCACCCCCACATTCACTGCAGAATTATTTACAATAGCCAAGCTGTGGAAACGACCTAAGTGCCCATCAGTGTGCAAATGGATAAAGAAGATGTGGGGTTTATATGTGTGTGTGCGCAAATAGAATAGAATAGAATAGAATAGAATAGAATAGAATATTATTCAGCTATAAAAAAGAAGGAGATGTTGCCATTTGTGACAATAATGGGTGAACCTTGAGGGCATTATGTTAAGTGAAATAAGTCTCAGAGAAAGATACCATGTGATGTCACATGTAAGTGGCATCTTAAAAAGAAAGAAACAAAGAAAACAAAGACCAAGCTCACAGATAGAGCAGACTGGTGGTTGCCAGAGGTGGGGGTGTTGGGGGCGGTGGGTGAAATGGGTGAAGGGGGTCGAAAGGTACAGGCTTCCAGCTCACGGGTATGTAACATACACCATGACGACTGTAGGTAATGACGCTGTACTGTATATTTGAAAGTTGCTAAGAGAGCAAATCCTAGAAGTTCTCATCACTAGGAAAAAATATGTATACGGTGACAGTCGTTAAGTACTCTTATGGTAATCATTTTGCACCAACATCAAATCCTGCTGTATACCTGAAGCTAATATAAAGATGTTCTTAAAGATGATGCAAACTGTTTATTGTGTTTTTAGTTGAATCATGAGGGTGGTGCTTCATGGACTGTTTCGAGTAATGCCTCGTACCCATTGTTTCTTAACATACTGGTTTTGGTTGCTTGTGAGCGTTCGAGATGACAGTCTGGTCCCTTGAGAAAAGTGTTTGGTACCTGAGTGTCTGCAAACAGAAAGAGGCTTTTGTTTCCTAGGTTTTTCTTCCCCTGTGGGCTCCACGGTAGAAACCAGTGGACCTGAATTCCTCGGGGGTCCCACTCAGCTGATATTTTCATCAGCGTGGCCTAAAGTTAGCGGGCCGTGCCTCTCACCCACACCGGTGGCCCGTGCCTCAACGAATGGCTTTGATCACGTGTTAGGTGCAGGATGTTTGTGACACAAAAGCGAGAATCAGGTCAGGCACCTCTTAAGCCTCTGCCCTTCGACCCATAGAGTCACCTATACCTTTGAACTTTTCCAGGAAGTGGTGGCAGGGTGGGTATCAGTAGCTTAGAATTTTTTTTCAATTCCTTCCTAATGATTTGGAATTACCAGAAACGTAGAAGTGAACTAACTTCCTTTCTGCCTTTTACCCTCCTCTGGGTCTCCACCAGCCTCCCTTGGCCCTCCATCCTGTATCTTTATTTGCCACAGAGACCCCTCCCCCAATAACTCTTGGAGAGGAAACAGCACTGTGGGAATTACAGAAATCACCTCCCCTTGGTTACCGACAGAGAAGCACGCAGAGGGGGTCGCCGGTCCCTAGAAGGAGAGGGAGGGAGGGTGTGTGAGCCCTCTCTGTCCCCCTTACCAGATACCCTGCTGCTTCAGAGGTAATTACCTTATTCTGGGCATCCGTCTTACAGAGCAGACGGCAGCCCATCAGGGTAGTAGGGTTGCATTCTCCCGAGAGTTGGAACCTCATTGTGAAATGTCCCAGGAGCCACATGCCATTTTTATGAAAACCTGAAGAGGTTAGAGAAAAGAGTGAAAAAATAAGGAGGCTTTTGCTGAAAAGAAGGGAGCTGTTTGCCAAAAGAGGGAATTCGGGCTTAGGAAGTTCTGTTTTGAAATTCTTATTTCTTAGAGAGAGACAGAGAGAGGGAGGGAGGGGGAGGGCTTGTTACTGAGTTGAGTGACATTTCTCTTTATTAAAAAGTTAGAAAGTCTGGCAGAATTGCTGATAAAAACACAGTCCTACACTGTGGTTTGGTTTTGTTTTGTTTTTGCCAGCTATGCTTTTTTAGCTGTTTGCATTAGGACTGTTAAATTAAGGGTTCTCGCAGGAGAAAAACTTGTTATTGCTTTAGCAAGTGAAACTTTTCAAAAATGTGTGTGTGTGTATTTTTTAATGCTATAGCATGTGTGTGTGTGTGTGCGCGCACGTGTGTGGTTGTTGTGTTGTTTTAGCGTCAGCTGGGGTCTTGGAAAGGGAAGGGTGTCTATGCCGTAAGATCTTTCCCCACCTGGCTGCCATTAAGTGACCTCCGGTCTGCCGGTCCCAGCGGCCCCTGCTTGAACACCAACACCAGGCTTTAATGCACGAATATCACCTGTAGCCGTTAGGCTACATACCACATTAGGTGCTCCCGAGTTGTGGCACATGTAATCGGTGCTCCTCGGGGGAGAGTGTCAGGAAAGGATGGTCTGCCTGGACTTCAAATTGCCTTGCCTCTCAGTCTCAGCTAAAATCAAGCCATTAACTTGGCTTTAATGTGGAGATTTTGTGGTTCAGTTTTCTTTGGTGGTATCCATTAAAAAGGGGGGGAAGGGGAGCTGAATTGATTGGCATAGCCTTCAGGCATTTAGTATATATTATTAATATTTCGTATGTATTATTAATATTCCCTACTTGCAGCAAGAGCTGTCACGGCTTAATCAGAGCTAGCCCACGCTCCAGAATTAAACCACGGTTTTTTTTTTGTGGTCACCTGAATTCCAGGTTGGACTAGGCTAAGAGTATCTCGTAGCATCTTCAAGTGACTTTTGTGTTAATTAGCCAAACCTTTCTTTAAAATGCCACACAGGGGCGCCTGGATGGCTCAGTTGGTTAAGCATCCGAGGGACTCTTGTAGATTTCAGCTCAGGTCATGATCTCACAGCTTGTGGGTTTGAGCCCTGCGTCGGGCTTCATGCTGTCAGTACAGAGCCTGCTTGGGATTCTCTCTTTCCCTCTTTCTCTGCCCCCAGCCCCTGTCCACACACGCTCTCTCCTTCAAAATAAATACATTGATTTTTAAAAATGCCACACAGACTTGTAAAAACTTGTTTCTGTCTATTTTTGGATTGATTGGCATTGTCACCGTGCATGTTTGTTTTAATGAGATGGACAGCTCAGAGCCCTGCTGGGATACATCCCAAACCCAGTTGACTCAAACAATCGATTAAAACTTTTTTTTTTTTTTTTTTTTACTGCCCACCCAAGATGTGTATAGCACTGTGCTAGTCTGCAAGGGGGATGTAATCTAATCCCTGTTTTTTTAGGAATTCAAGATCTCATTGGAAAGAATAATACATGGCCAATTAAATGGATGCAAAAGGTGGTCCATGGATCTAGGCAAAACGAGTAATACCAGGAGGGAATTCAGCCAGGGGTTCCAAAGAACTGGAGGTCGCAGTGGATTCCAGTCGGGGGAGCCTTTGGGGGGTTGACTCAGGCCTTTAAAGAACCAGTTAAGGCAGAGGAGCTGCAGGGGGTTCCCCGCCATATACTGGTTATTCAGCGTTTGGGTTTCTCGGCCCAAGGGCAGTCACATGCAAGGGGGGTCTGATTGGAGGGGACCTTGACCCCCAGGCTTGGATCTTGTGGGCAGGGGCAGTTCCCTGAGGGATGTGAAATACTCAGGGCCTGGCTGTGCTAACGGATTAGGCACAAGGGAGATGAAACAGGCTCTTGCAAGACTCAAGACTGGAGTTCCTGACAATCTGGACCATGGGGACATGAAAGGATTAAAAAAAAAAATTTGATAGTCAAAAAGCTATGGTGGAATGAGCGAGGCAAAAACGTAGAGGGAGAGCATGCCAGGCACATCTCTGCTCATGTCAGATGTTGTAAAAGCACAGGGCCTTGTGCAAGGGAGGAACTCTTGGGCATTTATTGAGTGAATAAATGAATGAATGGATGCATTTATTTTCCTGCTCATAAAACCTTCACCAGTAGACCATTGGCTCCTAGAACTTTATTACGCCAATAAAAGTGATCTTATGTAGTAGTTTCCCTCCAAACAGACTTGGCGGAGATGAAGTGGCTTCTCAGTTGACCCTCTTTCTCTGGGCTCATTTCACCCGCTTGCCCCCAAATTATTCAAACACGCCATCTCTCCCTTTCCTTTCAAGGCTGTAGTTCCTCCCAGGAGGAGCCCCTTGGACTGGCTCGGGAAAGTTCTCGTGGCCCTTTGTGGACCTACCGTGTGCAGCTGGAATTCACAGGTTATGTGCCTGTCTCCTTCTCCAAACCAGGCTTCTCCAGTGCGGGCACAGAAAGTCATCTTTCTAACGCAGCTGAGAGGTAGAAACAGAAACTGTTTCCTACCCGGATGGAAGTCATCAAGCCTGGCCATTTGCCTCTATGTATACAGCACTGTTTTGCTCCCTAGGCCAACGCTCCTCACTCTCATGCAACTTACCCTTTATTTAGGGAACCAATAAGTTGCAGATAATATTTGCAAAGTGCTATGGTGAGCCCTTGTGGAGAAATGCAGAGGAGAGCAGCGTAGGACATTCAGCTGAGTGAGTGGGTGTGGATCCCCCCCAGGGGTCTCCTTGATTTGCTCAGTAAGGCCCGTTTAACCAAAGGGGATAAATATCCGGTCTGTATCTTCATCCCGTCTTTACTGTTAGATGCAAAGCTCTTAGGTAGGGCTAGATTGCAGTGGTTATCGGAAGTGCCTTGTGTGTGATAATTCTTATTGTTTCCAGTGTTCTGGTTGATGTTTTCGATTAGTCTGGAAGCTTTCGATATTTCCTGATCTTGGAGCGGGCACAGGGCTTGTCACCAGCACCTCTCATTGCCACTCAAATGAGCTGGTGATGTTCCTGGGGTGTTAGTAGTTGGGGGTGAGGGTACTCTGTCAGCGGAGGAAGCTGAAAAGCCCCTCTAAATCTTCAGTATAGGGACTGTCTCCCTCTCTCACCCTATTGCTCTTTTAATTACATAATTGATCCATTCTTAATGGGTGGGGATGAGAAGAAAGGGAGAAGGAAACTAAAACAGAAAGAGGAGAGTGAAATAATCCCAGCAGCTCCTTGTTAATATCGCTGTATGGCTCCAAATACTTAGAGAAATTATTTCTTTCTTAAATTTTACAACAGATAGGATTATACTACCAATTTTCACACTAACAGAGAATTTCCGGGGCAGTAAATGGTGTCAGTCTGTGTTCTAAGGAGTGGCAGAAATTGCCCAGCTCCAGAGAACAGGGACCCTGCAAAAAGGACAAGGGCCCATCTGGTTGCCCTCCCTCGGGGGCAGTTCCATTGTTACAGGAATATATTTTATTTAAAAAACAATATCTGTGTCAAAGATTTCACTGCTCATATAAATAATAACTTGTAAACCCATATTCTTATACTTCCATTGAACAGAGTACTGTGTGCTCATTCAGAGTTGAAAACTCTGATAAACATCTGTGTCCAGATAGCCTCCCACACTTAATGATGGTCTTTGGATAGGCACCAGAGCAGCCATCAGCTGTGCCCCGCTAAGACCTTGGCCTTCTCTGCCTCTCGTGCTGAGCCGAGCAGACAGTTGACTCAACGCTGATGGCCCCGTTTCTGGTGCCTGGGAGCCAAATCATACTTGTGCGTGTTTACGGGGAGCCATGTTTTCACCCCAGCTCTGCTGGGGAAGCCTTAGGTGACTGACAACTTAGGAGGGAACGGGAAGGTGCCATTGTTCACCCTCATTGTGGGTGCTGAGTGGGCACAGCTGGTGTCACAGATGCCATGAGACCTGGTGAGGTGGGTCCAGAGGGTCACTGGATGAGTGGGAATAAAAACAGTAAGAAGAATGGGAGAAAATACTTACAAATCATATGTCTGATAGGGGTCTAGAATATAAAAAGGACTCTTACCACTCAACGATAAAACCACAAACTGCTTAATTTAAAAATGGGCAAAGGAAATATCAACAAAAGCCAAAGTCTGGAAAGAGCCCAAATGTCCATCAACTGACAAATGGATAGAGAAGGTGTGGTATATATACACAATGGGATATTACTCAGTGATCAAAAAGAATGAAATCCTCCCACTTGCAACAATGTGGATGGAACTAGAGTGTATCACGCTAGGCCAAATAAGTCAGGCGGAGAAAGACAAATAACATAATTTCACTCATATGTGGAATTCAGGAAACAAGAGAGATGGACGTAGGGGAAGGCAAGCAAAAACAAGATGAAAACAGAGGGAGACAAGCCACAAGAGACTCTTAAATACAGAGAACAAACTGAGGGTTGCCAGCGGGGGGATGGGCTAAATGGGGGATGGGCATGAAGGAGGGCGCTTGCTGGGATGAGCGCTGGGTGTTGTACGTAAGTGATGAATCACTAAGTCCTATTCCTGAAATCATCATTACACTACATGTTAACTAACTTGGGTTTAAATTAAAAAAAAAAAAATACAGGCAAAGGATTTGTATGGATGCTTCTTTAAATGCATACAGATGGCCAACAAGCACTTGAAAAGATGTTCTACATCATTAATCGGCAGGGAAACATAAACCAAAACCACAAGGAGATGCCACTTCACACCCACTAGGATTGCCGTGGTAAAAAAGGTAGTGTTTTCGAGGCATTTTGAGTGTTGGCAAAAATGCGGAGGAACTGGAGTCCTCACACGTTGCTGGTGGGAATGTAAAATGACCCAGCTGCTGTGGAAAACGGTCTGGCAGTTCCTCAAAAGGTTAAACGGAGAGTTGCCGTTTGACCCACCAATTCCACGTATAGGTGTATGCCCGTGAGAACGGAAAACACACGTCTGCACAAAGTTGTGCACAAATTGTTCATAGCAGCGTTATTCGTAAGAGCCCACAGGTGGCTGGACCCAGTGTCCATCAACTGATGAGTGGATAAACACCACGTGATCTATCTCTACAATGGAATGTTATCGGGCCATAAAAGGAGGCAAGTGCCAATAACATGCTAAAGTGGATGAACCTTAAAAACATGGTAATGAACGAAGTCAGACCAGAATAGGCAAATCTATCGAAACAGAAAGTAGGTTGGCGTTGCCTGGAACTAGGGACGTTTGGGGGGATGGCAGTGACTAATTAAAGGGGATGGGTCCCTTTGGGGGTGATGAGCATGGTCCGTAATCGGCCATGGTGGTGTTTACAGAGCTCTGTGACTGTACTAAAAACCACTAGCGTGCGTACTTTAAAATGGTGAGCTTTATGTTATGTGAATTTTATCTCAATGATAATATAAAAAAATCAGTGAAGGGCAAGTTTACATAGTTTTTGGCCCCTAAGAAACTCCCTTAAAAGGCCCTCTTAGGCTTTGTTAGCAGAAAACTAAATAAACAGCAAGAGTGTAAACAGTAGATGTGTCCTGATGGGGCAAAGGGAATATGGAGAGTATGTGTTGATGAGTCTGGGAAAAACAGACAAAAATGCTCTTTACCTGGGATAACTGGGAGAAAGGTTATACCTGGATAGGAGAAGGAGAAAGAGAGGAAGGTTGTTGTGTTAAGTAAAGTAGCCAGGACTCATCAAAGGCTTGGCTTGAGCAAAAACAGAAAGGAAGTGAGGGCGTTCACCAAGCAGGTATCTGGAAATCTCCCAGGGAAAAGCATTCCCAGCAGATGGAACAAGATCACAGGCTCTAAGGTGAGAACAGGCATTTTGAAGGGATCGCTCTGGCTGCCGGTTGAGAACAGACTGTAGAGTGAACACCCAGTAGAAGTAGGGAACTCATCAGACTATCATGTGATCTGGGTGAGAAATGATGGCGGCTCAGACCAGAGTGGGAGCAGTGAAGGTGCTGAAAAGTGGTCAGGTTCGGAATATATTTCCCAGGGAGCCAGTAGAATTTCTGTTTAGTGAGAGAAAGTGAGGATAGGAAGATAAATCCAGAAGTTGTGGCTTGATCGTCTGGAAGGAAGGAGCTGCCATTAGGCAAGATGGAAAAGGCGTGAGAAGGGAGGTCAGGACCTCCTTTGGATGTGCTGTGGGAGATGTCCATTAGACAAACAGGAGGATCTGTCAAGCAGGCAGTTGGATAAATGAGTCTGGAGTTCAGGAAATAGTCTGGGCTGGAGATATAAATTTGGGAGTCATTGGCACGGAGGTGGTGTTTAGAACCACGGAAGGAGCAAGATCGCTAAGATCCCCATTTAAGGACGAAGTAACATACATGTGGATAGAGAGTGGTAATATCTTCTATCTGTTGAGTTCCAGCGATGAGCTCATGTTATAACCGAAAACACACATCGCAGATAAGCTTCTCTAGAAATGCATATTTAACAGGCTTCAGCTGCAGGCACCCAGAGTATATCTGCGGAAGTGTTTCATCAGTACCTTAGGAGTACATGTATCAACATCGCGTGAAGTCCCTTTTGTTCTAATTCCGCTCTTCATTTTTTGGTTATTTTTCCCTTCTCCCACACACGGTCCAGCTTGTGATAGGTGTGTACAAGAGCGGGTTGGTTGGTTGGGACATTGGCAAAAAAGTGGGTGCTCGCCTTACCTAACGATGCATTTGCACTGTTCCCATGTAGAGAAAGTGGTTTGACAGTTGAGGGTCAGAGGATGGTAAAAAGCAACCCTTTGCATGGTGAGATCACTGAGCAAACATCAAGTCCATCCAGAAGAGGCAAGTGGGACGCCGACTGGTCCAGAAACGACGCCAGGGAGGGATGATTGCAGATCTGTGGGGTTGTGCCTGGAGAAGAGGGGAACATGGGTCGGAATTATATTCAAATATTTGAAAGGGCACAGATTTACTTTATGTTTATTTTATGGTTATGTTTATTTTATGTTGCTCTAGATACAACTAGGATTCGTGGCTAAGGATTGCAAACAGACAAATTCCATTTAAATGGGGAAGCACTTTCAAATAATTCAGGCCGCGAACCTGTGGTGCTGGGTGGTTTGGGCACAGTGCTTGCACCACCCTGTGGACACGGCAGGTGGAAGCTGAGGGACCACCAATCCGGGTGCAAGCGGAGGGTCTCCCACAATGGACCAGGACCCCTGAGTGCACTGCCACCTTGCACATCCCGGGACTCTAGGGGAGCATGTCCTTAAAATGATGGGATGGATTTCTGAGGGGGCTTGAGAGTTGCTACATTTCCATGGCACAAACAGACCCTCATTCTTCAAAGGGTCACGGCGCAACTTACACGCCTGTTTGGTTGAACCAGCTAACTCGGGTTGAGTGAAACCGTAGGTTGTAAATGATGCATTCCGAGAGTTAGACCTGGCCAGTGGCCAGTCTAACTGGGTGGCGACTGGGTGGCGCAGTCGGTTAAGCTCAGGTCTGATGCCTCAGAGCCTGGAGCCTGCTTCCGATTCTGTGTCTCCCTCTCTCTCTGACCCTCCCCCGTTCATGCTCTGTCTCTCTCTGTCTCAAACATAAAAAAATAAATAAATAAATAAATAATAAAAAGCTAGATTAGAAATACACTCTGCATTTCTATGCCCGAACTGCCCTCCATTCTCTAGAGATCTCTGGATTCTCTATTTTCTTATCTTTTTTTTCTTTTTAGTTTATTTACTTATTTTGAGAGAGACAGAGACAGCACGAGTTGGGGAGGGACAGAAAGAGAGGGAGAAAGAGAATCCCAAGCAGGTTCTGCCCTTTGAGCGTAGAGCCTGACGCGGGGCTTGAACTCACGAAACCATGAGATCGTGACCCGAGCTGAAACCTAGAGTCGGACGCTTAACCAACTGAGCCCCGCAGGCTCCCCTGTCTTCAGTGTTCCAGGTGCTAATGTGGTTTAATCGTAACACTTTTAAAGAAATGTTTTAAATGAAAAAAGAAATGGTTAAAGTTTGGATACAAACGCTTGCAATCATGAACTGTTCTCAGTGAAACGGACCACAGAGATCATCTGATCCTATCCTCATTTTATAGACAAAGAGAATTCGCGATCCAGACAGTGGTTTACCCAAGAGCAGGTAGTGGATTCAAACCTTCTCCTCTCATTCCCTCTTACGTGCTTTATCCACAATTATTTTATATTTAAGATTTAGCAACAGCTACAATATGAAAAGTACTTACAGCGTGCCAGGCATTGTGACGGCCGTGCATTATGTATACATTTTCTTATTTAAAATGTCATCTGCAGGGGCACCTGGGTGGCTCAGTCGGTTGAGCGTCCGACTTCGGCTCAGGTCATGATCTCGTGGTTCATGGGTTCGAGCTCTGCCCGCATCGAGCTCGCTGCTGTCGGCACAGAACCTGCTTCGGATCTTCTGTCCACTCCCTCCCCCCCCCCCCCCCCCGCCCCTCCCCTACTTGAGCTCTCTCAAAATTAAATTAAAAGAATTTAAAATGTCATCTGCACGTGCTATCTTTGGAATATTTATGCTTTAGAAGGAAGCAACTGCTTAGAACCAGTGGTGGGCCAAATGGCTTTCTCTGATCTTTCCTACCACGTGGGTCTCATCGTAAGTGATAACTGTTGGAGGCTCTCGTACCAGCCCTGCCCCGCCCTCCCCCTCCCCACCAGGCCTAGAGAGTGCCCGCAGCCCCCAGCTCAGCTGGCACACAACTGTTTCGGGGCCCATTCCCATATTTCAGTCAGTCTGTCTGGAGAACAATGCAGCTCCCGAAACACCCTAATGCTCAAATGTAAGGAGAAAGGGACAATGTAAAATTCCAGGCTCTGTGTGTGACCTGTGCCCTTGGGGAAACCAAGTGTGGTGCCTGGGAACTCATCATGAAACAAGGAAGCTCATGTTTTCCAGCATCACTCAGCGCTCGCTTCTACATACTGTAGGGAGGTGTAATGCGCGTTCCTCTTCCCACATCTTTGATCTTTTTTCACGAAGCTAATGTGGGAGAATTCTTTCTTTCCCTGGAGTGTCAGACGTCCTGTCAACTCACCATAAAGACAAGGAAGAGATTTCCTTTTCCACAAGTGAGGACAGATGTGGCCCGGTGTGGATTGTTGTTGTAAGAGATGAATACAAATGTTCTCGTTACTGAGTGCCAAGTTTTACTTCTCCAGAGTTCCCCGAAAGCCCTCCAGCCGGGGCTCTCACCCCCTGACCTTGACAAGACGTCCTCTGCCACTGGAGCAGTCTCCAGTTGGATGGGAAGGCGTGTTGCGGTCTTCTAACAGCCGCCCCGCAGCGTCTAACCAAACGGCTCCCCTCTTGGAACTGTGTTTATGGCCCTTGCTGATGAGACCCATAGCAAAGGAAGAAAAAAATAACAAATAGGGCAGCCGTGTCGGATTCTAGGAGTAGAGGCAAACCCAGGAGGGAGGTTGTCAAAAAGGCAGTTCACTGGGGAAAGACATTTAAAAAAAAATTTTTTTTTAAATATGAATTAAACAAGTAGTTTGGAACAAATGCCTTTATTTATTTAGGGGGGATAATTCTTTTTCTGATAAATTTGAAAGTCTAGCTGAAAACTCCTACTCTGTTAGAAAATATAAATTGCCAAAAATGATTCAAGAAAAAAAGATGAATTTCTGAATAAGCTACCAGTGACCAGGGAAGATATTGAGAAGGGTCTCAAAATAGACCCTTTTTTTTTTTAATTTTTTTTAACATTTATTTATTTTTGAGACAGAGAGAGACAGAGCATGAACAGGGGAGAGTCAGAGAGAGAGAGGGAGACACAGAATCTGAAACAGGCTCCAGGCTCTGAGCTGTCAGCACAGAGCCCAACGCGGGGCTTGAACTCACGACCGCGAGATCATGACCTGAGCCGAACTCACGGACCGCGAGATCATGACCTGAGCCGAAGTCGGCCACTTACCCAACTGAGCCACCCAGGCGCCCCTAAAATAGACCCTTTCAAAAGACACTTAGTTCAGACAGTTTTGCTTGAGAGTTCTACCAAACCTTTAGGAATGAATCAAAGGCAACAGCTACAAAGAGCTGTAAAATACCTAGAAATAAGCTTAGTAATATGAAAAAAAAAAAACGATAAAACTTACTGAATGACACCAGCGGTCTTGACACACCATATTCTGAATTGGAAGACTTGATATTCTGAAAATATTTATTCTCCCTAAATTGATCTATAAATATAATTCATTTTCCAAGGATAATTTCAGTTGGATTTTTTAATAGAATTTGGAAAGAATGGGGAATACACTAAAAAATCTTTTTAAGCCTTTAATCGTTTCAATCCAAGTATCACCTTTACTTGTAATTTTCTTTTTTTTTAATATGAAATTTATTGTCACATTGACTTCCATACAACACCCAATGCTCATCCCAGCAGGTGCCCTCCTCAGTGCCCATCACCTACCCTCCCACCCCCCATCAACCCTCAGTTGGTTCTCAGTTTTTAAGAGTCTCTTATGTTTTGGCTCCCTCCCTCTCTAACCTTTTTTTTTTCTTCCCCTCCCCCATGGTCTTCTGTTAAGTTTCTCAGGATCCACATAAGAGTGAAAACATATGGTATCTGTCTTTCTCTGTGTGACTTATTTCACTTAGCGTCACACTCTCCAGTTCCATCCACGTTGCTACAAAAGCCCATATTTCATTCTTTCTCGTTGCCATGTAGTATTCCATTGTATATATAAACCACAATTTCTTTATCCATTCATCGGTTGACGGACATATTGATTTTGAGAAAGAGAGCAAGCAGGCAGGGGAGGTGCAGAGAGAGGGAGAGAGAGAGAGAATCCCAAGCAGGCTCCACACTGTCCGTGCAGAGCCTGATGCGGGGCTTGAACCCACCAATGGCGAGATCATGACCTGAGCCCAAACCAAGAGTCAGACGCTTAGCTGACTGAGCCACCCAGGTGCCCCAAAAGACATTTATTTTTAAGTGAGAGCTTCCAATGAGGAATCCTTTATAACCAACATTAGAACTAGATATTTCACTGGGTGGATGTATGTAATTTTGTTTGCTCTGAAAATCCAGAAGGTTGAATGTAAATATTATTAACCAGGCTCTTCTGAGGGCTTGGGACAGACTGCCTGAAGGCACCCTGCTTTCTGCACTTATGACCTATTGCATCTGCCTGGTCATCCTTTGAATTGAGAAGAGAGGACGCTACTGGGTGGGATTGGGATGAGAAAGAGACTAGTGGAGAAGTCACTATAATAATGGGCTATGGAGCCTCAATTAATGCGTTCCGCATGTGCCTCCTACCTGGGGGTAGTGGTGATTACTACCAGTTTTCCCACCAATGACTGGCTCATGTGTAGGCACATGTGGATTTCCGAGGAGGGGCTGCACCATGAGGGCCCAAGTCTATGGAACTAGTGAATGCACACGATTGGGGCCTTGAAGCCTTTGAAGTCTGGGAGTGTAGTGTGATGAATCCAACTCACAAATGCTAGGTTCTGGGAATATGACACTTCATCAGTTCAAGTGAGTTCAAGTCACCGGCAAAAGTTTCCCCTTCGAGTGTGAGAAGACCCAAGTGAAACATCCTGGGTGATGCTCCTGGGCGGAGTTTCCTTCGGAAGACGGGGAAGCGGGTGCTGGTCAAAGCTCTGGATCATCTCCTTTTGTGTCCCCTTCAGATCTCAGGAGGTTTCATGAGTTCCCGGGTTCTGACATTTAATGGAGAATCCAAGAGCTTGGTAAAGAGAAGCTGCCTTGGATCTAATGATATAGAACTAACGATAGTAAACACGTATGGCAGGGAGCCTGGGTGGCTCAGTTGGTTGAGCACCCGACTCTTGATTTCGGCTCAGGTCATGATCTCACGGTTCGTGAGCTCGAGTGCCAACACATCAGTCTCCTCCGCTCCCCCCCACCCATAAGTAAACTTTAGAAAAAGATATGTTAAAAAAAAGTTAACAAGGGCGCCTGGGTGGCTCAGTCGGTTGAGCGACCGACTTTGGCTCAGGTCGTGATCTCACAGCTCGTGAGTTCGAGCCCCACATCAGGCTCTGTGCTGATGGCTCAGAGCCTGGAGCCTGCTTTGGATTCTGTGTCTCCCTCTCTCTCTGCCCCTAACCCACTCACATTGTGTCTCTGTCTCTCTCAAAAATAAGTAAACATTAAAAAAAAATTAAACATTAAAAAAATAGCTAACACGTATCGAACATTTACTTGGTGTCAGGCCGTATGCTAAGTGCATCATTTCATTTTGTCCTCACGGGTTCTGTTAGTGCCCTCACTTCCGCATAAGAAAAAACGAAACTTTGAGAAGTCAAGAGAGTTGTCCAAGGTCACCCAGCGGGAGTTGAAATCTTGGTCTCGTCCCAGACCTGGCTTCCATGCCTGGGAAAGTCGAGCCTCCCATGCTCGCTTTCTCACAGGTACTTACACCTGCTTTAGGGAGCAGGGGAGGTGCAGGAACAAGGTCGAGATCAGGAAGAAGAAATTTCACTCATTATCTCCGGGGAGGATGTGTTGAACAAGTCTGCCCAGTGCATTTGTCACGGGTGCCATCGCGATGGGCACGTAACGTGCACCTCCCTGCGCACGAAGAAGGGCGTGTGCGGTGGTCCGAACACTGGGGTGGCCAGAGGCTCCAAAGGAGAAGGCGGATCTCTGCCCTGGATCATTCCTTTTGCTAATTTGTCAGGTTTGGTGTGGAAATCCCGAATTCTAATTATGTGGGACGATAATGAGGGATTCAACCAGAAGGAATTTTTTTTTTTTAATCTCAGCGCATCCAATGTTTGTTTTTTTTTTCTTTTCTACTCCGAGTAACACGTTAGTGAGGTGATGTTATAAAAATCTGCAACTTTGCCTCCTCCTTCTCCCCGTCCATCTTCCCCTCCGTCTTGCCTGTCGTCTGCTACCTTTCCCACGGCTCTTTACTTGAACGGTGCTTTGTCTAGAGCGACCGGCTTCCAAGCTGCTGCTTAGTTCTGCCGCTTTCACTTCTGCTGTCACTCTAGACACTCTCACCTGACCTGTCTTCCCTCCTTACCTTTGCCTCTAACCTCTCTGCCTTTCCTCCCTCGTTAAGCGTTACCATTCTGGGTTCTATTTTTACTCATTCTGGGCAATACGCTGAATCCGCCCTCACTAAAGAAAGTGCCAGTGAGATGTTCCCCGTGCTGCATCTGTGAGCTCTTACACATGGGTGTAAGCTCACAGCACCTGATGAAGCCGGGTCACTGCCTTCCCGTAAAGCCCACTGAAGGGACACGCTGTCAGGAGTCACCTTGGCCGGTCTGTCCGTCATACTCTTAACACCGTAAATGGACACTGCGTAACCTCCCTAGTACGTTTTATTTAATTTTTTTTTTGCCATGAAAAAATTTTTTAAACATTTATTTATTTTTGAGAGAGCAGAAGCAGGGGAGAAGGAGAGAGAGAGGGAGACACAGAATCCGAAGCGGGCTCCAGGTTTCAAGCTGTCAGCACAGAGCCTGACGTGGGACTTGAACTCGCAAACCATGAGATCGTGACCTGAGCCGAAGTCGGACGCTTAACGGACTGAGCCACCCAGGCGCCCCTCCCTAGTGCATTTTAAGTGACCAGTCCTTCCTCTGGTCCATATCGTTTCTGGGATGGATTCCTGTTTGAAATATTTGGCTCACAAATTAGGCTGATGGAAAAGAAATTTTGTAGCACAATGAAACAGATTTTGGAGCATTGTTCAAGGTTTGGAGATGTGGACTTTGTTCTAAATCACAGATTTGGAGGTTACGCCAGCAATTTAGATTTTTTTTTTTTTTTTACTGTGGGTTTCTTTCTTTCTTTCTTCCTTTCTTTCTTTCTTCCTTTCTTTCTTTCTTCTTTCTCCTTCTCCCCCTTCCTTCCTACACCTCCCCCTTATCTCCTCTTCTTCCTCCCTCCCTCCCTTCCTCTTCCCCCACCTCCCTCTTCTTCTCCCTCCTCCTCCTCCTCCCCTTTGCCACCCTCCTCCTTTCCCTCTTCCCCTCCCTCTTCTCCTCTCCCTCCTCCTCCCCCTCCTCTCCCTCCTCCTCCCCCTCCTCTCCCTCCTCCTTCCCTTCATCCCCCTCCTCTTCTTCCTCCTCTTCCTCCTCCCCTTTGCCCCCCTCCCTCTTACCCTCTTCTCCCTCCTCCCCCTCCTCTTCCCCACGTCCTCCCCCTCCTCCCCCTCTTCCCTCTCCTCGTCCTCCATCTTTTCCCAAAGGAGAAGCTTCCAACAGGATAGATTTGTGTGCGAGGGCTTGGTGACTGGGGGCCCTGAGAGCTGCTTCTCTGGGTTAAGTGAGATGACGAAAGACAAGCAGATACCTTGGGATTTAAGTCTATTTTTCCCAGGGGAAGCGGAGAAATAAGAAGTGTCGCCCAAGAACCCATCAACAGATGAGTCGATAAACAAAACGGGGCATACCCATACAACGAAGTAGCATTTGTCCATAAAAAAGGGATGAACTTCTGCCACATGCCCCAACGTGGATGAACCTTGAAGCCACGTGCGAAGTGAAATAAGCCGGACATGAAAGGACAGATGTGTGACTCCACTTCTGCGAGGGCCCTAGAGTGGGTGAATCGACGGAGACAGGAAGCACGATGGTGCTCAGCGGGGGCGGGGGAGGGTGGGATGGGGGTCACTGTTCCGTGAGTGCCGCGTGTCAGTTTGGAAAGTTCTCGTGACGGCTGCACCACACCGCAGATGCGCTTAGTGCCGCTGAAACGTACACTTGAAAATGGTTCAAGTGGCAAATGTTAGGTTATATCTATGTGTGGCCACAATGAAACATTATTTTATAAACTGCTACGCGGGAAGGTAGCCTTAGGAGAAAGCCTAAGGCTTTTCGGCAGCCGTTTCCCGGGACCACAGGCCCTTCGGGGCGACACTTTAAGATGAAATATTGTAGCCCTTGCACCCGAGTGATGCTGGCATTTTCTCCTTCGCTGTGACGGGTACATAAATAAATGAAGGCAGGCATTAAGATTCCATACTGCTCTGCATCTTGGTCAATACTCACCCTACCTTCTGGTTAAATAGGAACATTTTTCTTTGCAGCAGCCTCCGCCCAGCTGTTATTCCTAAGTACACTGGCATTTACTTAGACTTGACCTTTCCTAGAGGAGGTTTAAAGAAATCCATATGCCCTGATTAAAAATAGAAGACCGCGTGCTTTCTCAAGGGTTAATGTAGGCAAAGCAAAGAAATGTTGGTTCTAATTTTGGTGAGGGTTTCTAAAGGCTCCCTTAACACATTCTTGCTTTACCTCTCCATCCACTTGGGTTAGTGCTATTTCATTGAGCGTTTTATGAAATCCCTGAGAAACTCCAGAAAAATATTCATGCCCATCTCCCTTTTTTTTTTTCAAGAGTGTCAGATTAGGAGCAAAAAGAGAAAGAAAAGTATCTGCCAATTTGACAAATCATTTCTAAGAAAGAAGTTTATGTGACGTATAAGACTATGTAGGCAATTCAAGAAAAAAAAAGAGAGAGAAAAGGAGAGCATCACGTATAGTGCTTTAAAAATGGCTTTTACGGGGGCACCTGGGAGGCTCAGTCGGTTAAGCATCCCACTCTTGATTTCAGCTCAAGTCATGATCTTACAGTTCGTGAATTTGAGCCCCGAATTGGGCTCTGCGCTGATAGCACGGAGCCTGCTTGGGATTCTCTGTCTCCCTCTCTCTCTCTGCCCCTCCCCTGCTTGCTCTCTCTCTCTCTCTCAAAAGTAAATGAACATTAAAAAATGGCTTTTATGGAGAACGCTTAAATACACAAAGTAATTCCACTGATAGTGTCTTATTTAATATTTACAACAGCCCAGTAAAGTACTTACTACTGCTTCACAGGTGAAGAAATAAACTCTGAGCTTTCATAAATGGCTCGCCCAAGGTCACACAGGTCCCTGGAAGAAGGATCAAATGCTAGCAGAGCCCATGTTCCCGGCCACAGCACCACGTTGTCCCAGAGTCTAGGGTCCCAGGCCTGCGCGGGGGCCGGCTTCCCACAATTAGCCTCCGTGCCGCCACGTGTATGCGGAATATGTCTCCAATTGCGGGAAATTGAGGAGGGGGGTGTCCTGGAGGGTTACCATCACCAGTGCAGCGCCCATTGTAGCATCTGCCTCCTTGTAAATACCATCACGCCACGTGTTTTTGAAATGGCCTTCTACCTCCGAATTTGAGATTTTCCACGTAACAGACTTAAACAGACGGCTGGCTCATACGTGTCTAAAAGGAAAAGTGCCGCTTTCGGACCCAACTCTGTCATCTGCAGAGCCCTTGCTCAAAAATGACCACAAATGTCAAGATGGTGACAGCGGAGGGGAAACCGTGCACAGCCGGGGAAAGCCAGCTCGGAAAGGCTGCAGGAGTTTCTGCAGATGATCCCTCCAATGCGCCCTCGGGGGCTGGCCTCCCCCTTTCCTCATGTGCTTTTGTTTTTTTTGGTTTCCAGCCTTTTTCTTTATTCTTTTTTTTTTTTTCAACTTGACTGGAAACAATAGAATTGTAAGATTTTTTTTAATAAGTATTCATTTTTGAGACAGAGCGTGAGCAGGGGGAAGGGCAGAGAGAGGGGGACAGAGGATCCCAAGCAGGCTCTGTGCTGACAGCAGAGAGCCCGACGCGGGGCTCAAACTCACGAACTGTGAGATCATGACCTGAGCCAACCAGGCCCCGCCCCCACAATAAGATATTTAAAGCAAACATCACGATGATGTGAAAAGTGCCTGCATCACATAGGGGTTCCTTCAACCAGTTAATCACCAAGTCTGTCAGCTCACGTGTTTACCTTTATTTTTTATGGTTTTGATTATTTTGGTGACAACATTTGAGTGCTTCTTTTTAGCAGATTTCAGATACGCGGCCCGGCGTTAACCACCGTCACCAGGTTTTAGGCTAGAGCCTCAGCCTTTCTTCCTCCTTAGCTGAAAGCCTGTTTCCTTCCCACACTCCTTGTCCTCGACGGCCGAGAGCTACAGAAAAGGAAGTCAGAGGTCCTGAGGCCCAGACTCTCTCTTCTAACCCATAGTTTTAAATTGGGTGTTTGTTTCTCCTCAAAGCACTAGAACTTTCCATTGGTACCGTGCCTTCTCTCTCCCGTGCTGTGGTGGCAACTTTTAGGCTCACTTGGTTTTTTAAAAAGCCTCTAACCGGCGTGCCTGGGTGACTCAGTAGGTTAAGTGTCCGACTTCGGCTCAGGTCATGATCTCGCGGTTCGTGGGTTTGAGCCCCACGCCGGGCTCTGTGCGGATGGCTCAGAGCCTGGAGCCTGTTTCAGATTCTGTGTCTCCCTCTCTCTCTGCCCCTCCCCCACTCATGCTCTGTCTCTGTCTCTCTCTCTCTCCCTCTCTCTCTGTCAAAAATAAATAAACATTAAAAAAATTAAAAAAAAAAAAAAGAAATATGTCCCATCACAAGGCATCCTTCTGAATTTCAGGCATTTCCTTGGACAAACTTATTGAAACACAGGCTGAGCAGGACTGATGCATTCTTGGTACGTCCTCCTCCCAGTGGTGGGGGGTGGGGATCATCTCAGAGGAAGTGACGGCTGGAGAGGGGCTGGCCGAGGCGGGTCACGTCATGTCTGAGCAGCGCCACACAGCTGGGCCTTGGAGCAGGGCACGCTGGGTCTGGCCACCCCTAGGGTTAGATGTGAACCACAGATCGGCTGCTCCTCCACTCCAGCCCCCGCTTCCTCCTTCCACTGACGAATGGAAGACCCAGGTCTGGGCTGTAATGGAGACTCGTGGGCAAGTGACGCATTCGAGCTTGGAGAAGATTATTATAATTATCCCAGGGCCCTGGAGTGGTGCTCACTTGTGTTTCAGACACGAACATCAGAGGGCCGATCTCTGAGAGGCTGATTTAGTGAGTCCTTAATTACAGAGGCACCCAGCCTGGGTTCTCGGTGCCGCAGGCTGGGTTTGCAGCTGGGAGGTGCAAAGGGTGCTGGGAGATCAAAGCTCGTCCCGTGACTCTTACACCTTGTGCAGTTTATCTGCAAACCTGTGTTCCCCGCCATCTGAGAGGACCAAGGCTCCCGTCCTAGAGCCCCTGGCAGTGAGTCCTGGACAGGAAAGCAGATTCCCATCTCTTGCAAGGTCACTGCCAGGCATGGAACCACTAATCCCGTACCTGCATTCTGGCAGCTAGACCTCTTCCCTGGGGATCTAGGGAAAGCCTCTTTACTGATCACAGGCACACATCCATCACCAAGCAGCCCTTCTGAATCCTAGGCATTTCCTTGGACTGACTTCTGGAAACACAGGCTAAGGGGGACGGATGCATGCTGTTCGACCCTTAAGAGCAGATAAGAGAAGGCAGCTCTTAAGAAATCACGGTTGTATTTCAACTGTGAATAAACCTGGACTGCACTCACGATCACCTGTGGGAAAGATCTCCCTATCTCATGGAAGTCAACCCGATGGCTCATTTTCTTTTAAAATTGTGCCATCTATGACCAAGTCCTGGGGTAGAAATCTAAGAGGTGTCGAGCCACACGATGGGCTGACGTGACTCTAGGAGAGCGTGTACACGTGATCTCAGACTGGCATTCCGAGACCGTCAGATTCAGGACATCTGTTAAACACAGCGTCACGTCCCTCCTGAAAGGTTTAATGTTAGTGTTTGCCACGTTTGCGGTTTTTCAAATGTTTCCACTTCTAATTCCTCTTTGGGATGTGCTTACGTCATGTTCAGAAGTATCAGGAGGAAGAAACAAATTTGCTGTTTAGAGGGTGTCATGGGATAGCACCACGTGGCTTCGTGTAATACCGACCAGAACGCTGTCTCTTTAGACACTGCTAATGATGCTTGTATTATTCCGTTGCAACTAATAACAGCTAACGTTCATTGAGCGCTTACGACGTGCCTGGCACTTGGTTAAGAACTTCGTACTAATCAACTGGTTTAATTATTACAGAAACATTTTGAGGTAGATCCTGTTGCTCTCTCGGTTTTGCAGAAGGAAGAGACAGAGGGTCAGGGAGGTTAAGTAACACGAGCGAGAACAGCTTGCTAATAAATGATTGAGCTGCGTGTAAACCTCATCCATCCAGAGCCCGTGCTATAATAACTGGACTGCTGTATGTGAAATTGTTTCACTACCTGGAATAGTAAATCACGTTCAGTGCCCTGGCCCAGTATAATGCAATCTTAGCCTCTACCTTGAGTATTGAACGTGGCAGGAAACCGTGCTGCTGGTGACCGCTCTGTCGCATCCACAATGGGGAGATCCAGGACAGACGAAAGATGAAATCAGAGTTGCCATTGCCATATTAGATTATTCCCAAACTATCCCCAAGGGGCTTCTGTGTGGACCACAGGCCATCCGGGCTTCCGCAGAGTGCCTTTTCATTACACAGGTAGTATTTGCAACTCTTGCCCGTCAGTGGGCTATGTGCTAATAAAATGTAAGAAGCTTCAAGCTGGTGTCTTATCAAAAGCATCATCCATTTTCCATGAATTCTGCTCTTAGATTTGTTTTCTCCCTCAATGTTGCATCCTTGGGAAATGTTACGTTATGATGAAAATATTTGAGACTATCTGAGAGTCATTCATTGCTGTATGTGAACCTTTCTATCAAGAATCCTAAGTATTCTGTGATTTCCCTGTTTGTGAAATACATGGTTAACTCTAATTGTGGCTGGGGAAATAAAAAGAGAGAAATAAATGGTGTTTTGAAATACCTGTAATATTGGCTTCCTGGCTACAAAGTATATCAGATCATCATAATTCCTTTTTTTATAGAAATTTCAAACCCATATCCACCTCTTCCGTAATGAAGAATTTTTTCCTTCTTCATGTTTTGCTTAGATTGGCATTTGTCCCGTGAGAAATCACTGAACAGATTTAATTTTGTTGATTCTTTCTTTCGAGACAGAGTATTTATTCCCTGCCAAAATTATCCAAAGAATGAAATGAATTTCAACCAGAAATGTAAGGACCTAAAAAATTTAGGTCAAGGCCAATGTATAAGTGGCTTTGTCTTGCTGACATTGGTGTTTTCTTATTTCTCTTCTGGAAAGAAAAGAACTATATATTGACATTTCAGAGTTACACGTAGCCCACATTACTGACTGCAATTGTTTCCTGCTCTTCTGATGTAAAAGCTTCTATTTTCTTTGTCTGGGGCCCTCTGCTTCTGTCCCAGACAGGGCAGACACAGGTAACCTAAAAGTCCTATGCCCGATGCAGCATTATGGTGGCATAACCTTGGCTAGGTCATAAAAGTAAGCCCAGAGAATGTTCTATCACCTGAGCAAGAGCCTCGCCTCTAGGAGCTCCTTATGGAGGACAGAAAACAAGGTGCCCTAAATAGGACAATGGATTAAAAATCTTGTGAGATGAATTCTGGATCAGGCCTTACGTCCTGTATAACTTTAGCTAAGTGACCAAATTTCTTTTGACCTGTTTTCCTGATAATAAAGTGGAGTTAGTGAACCAGAAAATCTCTAAGTTCCTGCCAAGTTTGAGAATTCCATGAAACTCTGTGCCCAGGACCTTCCTGATGTCTGGTGTTTCACTCTGCACCTTGGGGCCCCTCCCACTGAGCCCCCTGAGGATGAGGGCTGTGTGCTGGGTCTGCTCCTTCTGAGGGTATAGTTCAGACACTCTGCTGTTGTCAGAAATGTCACTTTGGTGGCCTCTTTGGTTCTTTGGGTGTTTCACTGAAGCTCAGGTCCTCTAATGTTCTCTTGGCCTAAGATGGTATCTAGAGCCTTTTAGGCTTTCTTCCGATGGAGAGGGAAGAATTCAATTCTCCCGAATGCAGTGTTCACCCGTCAAGTTTAGGAAGACCTTCTAGCAACCTTAGTTCCTTTTTTGTGTGCAGCTAGAATTAATAAGAGGGCGTGGCTAAATTGGGCCAAGAAAAAGCCAGGATTACAATGGTTCACCATATTTTTAGAGGAAATACAGGTGGAAAGGCAGGACAGAGGATAAGGCCATCCTGGCCACTAAAGTTTTGCACAGAACTGTGAAGCAAAGGACATTTTTCAAACTGACATCAGCCAGTTTGGCTATCTGTCATTATTTTGGGTCGATACTGTTAGCCTCCCATAGTTCAAGGTAGGGATATAGGTTTTCTGCCACAAAACCTTGTTTCCAGGTAGTATTACTGAAGAATGTAAGCCTTAAGCCAAATTCAGCCATAGTTAGAAACGTGTATTAGCAAGCTGGCAGAACAAGTTATATGATCTGTTTTGTAAACTTAAGGAAGAGCTACATCTCTGTCCTTTTAGGCATATCCTCCCACAGTACCTCGCGTGAAGGATACACTGGAGTCGGGTGCTAGTGGCATAATTTACATCATCATTTAGTTAAAGTCAGGCAAAAAAAAAAATCCTGCAATCATCTGAACAATGAACCAATCAGGGTTCTAAACCATAGCCTAATTGGGCTTGCTAGATTCTTATATACTGTTTGTACAAGAGCAAGGGTGCTATTCGGTATTTCTAGCAAGTCCACATATCTTGAACACAATCATTTTATCAAAGAACAATCATTTCTAAACTTGCGTTATTCAAATTAACAACACCTTTGCTGCTGACCAGTAATAAAGATAGTCAAAGCAATTGTAGTGACTGCATCTGGAGTGTGACCTTCAGTTGGAGTCTTTCTGATAATAACTTGGACTGGCTTAGGCACTGACCAATCAGAACAGAGCAAGAACAGAGTCTGGCCTCAGCTAATGACAGATAATGGAGGCCCCCACTGAGCCAGAGTTGTCTCAGTGAGCAGCCAAGGCAATAAGACTTGAATAACTAAGATGTGAGAGAGAAGAGAACTACAGAGAGTTGAGAAGATGCTTTTCTCTCTTGGGTCATCTGCTGAGAATGAAGCAGACCTCTGGCATTATCATGGGCCTGAAGAGGCAAAACTTTGAGTTCAGGGCTGCCAAAGTAGGCAGGACTTGAGAGGTCAAGATCGACCGAGAGAAGGAAGGCACAGAAAAGTAAACTAGGCATTCCGGTAGTTTTCCTCTTTGAAGCATTTGCTAAATATTACTGTGCAGAACAAGAAACCAAGTTGCTATGCAAAGAGGTGTTGAAAAGAAGAGTGGAGTTTTTAGTATCATAGTGTAAAAATTGCTGGCATTCAAAACCCACCTAGGAAAAGAGACTCTAGTAAATACCCAATGGGGATTGTGGTGAGCTACACCCTAGGAGTAGAGGTAAACCCAAAGTAGACCACACCATACAAAAACTCAGCAAGTCTTTGATTGGATTATGGTGATCACCCCCATTCAGGCTGCCTACCAGAGGGTAAGGTGAACCACTGCTAAAGGAAGGTAGTATTTTCATAATTTTTTTCAATCAAAAATTACTAGGCACACCAGAAAGTAGATCCAAGAGAAACAAAATATGTAATGGAAAAAAACCCATGAATGACCCAATACCATATGGTGATATAGACATAGACTATGAAGTAATATGGTGAAGGAAACATAACACGATGAAGAATTTCTCTAGAACGCTGGAATTTGTAAAAAACAAATTGAGAATTCATGAATTTAAAAAACAAAATAAGGGGTGCCTGGGTGGCTCAGTCATTTGAGCTTCGGCTCAGGTCATGATCTAGCATCTCGACAGCTCAGAGCCTGGAGCCTGCTTTGGGTTCTGTGCCTCCCTCCCTGTCTGCCCCTCCCCTGCTTGTGCTTTGTCTCTCTCTCTCTCAAAAATAAGTAAACATTAAAAAATAATACAAATAAAAAGCTAAAACACAAAATAATGCACATCACACTAAGAACTCAACAGATATATTTAACTTCAGATCAGATGCATTACAAGAAAGAATAAGTGAAATGGAAGACAGATCAGTGGAAGATATCTCCAGGTGGATAAGTAGAGATAAAAAATGATAAGAATACAGAAAATAGCATGTAACAAATGTTAGTCTATGTAACAACATGTAATTGGAGTCCCAGAACAAGGGAAGAAGGAATGAGGCAGGAGCAATTATTTTCTGAAAAGGATTGAAGATGTCAAAACATGATTCAAGAAGCCCTGCATGCCTCCACCAGATACATACAGAGAAAATCACAACAGAGCACAATCTGAACACCTCTGAAAACCCAAACCAAAGACAAAAATTGTGAAAACAGCTAGGAAAAAAAAAAAAAAATCTTGAGACTCAAAGGAGCAACGTTAAGACTTACAGCTCACTTCTCAACAGAAGCAATGGATACGAGAAGACAATGGAATGTCATATTACTATGTCGACAGAATGTAACTGCCAACTGAAAGCTTTATAAATCTGGCAAAAATATTTGTCAAAAGTTAAATTGAAATGAAGATATTTCAAGACAAAAATTAGGGCGCCTGAGTGGCTCAGTCGGCCAAGTGTCTGACTTCGGCTCACGTCATGATGTCATAGTTCGTGGGTTTGAGCCCTGCATCAGGCTCTGTGCTGGCAGCTCGGAGCCTGGAGCCTGCTTCAGATTCTGTGTCTCCTTCTCTGTCTGTCCCTCCCCTGCTTGTGCTCTGTCTCTCTCTGTCTCTCAAAAATAAATAAATGTAAAAAAATTAAGACAAAAATTAAAGAATTCATCATCAGTAGACTAGCATTAAAAGAAATACTGAACATATTTATACAGATAGAAAGAAAATGATCCCAGCAAGGCAGGAAAAAAATGAAGAGTGACAGAGAAGCTAAATGTGTGGTTAGGCTGATATATATTAAAAATATATGTAATGGATTGATGACTAGCTAGAGGGAGAGACAGATATGTGATAAAGCAAATATAGAAAATATGAATTCTAGAATCTAGATGAGGATTACATGGGTATTCACTGTACATTTCTTCTGGTTTTGTTTTTGAAAAATCTCATTTCAAAATAAAATGTTGAGAAAAATATATGGGCAAATATAAGTGAATACTGATCACATAAAGCAAGAAAAATAAGGTCGTGTGGGTTCTAAAATACATGTAGAATTAACTGTATGACCAAAATAATACAAAAAGTGGAGGAGGTGTAAATGGAGTTAAAGTGTTATGAGGTCATAACAACATCCAGGAATATTAAAAGTTGTAATTTTACTAGACTATCGTAAGTCAAAGACACATATTGTGATCTCTAGAGTAGTAAAATAATACATAGAAGGGGGAGTACAATGTAAAGTTATTGGTCAATCTAAAAGAACAAGAAAGCCAATAAAAGGGAACACGCATATGTGGACCAATAGAAAACAATTCGAAGGTGGTAGCTATAAACCCATACATGTCAGAAATTGAACTAAATGGAAACTGAGTAAATACTCCAAGTAAAAGATAATTATTGTCATACTGTATTAAAAAAAAAAACCCAAAGTCTAACTGTACTGCTTATGAGAGAGGCTCCTTAAGTATAAGTACACAAAGAAAAATACTTTCTTTTAAAAATGAAAAAATGGGGAAAGATACACTTTGTAAAAAGCAAACAAAATAAGCTGGTGTAGTTATATTAATATCAGAGAAAGAGTTTAAAGGAAGAATCATCATTAAAGATAAGTAGGGAGGGGCTCCTGGGTGGCTCAGTTGGTTAAGCATTTGGTTCTTGATTTAGGCTCAGGTCACGATCTCATGGTTCGTGAGATGGAACCCCACACTGACAGTGCTGAGCCTGCTTGGGATTCTCTCTCTCTCTCTCTCTCTCTCTCTCTCTCTCTCTCCCTCTCTCTCTGCCCCTCCCCCACTCATGCTCGTGCATGTGTGTGCGTGCCCTCTCTCAAAATAAGTAAACTTAAAAAAATAGATAAATAGGGACATTTTGTAAAAATTAAAAGGTCAATCCACAAGGAAGTTATAACAATTTTAAATTTGTACATGTCTAATAACAGAGCCCCAAATGAGGAAGCAAAAGTTGACGGAATTCAGAATTAAAAGGATAAATAAACCAATCCATAATCATAGTGGGGACCTTTCACACCACCCCTCTCTCAAGAACTTATAGATCAGGCAGACAAAAAAATTCAATAAGGATATATAAGATCTGAACAACACTGCTAATTCATTTTACCTAATTGATGCACCTAGGTCACTGGACTGAACAGTGACATAGTACAGTTTTTTCCGAGTTACCAAAATTTACCATACGCCGGCTCTTTATAAAGGAAGTCTCAACAAATTTCAAAGGCCCAAATTCATTAAGTTTTTGACCAAAGAAAGATTCAGCTAGAAATCAGTGACCAAGAAAATAGAAAATCCCCAAATGTTTGGAAATTAATCAGTCTACTATAAATAACCCACCAGCTAAAGAAGAAATCTCAGTGGAAATTTGACAATAGTTTGAAATTCAATAAGGAAAATTCAACATCTAACTAACCAACCATCCCTGAAATATGTATTCCTGATTAAGGCATTTTAAATGTTAAGTAACTGTCCCTATGGTATAAAGCAATGCTAACCCATATGTATCACACTATGTATGACTTTTAAATGTAACAATGTAACAAGAATAAAACTAGTGCTTTAGGTAAGATTTCCAATTATTAAATACAAAGCAATGCCTAGATGAAGCCATCCTGAAAACACACTTATCCCGTCACATTATATTCATCCATCTAAAAAAAATGATGCATGCATAATTTCCATGTGATTTCTCAACATTCAGGCATCATTTATTATCCGTCCAATTGCCATCGTCTTCCACTTCCCTGTGTATTGCTTTTCCATCTGGGGGCAGAGGGAGTAGAGGGGTAAGAACCTGGTCTGCCACATTTTAGAGTTTAATATTCTCCCCTGATTGCTGTAGTGTGATCAGAGAGGCTGGAAATTGAATCAGAGACCTTGGGGCCAACCCAAATGATGAGTCAGCCTGGATGTGAAGGTTATCACTGCTGGCTCCATTTGCTTAATTAGAAGCTAGTGGGATATTATAATCTACTCCACCCGCAAAAAAAAACCTTCACTTGCCAGGCAGCTGGGTGCAGGGAGAATATACTGAAAATGGCATTGGTGAGTTTTCAGCCATAACTGAAAACTGTGTATCCACAGCGACCGCGGAAGGAAGTGTGGCCGTGTTCTTTCTCTGGGTGCGTGTGGATGGGCGGCGACTTCTTAAAGCTGTAGCTAATAGCATGGTCATGTGTGCTGGGCTTTCTTCCTGAAATCTGTGCCGATGGCCAGGTTTTCTTCCTCTTGATGATACAGTCATTAGTGTTTGACTTTCTTGCAGCCTGGAATGTTCAGTAATTGAATAGGTGCCATTATAGGCTGCTCGTGAGAAGGGTTAGTCCCGCCTGTGGCCGCTCGGCCCTGTGTTTCCGTGGTGCAGAGTCTGAGGGCATCAGCAGAGGGGGCAGGAGCAAAATTAATTTCTCCCCCAGCTCTCTCCCTGGCTTACCTGTGCACACTCTTCTCCCCTTGCATCAGCATCGGGGAGTGTGTGTGTGTGTGTGTGTGTGTGTATCTATGGGAGGAGGGTTCCATTCTTGGAGAGGACACAACACTTCATAGATAGACTCTAGATTAATCCAACATCATCAGAGTATGAAGAGGTTGGGTAAGTCAGCCCAGATAGACTGGGTATATAGCAAAGGCAACATGGTGAATAAAAAAAAAAAATTAACGTTTCTGTATTTTTGAGAGAGAGAGAGAGAGAAAGAGACAGAATGTGAGCAGGGGAAGGACAGAGAGAGGGAGACACAGAATCGGAAGCATGCTCCAGGCACTGAGCTGTCAGCACAGAGCCTGATGTGGGGCTCGAACTCATGGACCATGAGATCATGATACGAGCTGAAGTCAGACACTTAACCGACTCAGCTACCCGGGGGACCCTCAGGGGGAAACGCAGAGATCCTGCCTCATACTGATTTTTTCCTACTACGTTCCACGGGAAGTGAGGTAGAAATTACCTTCTGATTATATTTTTCCAGGACAGGTAAGCTTGGCTGAATTGCTGGAGGCACACAGCTGACCCATAGATGACTAGGTAACAGCTGCGTTTATAATTGTAGTGACCCGCAAAGTTTCCACCCATGGATGTTCTCATTCTCTGCTTGTGAGTGAATTAAGGGGGCCAGGGGGGCCCCAAACTACGGCGTGGCTTCAGAAATCACATGTTTCTTGGAAATAGCTTATTAGTACACACGCCTTTCAGATTCACCAGTTGATGCCCTGGTCCTAAAGGGGTGGAAAACTGGACAGATGCCTTGTTTTGGTGGGGTTTTGCTTGTGGTGTTCAGGCTGCTAGGCCTGGTGCCCGGTAAAGTACCGAATATTGGATGCAGGGTAGCACATGGTGGGAAACGTAGGAAGAGGTATTTTCCCAAGGGGGATATTCTGCCCCCCCCCCTCCCCGCAAGAGTCCGCCAAGGCTTGGCCTTGGTAGGAAAATTACTTTCCTCCCCGCTCTCTGACTTTCCAACGCATACTTTGTTTCAGGCTGGGAAGCTGATTGTCATTCATGAGAACGTAGACCGCCCCAACTCTTGCCAAGAACGCTGGCAGTTTATAGAACTACCGTGACTTAGACATCCATTCTGTGAGCCCCGGAGCAGAGCTTTGGGGCATCCCTTCCAGTTCTGAGATTCCTTAGACTGGGGTTGTTGACTTACCTTGGAGAACTGAAAAAGCAGGGCCCTGACCTCACGCCTACGAGCCTGACTGGCTGAGTCCTGGGCGCGACACTTGTCTCAGCCTTCAGCTTTATAAAGGGCTGATCTGCTTTGAAGCAAGAGTGCTGATCGCATAGCCCACATCCTGATTCCTAAATAGGATACACTTGTGGGTCCCCTGGGTGGCTCCATTGGTCAAGCATCTGACTCTTGATTTTGGCTCAGGTCATGATCTCACGGTTAGTGAGTTCGAGCCCCACTTTGGACTCCTTGACATTGCAGAACCTGCTTGGGATTTTCTCTCTCTCTCTCTCTCTCTCTCTCTCTCTCTCTCTCCGCCCCTCCCCTGCCCGTGCTCTCTCTCTCTCTCTCAAAATAAATAAACTTTAAAAAATAATAAAAAAGACTCACTTGCAACAATAAATACATTTCATCTGTGAGGACCAATTCTTTAACACTCATGCAAAGTTTTCTGAGTTAGAAAAAATATAATACTTCATAAAGTGCAAAACGTGTAACACTATATAACTCAAACAATAGGTTGGAAACTGGGCTTGTTGTAAGTAACATATTAATAACACCGGGTGTAATACCTGTTAACATGCTTAGTGCCTAAAGCAATTTGGCAGGCATTCCTTCTACTTTTGCCAATAACTTGTCAAAAACTGACTTAGAGTTCCTTCCAAATTCTCAGACGGACATCCAAGACAAGGTAGCTTGTGTAGCCCTCAAACTTGGCCAGGGCAGGGGCTGGCTCCTGGCCCACTTGGGAAGTCACACTGAATGGGAGGAGAAGCTCCAAGGAGTTGAGAAGGGGACCTCGGGTTGGCAAGGTGCTGAATAAGAATGGGGTGAATTAATTGACTTGTAACTTACACAAGCATCAGGGTGAGGTTGAAGGTGAAATTCATTTCCTCAACAGCCCCAGCTCCTAACTTCTGGAGCTAAAATGCTGCCTCTGTCCCATGGCGACCAGAGAGGAATCTTCATATTGAGCCTAGGACATAGTGATGAAGGGCAGGCTGGCAAGGCCAAGTCACTCAGAGATATTCCTAGAGGAAGGATGAGCTGCGTGGCCCCGTGGAGGCAAAGCACTGGAGAGGGATAGGGAGCTGCCTAATTATGAAGTTAGAGATTAAGAGTGATGTGCCTGAAAAGCACTTAAAAATTTTTTTGAAGTGTTTATTTGTGTGTGAGAGAGAGAGGCAGAGTGCCAGCAGGGGAGGGGCAGAGAGAGAGGGAGACACAGAATCGGAAGCAGGTTGCAGGCTCTGATCTGTCAGCACAGAGCCCGACGCAGAACTCGAACCCACAAACCATGAGATCATGACTGGAGCTGAAGTCAGCCGCTTAACCGACTGAGCCACCCAGGCGCCCCAAACCTGGATTATTGTGAGGCTAGAGTTCTTTGTCACCTGTTGTTATATGACTTTACAAAAGCAAGTGGAGTGAATTTTTTCTTTCTCTTACATCTAAAACGAGGTGAGAGTCCTGCCTTAGCAAACAAAGGTATCATGGAGATTCATTTTTATCTGCAGAGCACTTTTTAAATGTGGGGTAATTTCTGTACTGGGCTGGTAGTTAGAATCCGTATCAAAATTAGACTTTGTGACCTGAAGCGTGAACAATTCCAATTTTGCTAAGACTAGCCACATAGTTAGAGGCGTGTCGCGGTCCAAAATAATTCAATTCCTTTATCAACACACAGATGGAGGACTGTTGAGCCTTTTACTAAATTTGGCTGTGCTACACTTCTGTCTTTAGAACTAGGCAATTGCTTCATTATGCATACATAGTGCTTCCCTCATATTTTGGTAACCACTGCCCTGCTGTGCATTCATAAGATGCCAGCTGTACATCTATAAAACTCTTTGAGAATTTGGCCCATTGACTATCCAAAGTCAACATATAAACCAGGCAAGGTAGTGTGCACTTCAGATAAGACAAACTCCAGGCCCAGGATAGATAACCAGAACCTCGTTTTCTGATAAGAAAGTCATTTTGCCTGTTGTTTCATAACTACTGATAACAAAGGTCATTATAGTATGGTATCTTCCCACTAGAGACTGAAAATTTAATGAAAAACTAGATAAAACACATATACTTTCTTCGATCTTTCTGAGAAGAAGTTGAAATGTGAGACGGTTGTGTTTAAAAGAAGAAGCAAGGGGACGCCTGGGTGGCTCAGTCGGTTGATGGGCTCGGGTCATGATCTTGTGGTTTGGGAGTTCGAGCCCTGCGTTGGGCTCTGTGCTTATGTATCAGAGCTTGGAGCCTGCTTTGGATTCTGTGTCTCTCTCTCTGTCCCTCCCCCACTCAAACTCTTTCAAAAATAAATATACATGGGGGAAGAAAAGAAGCAGCAATTGTTCTGGAAAACCATGACCGGTTTAGTGAAGATCAAAACTAGGTTTGTCCTCCTCTAGGCACTCTATAGATATTTGAATGAATGAATGAATGAATGAATGAATGAATGAAAATAATGGTTGTTAATGTGGACATAGTCTGGGTTTGAAGAAAATGCTCCTGGACGACGAAAGAGAAGTAAACGGCCAAGGATAAAGAAGCTGGGACATTAGCAGGTGCCAAACCCTTCCATGAGTAGGACGGGATCTCCCTGAAAACTTACCTATAACTAGGACAGAACCTTAAGGGTGAGCTCTTTTTTGAAATATAAATTCGTTTTCCTAATTTGTCTTTTAAAAATTACATTCAGGCGCCTGGGTGGCTCAGTTGGTTAAGCACCCGACTTTGGCTCAGGTCATGATCTCACGGTTCTTGGGTTCGAGCCCCGCATGTTGCACTCTGCTGTCAGCACTGAGCCCACTTTGGATCCTCTGTCTTCCCCCCACCCCACCCCCTGCTCGCTCACTCTCTCTCTCTTTTTCTCTCAAAAATAAATAAACATTAAATTATATCTAGATTTCCATGTCTCGCTTTTCCTCGTGAGTACCCCTAATTAACAAAGATTTTGTGTCTGTTTGGTCATACGTGTTGTGAATTAAACTTCTAATTTATACAAAATGCCAAGATTTTTTTTTTCAAAATGCCAAGATTTTCATGTTCCATTTGGGTAGTGCCCACCACCCTCTATGTACCACATGTCGAAAAGTTTTTAAGATACGGGCTTTTCCCAAATTCGGCATTTACTTTCTTGAAAGCGCTTCCTTCCCTCCCCCCCCCCCCCCCACCCACAGATCTAACTAAATATTAGAGCTATTTGACCTTTTATTTAAAAAAAATGTTTGATGTTCTGACTGTTTTCAACAAAAGATCTCTGAAATGTGTTCTATGGAGAGAATTCCTCAGTTCTTTTGAGAGGGATACAAATTCTCTCTTAAGCCCGCCAGACTGAAGATCAAGGACATCAGAGCACCACGTGTCTGAAGAGTGATCGTCATCGTGAAAGGGGGCTTGATGGTGACAGGGGTGTTTCAACCCTTGGATGGACTAGTGGATTTGGAGCTAGAACGGAAGAGTTTTATTCTTGCTTATTGCTGTGGGGTGGCTGCCTTATGAAGGTTTGAATGTCGTTCTCTGCGAGGCTTTCGTTGTTTTCCAGAGCCAGCCCAGCTATGCTTTGGGATCGGGCACAGCATGGTTCCACCTGGGCTCATCCCAGGCATTGGCCAGAGGCATTGTCCAAAGCTCTCTGGAGGGGATCCACGGGGTACACCTCTCTTTAGTGCCCCTGGTGCGGCCCGTGCAGGGGCTTCCGAAGGACAGGAACCCGGTCCTACTCTGGCCAATTTCTTATACCTCCAGGGTATGGCTTAATGAAATGCCGGTTCCCAAGCCATCAAGAGCTGTCATGTCTTCTGTGCATGCTGCTTGAACAGGGCTCGTGAGGGCAGGGCAGGAGGTCAGTGTCTCCGCTGTGGGAAGAGAGGGGGCTGGGGCCCAGTCCTGTGCGGGGGTGGGGCTTACACCCACCCATCGCTCGCTCCCCCTCCTCGGGGCACAGGTGGCCCCCACTCTGGGGCGTCTGCAACCTCTCCATCTGCCTTCCCATCCACTTTACACTCTCCCTCTGATTTTTCCCTTCCCCGTCTTCTCAGATATAATTGTAGCTCTGGTCGGCGTTATCCCCTCTCATAACCAGCCTTGGAAAACCGGGAGGACCAGACGATAGCAGTCTGTGAAAGAATCTGTTCAACTAAGAATCTTAAATCCTTAACTTCCTACTATAAGCCTAACTGCATAATGAGTTCACCGTGGAAAATGTAGCAATAAAACATGGTGTTATTTAAAACACACACACACACATGCACACAGGCAAGCTCTAGTAGGCTCCCACCATGCCTGACCGCTCCGAAGTGACAGGGGCACCGTTTTCTCATTAGCACATTTGGGATCCGTATGGGTGGGCAGTTGAAGTCTTGATGATACAAAGGGTTGCATGCAGGGCACTAGGTACAGGTCTCATATGATGTCCCTTCATGCCTTCCGTCAAACTTCCTTTTCTGAATAGCAGGGATCCTGAAACTAATGACCAAATGGAAACATTCATAAAATGTGTGGAATAGGGGGGGCTTTTTAACCATCTCTACGTTGTCAGAATACGCATGATCCGTTTTAATCTTGGCGTCGTTAGACGATTAAGGATTTTCATACGTTGGCTATTTCCCACAGGGAAATTCACAGGTAATTTAGGTATGATTCTTTTAGAGTTCTTTTCATTATTTGTAATGATTTGGTTACCATTAAACCTCCCTTGCATATGAATATATACATTTTAACGTAAAATGTGTCACTGGAGTTTTAGCTGCTTAGATTTCTTTAACCATTAGTTGAGACAGTATTTTCTTGTAAGAGGGAAAAGGAAACTACTCTCTTAGGCCTGCTGCGGACAGTAGGGCCTACTTTCTTATGTCCCCCAAGGCAGCCCTAATCACATACAGTACTTGCTGTGTTTTGGGGCGAGGAAGGAGATCACTGTGCACCACAGGCAAGGAATTTGCTTCATTGAACTCAAAGTTCTATCCTCTATTTTACCACCTTAAAGCCTTCCTGTAGACCCACAAACTAATAAATTGTGCGAGTCCTCTGGAAAGGTGTTCTCAATACCATCATCATTTAGGTAGTTCCCGATCTAAATAAACTAGAACTTAGCCGTAAAGGTATCTGTTGCTTAATCTCTCTTGTCTTTATATGCGAGCTGATTTGTTTTCCCAAATCAGTGAGAAAACTGTGTTGTTATTCTACTTTTTTGTGTGTCCTCTGAGGACCGTGGGAACATCATAGAATGGTACACAATGGGGGCACCAAGACCTCCCTTGAAGAAAGATCTAGAAGGCACATCGTCATGTCCACTACACATGGCCACTAGGAGTTCTGGTGAACACAAGAGATGGCAGGGGAGGGTGGCAGTGACAGCTTTCGCAGCCACCTGCCAGGCCACCCCAAACTTCTGGTTGGGATCCCAAACTCAACAGTGCTGAGTGTGACGCTTGCCAAACAAATGTTTTGACAAGTAGCCCGGACCTGAAGTTGGCTTCTCCTTTGTGTTTCAAGGTGGGATCCTGAGGGTATTCGTCATTTCATTTTTCACCGAGTTCAGTGACCATGTTCATCAGCTGGGGCTTCATTTGTTACGGTGGGAAATGCAACAGAGTATGTGCAGAAGGATTTGGATTCTAGATCTTGTTCTGGAATTTATTAGTTGTGTGACCAACGGCAAGTGACTGACTTTTTCCGAGCCATGATTCTTCAGTCCTTCACGGGGGACTCAGTACCAAATGAAACATGTTAAAAACTCCTGATGCCCTTTAGGTTAAGGGTGTTGGCCATGACCCTCTTCCTTTACCCCTGCCCCCCTCCTGTCCATGCATTTATCCCATTATTGCTGGGACTGATTTCTAACTTTTGATTTATGATTCCTCCACGTCAGGTAAACGGGGGATGTTTCTTTTCCTGCTGATTTTGGTGGTCCTCCTCCAGGAGAGTTAATGCAAGCCCTTCCTTCTCTTTAAGCAGCCCATCTCTGTTCAGGACATCCCTTTGCCACCATTGCCTACAAATATGGCACCTTTTTGTAGCCCCGGAAACGTCCGTTTATCAAAAACCCCTTCCACAATATCACACATCTAGTTCGCTTCACTCTGGTATTTTCTTGGCTTCTTCTCTCCTGAACCTCGTTTTTTAGGTTGGCTCTTTGCAGTTTTTTTTTTTTTTTTTCTATTCCTTCTCCACGAAGTCCTGGCTTTCTAGACGAAATCCCAGATGTTACGACTTAGTTAAAATTTCTTATTTGTTGCTAACTGTATCGTGCATAGAAAACAATATGTGAACCATAGCTAGGTGCTCAGTTTAAAGACCAATAATAGAGCAAACACTTATGTCCCAGCCACCTAGGTTAAGAAATACTCTTAGGATACAGTCAGCCATTTAATTAACGCGCATGTATCGAGTGCCTACTTTGCATCCAGAATTTGGGGATGTAGCACGATCGAGAGACCATGTGGCTTACATGAAATAGCACATCATCATCTCACAGGGCAGAAAGACTGACCGATAAATACTTACAACATAAAGGTGCTTGCAGAGAGAAATACAGACGAGATGTGATTGGGACCATTGGCGGCTCCTGGGAGAGTGAGACAGGCTTCTGAGGGGGTGAGACTGTGGATAACTTGGCTGGGGAAGAAGAGAGTTCTAGGCCAAGGCGACAGCTCGTGTCGTCTCAGAGCTGGAAAGCACGGCATGCTGGGAAAGCGGCCTTTCCTCCGAGCGCCCACTCTGCTTCTTGGATCCTCCCTCCTGGCTCCAACCCCACGGTGTTCCCACGGGTGATCCGTCAACATCTCTTTGAGTCCCGTTCAGCCTTTCATTCATTCACCCCCTCACTCAACACTGGCGAGGATGCCAGTCTTCTGAAACTTTTGCCCGCATCGGAATCGCCTGCGGAGCCTGTTAAAATGCAGTCTGGTCCCACGGGTTCCGTCAGCATCTTTGGGATGGGGTCCAAGGACCCGCATCGCTGACACACTGTCACCAGGTATTTCTAATGCAGGTGATTGGGACCACACTTAAGAGAAACACGGTATGGAGGGGAGGGTTGTGGGGAACAGGAGGAATCGCCTTGTGCTGTCCACGGCCACGGTCATGGCCACGCCTCCGGCGTGCCTTATCTGCGCCTTTCTTGCCTCTAGCTTCCTGCTTCGGCTCCCCTCGGCTGTCACTTCTTTCTCCTTGCAAGCCACCACCTGCCCCTGGGCTGTGGCGGTGCCCCCTTTGGTGTGCCTCGCGTCCCTGCCCCACGCCACCCCCTCCCTCGGGCAAGAGCCGTGCCTTGGCTCTGTCTGTGCTATGCCGCCACGAACAGTGGAGCGTGGCATGCGAAGTTCACGGTCACCCTGAAAGCCCCCTGCCTCGCCTCTCTACCCTCTTCTTTTCGAGGGCTTCGTGAAGCGAGGGAACAGAAACAGGAACCCCGCAAACGCGGGGGAAGGCACGACTGGAGAGGACAGCAGAGGCAAGGGGCCCCGGCTGTCTGATTTGCACTTCCATTCCCGAGAGCATTTGAATAGTTTTAAGACGTGTAAACTGAGAGACTAGACATTCCCACTGAAATATATGCACGTAGGTATTATTCTCGTGGGGACCCGTGCCTGCATCAGTTCGTCTGCAAGTACTTGCCTGTGGAGTCCCACCCGTATCCAGAACCTTGGTTCTGTTGGCTTTGTCTGTACCACATGGGTGTACATGGATCTATGATTAAAGATTTTAAACACTGGATTTTGATCGTCTGTTTTGCGGCTGCCATGCTCAGAAAATTCCTAAGCTACTGTGGGTTAATGGGAGTTTCATCAAGTGTTTCTCTCTCTCCCGGTCTCTATTAGTGAAGCTCCTCTCTTCTCTGCCTCTCTGCCTCTCTGCCTCTCTCCCCCTCCCTCCCTGCCTGCCTCTGTTCTTCCCTCCCTCTCGCTCTGAGATAGCAGACAAGAGAGAGAAACTGGTGTGGCTTCCCCTGAGAAGCGTGCTCGCGAGCGCCGATGGGCAGAACCCCGTGAGTTCCTCTTCCTTCCATGCCCTGCACTTGAAGGGGGATGCAATGTGGCAGCAGGGGCTGAGCTGGACCCGAAAGGTGGCTGAGAGCTCAGGGAGGCCGGGATCGAGGTTTAGCCTAAGGCTGGAATCACAGGAATGTTTCACCAGGGTCTGCCCTGAGCATTCCCAGACCCCCATGGATTTCAGAATTTCCCAGCCTTTCCTCCTTTACCTTCCCTCTGCCTTACTTCCTCCTGAGATGGCCCCAGATCTGCAAGAGACATTTGCAAGGAGCTATTTACTAACAGACGTGAAAACATGGATCCTGCACTTGATTATTTAGCCATGATTTATCAATGATGATGGACTGGAAAGCAGTGTAAGTAACAGCTATCTATGTTCCTGTGGTTAGACCGTCTGTCTTAGTTGTGGTTTGTTGTTGTTGTTGTCGTTACTTTAACTTTTCCCGTGAATTTCCTTCTGAGAAAAGTGAAAATAACACGTAGCAAGCAAGTATTCCAAAGAAGTTAGGAGGGTCCACATGATACGAGCTTTCTTCTTTTTCTATTGACTTGCAGGATACGTACAGCTAGATCAGATGAGACACAAGCTACTGATACAAAATCTGCAAACATCCCCCGGAGGGTAAGGCTGGAAGGGGAAATAAATGAACCAGGTTTTTGAACTGACAGTCATTGCCATAATCAGACTATTCGGAGTTGCTAAAATATTTGACATTGGCTCCCTGTAGAATCAAAGATGGAATTGAAATGTGTTCTCTTCACAGGGTCATAAAAATGAAGGTAGCCTGTGGCTTTCAGAACCCGTTCTGGCCACATACATATGAGATTGATCCCCCACCCCCCCACCACCAAGGTTAAATGTCAACTCTGTTCTATTTCAGCTTTTCTGGAGACAGAACACCTCCCCGTTCTAGCGTATAATGTCTGGTCACCATAGACCTGCAGGACCCTGGCAATTTGAATTCTAGCCATCGCCAGTCTGTGCTTTCCGTGCTAGGCTTCATGTAAGCATTTAAACCGCTCAGTCTTAGGGGGAAAAAACAGTAACCTGAAAACCAGAGTCCATTTATTTCGCAGGAGAAAGGAACAGCTACTGGAAAGATTAGAAACGAAAGAGTATGATTTGCCTTTTCTTCGAAATTTGAAATGAGGTTGATTGTGTATGAAAGAGTAACGTAAGCTTTCTTGATTAGGAAACAGGATATTCGAGGAGACTTTTAAGATCAAAAGTCACTTCCATAGCACGTCAGAATACAATGCTGGCGTTTTTTTATGGCCAGTGGCAACTTTTCCTTTTAGAGTCTGTACGAGAGTGTCAGTACAAGCATCTGCTTCCTAAAACTTGCTGAGATTTGGAAGTGTGGTTTCTAACAGTGATGCTGCCATGGGCTTTTCTGAGTGACCTTCGGTTTGCTCTCTCCATCACATCCAGACCCGGGCAGGGCTATTGCGCAACCCCCCCCCCCCCGCCCCCGCATCCCTGCCTCCGTCCTTCCCTCTGAGTCTTGGAACATCATGAAAGACTCCTCTAAAGATTCCCTTTAGCGAGCCCTGCCCAGCTCTGGACAGAGAGAGCACTGTAATGTAACACACAGAGCTGCCAAATTTGGAATTGAATGAGCTCTGTTAATTCCTGAATATGAAATCAGTTCTGTGAGCTCTGCATGAGATCATATCTTACAAACCTAACCCAAAGTGTTCCTAACTTTATTGATTGGCATTTAACATCGTCAAGGGCTATAGCGCTGAGCACCTGCGGGGACCAGCCTAAAACCACACGAAATCCCCAAACTCTTCTCGGATTCCTGCCCGGGCAAATATACCTAGGGCCACGCCTTTTAAAATATGTCCTTTGTTATCAAGGGAAATCTGAGACAGAAAACACATGTTGGCAGGGTCACGTGAGCGCCTTTCTGCACATGAAGTGGTTGTATCGCAAGGGGAAACGCTTTCGATCTTGTGCTGTTTTGTTTTGGTTTCTTGTTTATGTGGATTCTGTCAGACGAACGCATCTGGAAGAGGTTTGGAGGGGAGTGAAAAAGCTGAGGCGGAACATGCAGGGAAAAGAAAAATCACTAAAAAAAAAAAAAAAAAAAAAAGGTCGGACTGGAAAGGGAATAATTCTCTTACCCAATTCCCATCCTTGGTTTCGGTTCCCCGTTAACGCAGATAACCGACGTAGCCTTCCTGGGTTCGTGGAGATACAGATTCTTCCATTCTGCTTTTGGATTTCGGGCAAAGGAGGGAGGGTTCTCCAGAAATGTTTTTAAAAGCCAATAAGGACCCATCTTTCGAGTTCCTGATCACTTTTACAGAGCAAGCAACTCCCAGCCGCTCCTGCTTTTCCTCCTCGACACCCCCGTGCCTCGCTATCCCTTGGAAGCGTCCCTGGAGAGCAGCTCCTTGGTCCCCCAGGGATCTCCTGTGTGTCCTATTAGGGCAAAAAAGACCAGCTGTCAAGGGCAGGGTTTGCACGGAGGGTGGAGAGTGCTTTTCAGTGGTGAATGAGCAGTGGGGGCCAGATATGCTGATAGCGAACAGTCTGAGAGAAGGCAGCTGACTGGCATCAGTAAAACTGCTGAGCCATTAAAAAAAAAAAAATACTGCAGCCAAGGTGAGACACAGAAAGAGAAGGAGGTGGGTTGCCTCTGAGGAGTCTCAGGCAAAGTTCTGTTAAGCACGCAGGTCTGAATTGATAACGCCGAGTGAGTGAAAGAGTCTTAAACTGGTCAATACCTTGCATTTCGTCTCGGCCCTGTGCTCTGCAGAAAGCTTGTTCAGGACGAACTGCCCCCTCTCTCGCTGGGCTCCACAGTCCTGGGGGGCGGGGTGGGGGGGAGAGTGTTTTCCCTTCTTCTTTAGCGACCGGGTCCCATCTAAATGTTGGGCGCTTACGGAAGCTTCTAGAAGCAGGTGTGGTCTTCAGAGCTTCAGCTCGGAAGAAAAGTGCAGAAGAGTTATCCTCGCCGTCCTTAGTTCTTGTCTTTGCCCTCTGTGTGAGCCGATGGCCGGCAGTCTTACATCTTCGAGGATCCCTCTTGCCAGAACGCGGGTCCTCGGTGGCTCATCTGTACCACAGGGAACTCTCGGGTTCCGGGTGTGCTTGGCTGCAGAGACGTGTGCCATGTTGACACAGCACATCCATTCTCAGCCCCATCTTCCCACCTGTTCCCTTGGAGAGCCTGCAGGGGGGACACCTGTCTTCAGTACATTTGAAAAAGAAATCCGACCTGCTAAAAATGCTTCTGCAAGTTTTCCTGATCGGAGGAAAGCCTTGCCTTCTGTCCCACACACCCTCTCGTCTTCCTCTAGGAGCCCGCGGAAGGGCTGCTCCCCGAGAACGTCTATGTTCCGCAGAACCAATCCTTGTATGCGCATTTGAGCCACTGAGCAGGAAATGTCTTAGCTTCTCTAAGCTTCTGTTCTTTGCGTCAGTAAAATGCATAAAATCTTACCTCGTGAGATTTTGCAAGAATCGAATGGTAACGCATGCTTAGCACGGTGTCCCGCCGTGTCCTTGTTGGTGACGCCGTCCTCCTTTTCTCCTGTGCTTTCAGCAGAGGACCCCGATCCTGAGTGGTGGGGATCCTGGGGAAGACGGGTACTGGAGTAGGAGTCAAGACCTGGGTATTTTAGTCCCGGCTCTGTTGGTGACCACTTGTATGACCTTGAGGACGTTATCACTTCTTCCCCGTCTCCAGAAATGGAAATAGTTCCATTTCCCTACACAGGTTACCCTATCGAGATTCACGCTGGCCCTCAACCTGGCCTGCCCTCCGTCCCTCCCGGTCTTGGCTAATTCCTTCTTCTCTTCTGGGAGACCTTCCCTGATCCCCTGTGCCTGCGTCAGGGCCCCTGCTCTGTAATTCTGTGGTTCCTGCATCTATCTCTCACCGGAGACTTCGTCACCACAGAGACATCACTGTTGCCCGTCCACCTCTCTCGCTAGCCTGTAATCACCCTGACATTGACCCCCGCCTCTTGAAGCTCTGTGTTTGATGTCTAAGGCCAGGACCCTACTCCACAGACATTTGCCGAATGGATGCATGAAGGAAAGAAGGAAGGGATGGAGAACCCCTGCCCCTCCTTCCCCCATCTCTCTCTCTCTCTCTCCAAATAAATAATTTAAAAAAAAAGAAAGAAAGGAAAGGAAAGAAAGAATGTGTGAAAGGCTTAAATCAGTGGAGAGTGCTGTGTGGTGGCCCTTAGTTTTAAGGTTGCATGAGACACAGTGTACTTTTAGTACCAATATTTTAGGCAGGTTTTTGGGGGTCCTAAGATTCAAAAAATTTTAGTGAGCCAAAACAATATCCTTTTTTTATTTTTTTTGTACAGCCCTTGCCGTGTGGGTCCGCTCTTTGTCACAGAAGCAGGGAGCTAGGGCTTTGGAACCTGACACCCCAGGGTTGGATTCCAGCCTCCTATTTGGGTCTTTGCTGCACGTTACCAGCCCTCACACGGGAGGTTACGGTTTTCCTGAACCTCGATCGAACTCTGGTCCACGATGAAAGGAGCTCCTTCTAGGTATTAGGCCGTTTTTTTCTCTCAGAAAGTGTTCTTTGCGGGATGGGGAGAAAAGCAGGTTTCCAGAAATAGTCCGTCCTTCCCAGTGGCCAGTGCACACCCACAGGATGGCCCAGAGGTTCGACTGAGGTCATCTCCATGAGCAGGCTTTGTCACAGACGTCTCTGTAGGGGCGTGTCTATCAATACGACACAGAGATCTGGAAAAGCTCACTGCAGCTGCCTTTGCTATTCGAGAGAGTACCCCGCGGATCCGTGATTCACCTCTTCGGGTCCAGCCCAGGAGTGGGGAGGCTCATTTTTCACTCACCTCCGGCTCTCGGCTACCTCCGCAAATGAGCCGCCTCCGGTAGCCCGGGGTTGGGCTGGAGATGTGGGGGTGAGGTCATGAGCCCTCAAGGCCTTCCCCCTGCCCATTGGCCGCAAGGAAGGGAAATGGAAGAATTCCGCAAAGCCACAAATCTGAGATGTCAGCTCATAAATATGTAAACTCCTCGCTTAGGTAATAAGCTTCCTGACAGCCAAAACTGTCATTTGCACATTCTTGTCAGCTGAACGCAGAGTTCCAGTTGCCAGACTGTCCCTGGATACTGGGGACTCAAAGCTGGGGAGTGGGGAGGGAGGCTGGGCTAATTGTTCTGTAAAGACCTCTGCCTCCTCCCCCCGCCCGCCCCCCCGCCACCATCAGGGGGCTTTCTCTCTGGGTATTTTGGTTGCTAAGTGTAGGCAAAAATTTTGCAGTGTGGCACTTGGAATAGGAAAAGGGTTGAATGCGAATATACAAATGGAGGCAGGAAAAACATGCCAGCTTTTGCTTTTTTAGCTTTTGGCAACGGCGACTAAATCTGTACACTTTTGCAATCTCTGTTGTATCACGTTGAAAACTCGGTCGGGAGCTTAACCAAGATCAACGGTTTCCTGTATATCCGACTTGAAATGCAGGCCTGCCGATACACATTGGGGCAGGGAGCAGATATTTGGTACATAACCATTCACCGAGCGTCCGATATGTTACAGGCACTGTGTGCAGTTTGGGGAACTCACGGGTGAATCAAGGAGAGGGGTGCTTACGACACAAGTTCTGCTGTGAGACTTTATGATAAGTCCCAAAGTAGCTCAATTAGCAAAATATGACCAGAGATTATGGAAGAAAAGAATAAATTCTCCTTCGGGTGGTGGGGAGGGACTCCCATGCATTAGAGGTGAGTCTCGGTGAATGAGGAGACAGGTGGCTGGGACAGGAGGCAATTTCAGACAGAAGAACTGGCCTGAGTCTCTGTTTACACACGGAAGCATGACTGTGCATGAGTGTCACGGAATTACGTGGGGATTAAAATTGAATACAGTTGACCCTTGTACAGTGTGGGGCTTGGGGGCATTGACACACCCACCTCCACCCTGCACAGTTGAAAGTCTGCATATGACCTTTGACTCTCCCAAAACATAACCACTGCTGGTCTACTGTTGACCAGAATTCTTCCCAGTAACATAAACAGTCGATGAACGCACATTTTGTATGTTGTATTTCTTGGATACTGTGTCCTTGCAATAAAGTAATCTGGAGAAAGGAAAATGTTATTAAGAAAAGTATAAGGCAGTGGGGCGCCTGGGTGGCCCAGTTGGTTAAGTGTCCGGCTTCAGCTCAGGTCATGGTCTCGTGTTTTGTGGGTTCCAGCCCTACAATCAATGCAGAGCCGGCTTCAGATCTTCTGTCCCACTCTCTCTGCTGCTCTGCCACTCGTGTTCTCTCTCTCTCTCTCTCTCTCTCTCTCTCTCTCAAATAAAGAAAACATTAAAAAATACGTAAAAAAAAAGAAAATCATGAGGAAAAGAAAATACATTTACAGGACCACATTTATCGAAAAAAAAAATCTGTGTATAAGTACATCTGCGCAGTTCAAACTGGTGTTCTGGGCCCACTGTATTTTTCAGATTCTCACAAGAGGCTGAGATGAGTGATGGATCGCACTGAATAGGACGGTGGGATGGGGGTGATGAGTAAAGGGTTGTGTCAGAAGAGATGGGAAATTGGAGACAGCGGATTGTGGGTCAGGTACAGTGAGAGGACGTAGGACCCACGCCTGTGTGTGAACCTTGGTTCTGTCACTGACTGGGTGGGTGGTCCTAGACTACTTGTGTACTCATGACGTCTGTGTGTCCATTTGTGAATATCATGGTGGAAAGAGGAAAGGCCGTTCAGGAGAGAAGAGGAGATTGAGTCCAGACCACTTGATTTCCCTTGAAAAGTCAGAAGGAGTGACTTAGAAGGACTTAGAGTACCTTGCGGGTGATTTCAACATTTGTCGTCCACACCAGCATTCAGCAGATCAGTTACCTTTATTAAGGTACACACCCAAAATTCATGATGCTGGGAGAGGCTGATGAGCCTTCTAAAACACCAAAGAAGGGTAGGATAGTATGTCACAGTGTTTCAGAAGCAATAGCGTTTCAGGGCAGGAAGAGTCCTTGGGGGGATCATGTATCTTGCTGACTTTCAAATCCTTGAAGACCGGCGTTCTGGGAAGGGAGACGGTGCTGACATCCGGAAGCGGAGTTGGTAACAAGCACCACGTTCTCCCACAGTCATTCCTGGATCCATTTGCACACCTGTGTTTTCCGTTCAACAAATGTTCGTAAGGCCCTTGCAACATGTAGGATGAATATTTGCATGAGATACTGGCGGTGCCCTCCAGGAGCTGCCTGTTCTGTGAGGAGGTAAGACATGTGTGTAGAGAATGTAGACAGGAAGCTATTTTTAAAATACAATGAGAGAACGGGGCGCCTGGGTGGCGCAGTCGGTTAAGCGTCCGACTTCAGCCAGGTCACGATCTCGCGGTCCGTGAGTTCGAGCCCCGCGTCAGGCTCTGGGCCGATGGCTCGGAGCCTGGAGCCTGTTTCCGATTCTGTGTCTCCCTCTCTCTCTGCCCCTCCCCCGTTCATGCTCTGTCTCTCTCTGTCCCAAAAATAAATAAATAAATAAATAAATAAAAAAATTTAAAAAAAAATAAAAAAATAAAATACAATGAGAGAGGGGTACCTGTGTGGCTCAGTTGGTTAAGCGTCCCACTCTTGATTTCAGCTCAGGTCATGATCTCACGGTTCATGAGATCAAGCTCTGTGTCGGGCTCTGTGCTGACAGCGTGGAGCCTGCTTGGGAGTCTGTCTCTCCCTCTCTCTCAAAATAAATAGATAATGAAACAGATCCGTGAAAGCTCAGAAATGGAAACTCTCAGAAATGGGAAGCTCAGAAATTGTTTCCAAGTCAAATTTTGGAAGACTGTGCCCCGAAGTAGAGAATTTGCTCTATTAATGTGGACTTCCATGGTCACATTTGTTTTATTTGAGAAGTTTTGAGTATCCAGCAAGAGGGAAAAGGTAAAATTGAATGTTCGGCGTAACCCGTGTTTTGATTCTGGGGAAAGGCAGAGCAGGATTAAAACTGAGTTGTTGAAATGTCATTTGTTCATAGCCTGAGAAGAACATTATTGATTTAATTACCTTGAAAATATAATTTTGAAAATTATCTATTAAAAAAATCGCCCAGATTCATCGGTTAGTTAACAATAAATGGGAGCAGTACCTAAAGGCTTTATATCATGAGAACTACCCCAGGGATAGGCCAAGGAAATGTGGACTTTGAGCCCCCTCTGGAGGAAAAAAAGAGAGCCCTCCCCAGCTAGCCTGGCAACAAATGGTTTCTTTTCTAAAGGTCAGAAATGGAAAAAAAGAACCATCTAATCAAATTGACTTTTGGAATTAACCTTATAAACCAGAAGTCTACAGTCTTTAACTCACAGAGGATCCGATGAAGATATTTCCTTCAAGAGGCAGCTTCAAAAAGCATCCCTCCCTCAAAGCCTTGCTAAGACATATGTGAGACACAGACTAATAATGATGTGGAAAAAATAATTGCAATGAACACAATAATTATATTTGTTTTATGAACACAATAGCCTGCAAAATCCCACACCACAAAATGTTTCGTTGATGATCGTCATTTAAGAAGCTGGCAAACCATAAAAACAAATCAAAAAATCTGTTTACTCATTCACTCGTTCTATGAGTGTTGATGGAGTATCTGCTCTGTACGAGGCACCGTTCTTGGCAATAAATAAAACAAATAAAAGTCCTTGCCCTTGTAAACGGGCTTGATCCGGAGCAGGAAATATTAAGCATCAGCTCTGACCGCGTGCCTTCCCTTGTGGACACCGTAGGACGGATGAGTGAGGGTGTGGGTATGGAGGCAGAGAAGCAAAAACACAGGAATCCGGGGGGGGGGGGTGGTCTCTCAGAAGGTTGTTCTGTGCTGCACCCTTTATAAAGTGGTCTACAGGGACGCCTGGGTGGCTCTGTCAGTTAAGCATCTGACTCTTGGTTTCAGCTCAGGTCATGATCTCATGGCTTGTGAGTTGGAGTCCCACATCAGGCTCTACACTGACAGCACGGAGCCTGCTGAGGATTCTCTCTCTCCCTCTCTCTCTGCCCCTCCCATGCTCTCTCTCTCTCTCTCTCTCTCTCTCAAAATCAATAAACTTAAAAAAAAATAAAAATAAAAAGCAGTCTTATTTTAGAGCCCCTACAAACAAAAATAATCACCTTCCCCACAGATGATGGAGAACCTGTTAATATAACCTGACAAGTCTTATTCTGGGAGTGTTTAGAAACTCCAGTACATCCAAATATGCCCCAAAGCATAGCCTTGCAGAACCCCTGGGCTGGAGGAACCCTCAATTGAAAGTCACCTCCACCTAGACCATGGTTTCCAAGTTCTTCCATTGACGGGAGGTGAGGACCATAGGGGTGACTCTGTCAAGATCTGGAGCTGACTTTCTCCTTCAGGGTTGGTGATTTGGGGGCCAGTCTCCCATCCAACCATCCATGTTTGTGTTGTGGTTGTTAAGGACGGACAGCGCTGGGAACACAGCAGCGGGACAAATGGACGTGCCTCCCGATTTTATGGCGTCTTCAGCCCTGTGAGGAAGACACAAGCAATCACAGCCAGTCGTAAGCCAGTGACACTCTCGACCACTCCTTCTCTTTGCCAGGAACCACAACTGGCAGGTGCCTGGCTGGTGCGAGGAAACATGGCGGTCAGTGGCGCGGACAACTGCTTTCCAGGGCATCCAGGAAAGTGATACTGTCTACACCTGATTTCATTTGTGGGCCAATTTAAACTAAACTGCGTTAGTTTGCTTAACGCAGCCTTTTGGCTTTGTATACGTATTTATTTTGCGCACACGCTCTCTGAGGGCCCCAGGACACTACCTAAAGTGTGTCGGTGCAGGTAATAATTGCTTGTCCTGCACCTGGTTGTTTTGGCACGAGGTCATGCTATCAGAGGAACAACTAGCAAGTAAGCAATTCGCCTCTAGCACACAAAGGCTGAAGACGCACGGGTGACCTAAGAATCTAGCTTCAGCTGGTGGCTTTCAGGCAAAAGTAACCGCGCTGACCAAGCTGTGCCTGACGTCTGATTTAAGGCTGTGGAAGACCCCAAGACTGAGGACCCTCGGATTGAGAGGGTCCTTTTTTCCTGACCTTTCTTAGCTAGAAATAAGGCCCTCCCAGCCAAGAGCAGGGCCGAAAGTCGTATTCAAGATGCCTGGTGGGCATCTGACCTGAAACGCATCAGAGTCAGTATCACAGAGTCGATGGAAACGTCAAGAAGGCCTGGTGGGCAGTGTTCGGAGCAGGGCCGAAAGGTGTGGCTTTCACGTTGTTTTCCATTATTTATATATTTAGAAGCTTATGGGAACAAATCTCTAAAAAGAAACACTTAAGATATAGTTTTCATATTAATATTGAATTATAATAATTGTAACAAACACTGGGTATGTACTATGGGGCAGGAACTGTTCTGAGAGATAGAGAGAGAAAATATAGATAGATAGCATCTATCTATATTTTCAAAATTTTTTTAAACATGTATTTATTTTTGAGAGACAGAAGCAGAGTGTGAGTGGGGGAGGGGCAGAGAGAGGGAGACACAGAATCAGAAGCAGGCTCCAGGCTCTGAGCCATCAGCCCAGAGCCCGATGCGGGGCTCGAACTCACGGACCTCAAGATCGTGACCTGAGCTGAAGTCGGATGCTTAACCGACTGAGCCACCCAGGCACCCCATATATTTAAAAAGTTTTTTTAAACATGTATTTATTTTTGAGAGACAGACACAGAATGCGAGTGGAGGAGGGGCAGAGAGAGGGAGACACAGAATCTGAAGCAGGCTCCAGGCTCTGAGCTGTCAGCACAGAACCCAATGTGGGGCTCAAACCCACGAACCGTGAGAACCCAATGTGGGGCTCAAACCCACGAACCGTGAGATCGTGACCTGAGCTAAAGCCGGACATCTAACCAACTGAGCCACCCAGGCGCCCCTGTCTATCTGTTAATCTCACTACTCCATGAGATGTAGCGACTCTCATATCTTGTTTTACAGCTGAGGAAACTGGCACGGAAAAGTGAAGGCACTTGACCGAGGCCACAGAGCTGTGAGTGGCAGAAAGCACATCTGAACCCAGATATTTGGCTCCCCAGATTATACCCTTGGCTGTTTCTCTTTTCTGCCTCCGGAGGAACTCTGAAGTCCTAAAGTACTGTAACACTAAATAAATGTTTGCTGAAGCATATATTGAGTCATAAGCTGCCTCCGCATAACTCTGCCCTACCCACACTTCATTGTGGAGTCCTGGAGGCCCGTCGGAATCGTGGGCCTGCGAGCCCCCGTGAGGGATTTTCTAGTCTAGATTGAGCCTGGAGTATTCATCACCTAGCTCCCTAAAATCAAAGCAACACTTAACTAATTTGGACCCCCCCTAACTGAAGTGACTTTGAAATAACTACAAGAGGGGCAGCCGGGTGGCTCAGCCAAAGCATCCGACTTCAGCTCAGATCATGATCCCGTGGTTCGTGGGTTCGAGCCCTGTGTCGGCCTCTGTGCTGACAGCTCAGAACCTGGAGCCTGCTTCGGATTCTGTCTCCCTCTCTCTCTGCCCCTCCCCCACTCACACTCTGTGTGTGTGTGTCTCTCTCTCTTTCAAACAATAAATAAACATTAAAAATTTTTCAAAAAAAAAAAAACCTACAAGAATTGACTGATATAATCTTATCCTACAGTATGACATAGGATGTGAGCTTCTGTTAGCAACCTTGATGAAAATAGGAAGCAAAAAATTCACCTAGAAGATCAGTAAATAGCAGAGTAGTTCCAGATAACATTTAAGTTTCCCCAGAAAGGTTTTAAGTGGCTTGTAAAGGAAATTAGATCTCAGAAACATATATAGGAAACCAGGTAAGAAGGAGGGAGTAAGAGAAGCCAGTTCCTGAACCAAGTTAGTTATTGAAATTGGACATTAATTAGGCTCTGAGTTTCATGGAAACAAAAGCTAATGGCTCAGAAAGGAAGGGACCAAGACGTCGGTTGAGCTCTTACTGCGTGCCTGTCATTCTGATGGCGGCCACTTTCCCTATGTAATGTCCTTGATCTTCACAACGGACCCTTGCACCGGGTGTCCTTAGTTTCATACGTGTCCAGGGAGATAGCAAAGCCAGGAATGGCACCGTGCCTCTATGATTCCAAAGCCTGTGCCTTTTTTATTGGGTTATATTCCTCTCACCCAGTAAAGTGACACGTAGGATTTGTGTGCAGACCTCTAGTCTTTCTCAGAGAATTTGTCTTAATGGATCCAGGGAACTTATAGATGGTAGGTGCTTAGTCAATATCTGTAGAAGAACAGGAATAAATGAAGGCATGGATAATAAGAGGAAAGATATTTTCTTTAATTTTCATAAGCTGTAGAAATGGTTTCTATGGATGCTTTTATATCGGCCCCTGCTAAAAACAAAGTCACACCGGAGCCTCATAATTCAGTACAAGGCACATAAGCTAAGGTCTAAAAATGCAATGCTTTACATTTTTTTTCTTTTCTTGTTTAATTTTTTGAAATAGTAGCGTAGGCCTCCTTCTCTATGCCTCTTCAGCCCCCCCTTTATTTCGCAACGCTCCGAAACGTCCTCGGCCTCTCCTCCGACTCTGTTCAAGGTCAGTGATGAACTTATTAGTTCTGGTCCAGTGGACACTTTCCATTCGCTGTCTTTGTTGGTCTCTTAGTGGCATTTAACATCGGTGACCACTCGGTCTGTCTCCCCACCCCCCACCCCCCAGTCTGCTGCTCCTTTACAGGCCCCTCTGCCCTCCCCTCCCCTCTCTCTGCATCACTCATTAGATGTTGAAGCTCCTCACGGTTCGGTCATGGGCCATTCGTCGTTCTCATGCTGCTCTGCCCCTCCCTGGCCATCTCGTCCATTTTTGTGACTTCAGTTGCCATCTTCATGCTGAAGACTCTGCAATCTGAAAACCTCAACCAAATATTTTTTTTATTTCCAAATACTGAGAAAGATCTAAACTGTGATTGTGTGTCTTGAAAGTAAGCGGTTTCTCTTGATGAAGTCAAAGGCTAGAGAAACAAGTGAAAAACCTGATGTATTTCTTAACCTTTTCTTGGTAGTTAGTCATACATTAGGAGTCACTTCTATGCATCTTTGAACAACTGTTTGCGTTGGTGGCGACTACGTATTTGACAGAGTGGAAGGGAAGCACAGACGTTAAAAGATAAAGTGTATATAGCTACCCTCAATTGAATAGGATTCATAAAGATAAAATGCCTTCTGAAATTTTAATAGAAATCAATGTGAAATTAGATTCAATTTATAATAACTCAAATTACAAGCAATTTATAGAGCGTATCTGTTGTGTAAACGTGGGAATCCAGACGAGAAGATGATTGATCGTTTGATTGATTATGTAACATGAATTACATTCTGTCCAGCTGCACCTGAGTATATTCACAGACACAGCTGGATGGCATCCTGGTCTAGAGAACAGATATTTTCTTCTTTTCACACAATGTGTTCCTAGAAGCTCTATCAGGACATAAATATTACTTTCCTGATAAGAAAATCAGACCTGGAGATTTTATTCTCAGCCAGGGATCCAGAGTCAGAAAGCTGTGGTTCTAATTAACAATGAGTTAGTAAAGTTGAGATAGTACTTTAAACCTATGTGGCTACTTAAAATAATACAACCATGGGGTGCCTGGGTGGCTCAGTCAGTTAAGCGTCCAACTTCGGCTCAGGTCATGATCTCACAGTTCAAGCCCTGCATCGGGCTCTGTGCTGACAGCTCAGAGCCTGGAACCTGCTTCGGATTCTGTGTCTCCCAGTCTCTGTCTCTCTCTCTCTCTCTCTCTCTGCCCCTCCACTGCTTGCGGTCTGTCCCTCAAAAATAAATAAACATTTAAAAACAATTTTTTTTAATTAAAAGTAAAAAATAAATAATATAATCATGCTCCAAATTCTGCAAAAATGGGACTCATTTAACTTCGGATTCCAGTAACTGAGACTAGACACAGCATGAAAAATCTATTATTACCTATCATAGATCTCACCTCCCTAAAAATAATATGCCTTCCAAAGTAAACATTAGTTCATTGTGCAGCTTAATTTAGGTCAGGTTTCTTTACAGACTTCGCCAGGAAATTCAAACGAAAATCTTCATTTATTTTGATAAATTTCTCTCTTGCCCGCAATTTGTTTCAAAAGAATTCCTTTGGTTGTAGCAGTGTTTAATCTTTTGGTAATTTTTTTCAAAAACACCTGCTAACTGCAAGACAAAAAAAGTAACAGAAGAATGTAGCAGAAACTTTCAGTGACAGGAATCCACTGAGTTATCTTCCCATTTTTAATTTCTTATTCTCCCTGCCTTCTCCTCTCTGTCCCCATACTACACAGATGCACTTGTGAACGGGCGTGCACACACACACACACACACACACACACTCCTGCGCGCGCATAGCCCCCAACAACTTCAGGGGTGCTGACTAGGCACAGTACATGCGATAGCAGAATGAGAGGGATTGAGGGGGGGTCCCTACTTGGTGCTCAAGACACGTTCTATCAATGAAGATGTGCACCCCAGATCTGCCTCCTTTCCCTTCCCCTGTTATTTTGTAGCATAACCACCCTGCACCTGCAGAAATAACAAAATAAGTAGGAAGGTGTAAGAAAAGGTAAATGATAGGTCACTGTTAGCAGCTTTGATTCAAAGTCACAAAAGGAATCACCCCTCCAGTCACATAGGCTGTGATTACCTTAGAGTCTTTCTCCTTTCACAAATTATTTTGCTTTGGGGTGATCTCTCATCTATGCTGTCGGTCCCGTTGGGGATCACTTCTCTACTGAAAACAACAGTTGCCTCCTTCCTCTGCATCGGGGCTTTTGGACACACTTGTGGTGAGTGTATTTTATCGCCGTGTGCCTTTACCATGGTTTTCACCAACCTGCACAGACCCCAGCCCACGCGGCCGGGCAGCAGAATCGATAGGAAAGGGGGCGGGGCATGTAAGTTTCTGCCTCTCTCCCTCTAACAGGGCTGCGGAGGTGCAGGCAGTCTAAACCACTGCCCCGGGGTCTGGGGCAGTCCAGCCTTGCAGCAGAGTCAGGGACAGGCAGTCTGTCCCTCTGCTGTATCCAGAGACCCCATGCAGATTGTGGTTCTTTGGAATAACTTACTTAATGATTCCTTCCAATTTCATCTATAGTAAATAATTTGCTGAACAAAAAGAAATATTGATATTAAAGGAGGAAAAACAATCACTTCCTTTAACAAACAAAACTGTTATATTCAAATTTAATTAACCAAGAAGCCCCCAAACCACAGAGCATGTCAGCCAGCATTGACAATTAATTAGCTTTGCTCTGAAAGAGCCACAGGTATTGAGCAAAGAGTTATGGATTAAAGGCTTTATTTTCTCTGCAGACACTGCCCATTTCTAGCTCTCACACCCTGATAGCACTTTGCTGCTTCAGGCATCAAATTATTTCTGGAGTGAGTAATCTCATGTCAGTTTGTGATTTCACATGATCAAAATACGGGAAAAGTGAGAATAAAGCACTGTTTCTTTTAAAATGAAGACCTAAAGGGGCGCCTGGGTGGCTCAGTTGGTTAAGCCTCCGACTTCGGCTCAGGTTGTGAGCCCACGCACGGCTTGTGGGTTCGAGCCCCACATCAGGCTCTGTGCTCATGGCTCGGAGCCTGGAGCCTGCTTCTGATTCTGTGTCTCCCTCTCTCTCTGCCCCTCCCCTGCTCATGCTCTGTCTCTCTCTCCCTCCCTTAAAAATAAATAAACATAAAAAAAAAATAAAGACCTAAAAAGTGAACAACACAACTGCCCTTCAGTTTCTTCTGCTTTTCAAAATAATTCTCTACCAAACAGCCAAGGAAGATAAATATTAAGGAAAACTTAGGGCATTAGTGGTCACCCTTGGCTTTTAAATGGACTGTCTTGTTTATGGTAAATCATGTGATTTCTTCTTTCCACATTACATTAGCATATGTATAAATGACTTAACTAGAAACTACTGGAGTTAGCATTTAAAAGGCAGCATGATGTAATGAAAAGAACATTAGATTCATTAGATTCTTGGAATCAAATTATCTGGAATATGCTTATTCCTTGAAGGAATCTTAATTTTAGTTGGATAGTCCTTTTACCGTAGAAGATATATGTGTACACACACACACACACACACACACACACACACACACACATTATGGACAACTGTTTCTCCCCAGAAAAATCCGGCACTGGCATTCCACACGGAATGGGCCTGAATTAGCCTGTGGTTGTCTTTTCCTGCCTATAGGCAGCTGAAATGCTGCATTGTAGTTACCTGGTTTCATCCACCGCATTCAGTAAGACTAGCTGGTTCTCCATTACTCGTGTTTGTGATAGGTCCCAGTAATGGCGGTTAAAGAAAATCATATATATCTAGTTGGGGATGGATTTTTAAACTTACATTTGCATTTATGTGGGTCTTGTGTCTAAGGTGCTCACAGCTCTTTTAATTTAGGTATTATTGGGCCCAGTTTGCAAAGGTATAGCTCCGGAGGAGGTTCAAGCTATGCAGTTTCTCTGGTACTAAGCAGGTTTGGGCTGGGCAGATCAGGCCAGAGGAAATGATCTGTAGATGGGAGGCATCATCTGTCCAGAAGAGATTAATGGCCAGAAGGTCAGTTGGCACAAGGCAAAATGTATAAGGACCTGAGTGCAAATTAGGAAGAAAGCCAGGGAGATCAACCCAGGCTGGAACGGAGGGCTTGTAAGCAGAAGTCAAGCTGGCAAGCCAAGGCGGAGAGGCAGGAGACCAGGAGGCCAAGGTTGGAGCCTGGGAAGACCAAGCTCCAGGGCTTGGAAGCAACTTCACGATAGGAACAAATGCTGGGTCGTCAAACCCGGGTGCAAGGTCATTGTCACCAGCTCAGACAGAAGGCAAGGCTGTGTCCGAGGGAAATGGGGCAGTGTGCCCACCCTGCGGGTGCTCTTCACCTGGCATCATCCAGGGCATCTATAGTCAACACACTGCAAAGAGAACGCCCTGAAGGTGTACCTCCAGACTGCCGTGTTCGCGATGGTTTTCTCCTCCCTGCCGAAGTTCTTACGGGTGTGTATTGGCAGGTGGGAGCCCGGGAGAGCAGGGAGTAGGAGTGTAACTTTGTAGGTGTGCGTGGAGAGGAATAACGACGTGCAGGTCACGAAGAAGCCACCAGCTCTGGAGTCGTAAGCTCAAGGGTATGTCACACGGCATCGAAGGCAGTTGACAAATCGGTAGTGCGTTCCTTTAGACCTTTCTGTTACACGTGAACTGAGGGTGGTTTCGGTTTATTCCATCTTCCAATGTTCCTGACAGAACGAGGGTCTTCTCTCTTAAGATACGACAGATCGCAGAAGCTCGAAGCAAGAGGCCCCTTGCTGCTGTCATTCAGTCTCAGAACCAGAACTTTCCGGTCTCTAGGGAGGGTTTTCTTCCAGGTCCTGCCCTGGAGTTTGCCATCGGGGCAGTACCCAGGTCTGACGTAGGAGGTCTGCTGGACATGTGGGTACTGAGAAGTCCACCTGTTCCCAGGCTGCCGATAGAGGGTGGCACCAGGTCACCATCAGGCTCTGGGCAGGTTCATTGGAGCAGAGGTCCCCAACCTTCTCTTGGGCCCCGGGGCCCTGCCTCCTACAGGTGGCACTGTGCTCACTGGTGAAGGCGCTCCATGAGAGCTCAGCTTGCGCAGAATACCGAGGGAAGCCAAGAAGTTCAGCCACAGTGTCCAGTGCCCTGCTTCCCGGCCGCCAGGGTGAGCACAGCTTGGAGGACGGCGAGTTCTGAGCAACAGGCAACCGAATGAGCGGAGAGGGCTTAGCCCGTGGTGAAGACAGGTAGAAGGGTCTTTCTTAAAGTGTTCCAAATCCCAGTAGACATCGGAGCCACTTAGCTGAGCCCGGAGAAACCACAGCATCAGGGAGACCATGGCCTATGCACCTTCCAGAAACGGAGGCGGAGGACGCTTCCCTTTGAACTTCCCAAGCCGTGGACGGAGTGTTTATCTGGTGTTTCTAAAATCCAACAGCCAGGAAATCACAAATCCATGATTTGTACTTCTGTTTAGCTTTCTATACCAATGGCCAATTGTTTTTTTTTTTTTTTTAATCAGACATCTTCTGCTTTATTTGGACACAGGAAAGCATTTCTCTTTTCACACAAGGACCTTGGCTCAGCTAACACTTTCATAGCGACCTGGCTTTCCACAAAGGAGAAGCTTTTACTTTGAGTAGCTTTGGTAAAAACCATGGTTTATGAATGGGGTCTTGTCGCGGCCATTATTTTTGCCTTGAGCCATATTGTCATTTGTTCGTAACGTTCTTACTCTGACCATGAAAAACTTCCAGACACACATGGATGGTAACATCTACCAACGGCGTGGGTTTTCAAACATTGCTTTTTACCCTTGGTTGTGCCCCCAGGTATGGGCGAATGGTGTGCGGTTCGGATAACAGTTCAGGAGGAACTTCCAGCTTGACTCTGGTGGGGAAGCCCTTGAACGGGTAGCTGGTTTACCTGCCGCGTGTCCCCAGTCTCCTTCACACTTCTCTTTATCTCTGGAGCCGATGTAAAGTTATCAGTCGTGTGGGGTGGGGTGGATTCTTCTTATCTGTGCGATTTAGGAGTAGACTCTGGGACACAAAGCAGCTTCTGGGTGACTCAGAGATGACTTCTGTGATATCTGTAGCCCATTGATTGCACACTTGTGTTGTGCGTGGCTGTCATTCGGTAAATCCTGATGGACCGATTGGGTTCCCAGAGCGCTCGGATGCATTCTGAGCAGCTTCCGGCATCCTGTTTGTGTCTACAGAGGGGGAGGCAGGAGGTAATGGGGGGCGGTGCATAATGATGTCCGTGGTGGCAGTAGATGTTGTGTTGCTGTTATTGTCAGGCAAGGACTCACTCCGGGTTGGGATTTTAGGGACAGAGAAGCCATTTTCATATAATTTGCCATTCACGTCCTAATTCTGGGCATGACCCGACTCACTCAGCAGAGACATTTTCCCCCTGTGATAGGAAGGTACGTTGCTAGGCAACTAGATCGGTAATTGGTAAATGCTTATATATGATTTGATTTGACTTACATACAAAAATATGTAACTGGCTTTTTTTTTTTTTTGGTCTTCATTATTAATCAAATGATTATCATTTGGTTTTATTTTGCCCAAATAAAATAAAATAACTGCTTTTATTTATCAAGTTGCATCATAGCACGAGGCAGTGGAAAATCCCCAGTCCTAGAAGACAGAAAGCTTGAATCCTAATCTCAAAGATGAGAATCGCTAGTCCTGTGACTGTGGATAAGATCTGGTAACTTCGGAGCCTTCCTCTTTTCTAACCTGTCATTTGTGGTACAGATAACTTCTCAGCAGCGAGGATGGCTGTGACCAGGGATGGAACATACTTGAGAAAGAATAAGACGTTCTGTTGCAAGGTCTAAGCATTACCTAGAACCCTAGGCTATGTAAGCTTGGACTTTCCATGTGTCGTAACCCCAAGGGCTGGATGGATCGCCCAGCACTTGAGTAGTACACACTGTCACCTCAACAAGGCACAGAGCTCTGGGGTCGGTGTGGCAGGTCCAGAAGAAAGGACATGTGATATTGATGTTCAGCAAGTTAATACTGCAGTGCTGGAGAGAGGGGTTGGGGGGGCCAGAGCCCTCACCTCAAAGCAGCGTCTCATCAAATGTCGGAACACAAGATAGATACTCTCAAGACCAGTCGCTGTAAGACTTCAAGGCAACAGATGAGGCCCCCTGAAGGCTAAAGTAGTTGATGACGGCAGCTTAGACAAGCCGTTGAAGAGTGGGTAAATTTTTTAAGCATAAGGTAAATTCATAGAAATTATCACCGTGGGTGAGTATCGTGCATTAAACTGTAGAAGTCAATTCATTTTCAAACTGTAATCGCGTCCTGCTGTAGTGTGTTACACACCGTGGTATGACGTTAATGGCCAGCCATGGTTTGCTCCTAAACATTTTATTGGAAGTCATGTCACGAATTCTCTTCTAGCGCTGATGAAATGGATCATTTACATAAAAATGGGGAAAACCCCAAGACCCATGTGATTTTCAGTCTCTGGAGACATGGAAATGACCTCAGGGACAGCCAGTTATGAAATGGAAAGGTGAAGGAGGATGTTCTCACTCTCTGCTGGAGAGTTTCCAGAAAGACCAGCATGCTTCACGGCAGTGCCATAGCGCTTTTAAATAGGTCTTCTCTCACGGTGACACCTAACTGGCACTCTGTTGCCCTTGTTTTGTTTCTTTGCTTGCACGTGGATATCTTAACTGTTTCCAGAAGGTTCGCCTTAGACCACTGGTTCTTGTCACACCCTCTGTATTTACAGTCGGCTCTATTTTCTTCTCCGTCTTGTGTCATTGACTGCACAGATTTCTTAGGAGCTGCTGTGATCTGTCATGTCATTGCTCATTATCAGGCAGTCTCCATCCTCAGAGCTCTGACATATTTTAGGATTGCAGATAAGCCATCGTAGCCCATGGCAGCCCCAGCCATTGTCATATTCAGTTGAAGTTTGGATCGTCTTTCATGTGCTGATGGTGGACATCCTACCACTGTCGTCCCCTCCTGGGTCAGGACCCTTTCCCTTTGGCAGATGTAGCAGTTTTGAGGACCTCAGCCTGTCCTCCTCTGGAGCGGTTGGTTCTTCAGCTGATGTCTCACCAGTCAATTGCCTGGGTCCAGGACCGCCTGGGTGGCTCAGTCGGTTAAGCATCTGACTCTTGACTTTAGCTCAGATCATGATCTCATGGTTCACAACTCAAACTCTGCATCGGGCTCTGTGCTGACAGCACGGATCTTGGTTGGGATTCTCTCTCTCTCTCTCTCTCTCTCTCTCTCTCTCTCTCCCTCTCTCTCTCTGCCTCTCCCCCATTTGCACACACACTCTTTATCTCTCTCAAAAATAAATACACATTAAAATTTTTTTTAATTACCTGGATCAAATTTGGTAGAGCTTGAATGACCTCTTAATTTTTATAAGCCCATCTATCCGAGCATCTCACACTTGAACACCCGCCTCAGATCAAAGGAAATGCTCTCAGAATGTGGTTAGCAACACACAGTATGTAGGATTTTAAAAAGGATGGCGAATCCTTAAAAAATGACAATACTGCCTGATATTCCTTCCTCTTCCCTAAGGTAAGTTCTATGCTTCATGAAGCTAATAATTCTTAAAAATTGTTAGGTCAATATTTTAGTAATCTCTAGACCCTAAGGGTGGTAGACCCCAATTTAATTCTCATGAGATACACTTAAAATGATGGGCTTTCCGTTTAAGCACCCCACAATTCTGAAAATTGAAGGTCAAATAGTCTATCACACAAGCACCGAGAAAAAAAAAAGAAGAATCCTCATAAATTCCCCCTCTGATCTATATAACTGAGACCTAAGGTTTTCCCCCCCAACTAAACCAATAAAATTTACCAGGTAATTATTTCTCTCATTTTTTTTTTTTTTTTTTTTTTAGATTTGGGTAGATCTGGCCAATCAGAGTAAGGAACCATCCCATGTGAAGGTCATGTCAGTTCTAAACTGATTCCTGAATTGAGATACCATCATATAATATGTTAGGATGGTTGTCTCCTGGGTGAGATGATAAGGCAAGGGAGAGAAAGGGGTAGAACCCAGAGGGAAGAACTGAGCTCCCCAGTTTAAATGCTCGCCAAGTTCACACTAGCCTGATGTGCTTAGCGTGGCACCATTTTCTTTTTCCTTTTTAAAATTTTTTTTAATGTTTTTCATTTTTGAGAAACAGAGCACTAGTGGGGGAGGGGCAGAGAGAGAGGGAGACACAGTCCGAAGCAGGCTCCACGCTCTGAGCTGTCAGCACAGGGCCCTACGCAGCGCTCACACCCACGGACCAGAAGATCATGACCTGAGCCGAAGCTGGACGCTTAACAGACTGAGTCACCCAGGCGCCCCAGCACCACTTTCTTGACAGGTATTCAGTAAATATTAATTTCATCCTGTTAGGGGGGCTCTCTTCTTTTCTTGAAATAAGGCACAGAGCGGCGCCTGGGTGGCTCAGTTGGTTGAGCGTCCGACTTCGGCTCAGGTCATGATCTCGTGGTTCCTGGGTTCAAGCCCCGCGTCGGGCTCTGTGCTGACAGCTCGGGGCCTGGAGCCTGCTTCGGTTTCTGTGTCTCCCTCTGTCTCTGCCCCTCCCCCGCTCATGCTCTGTCTCTCTCTCTCTGTGTCAAAAATAAATAAGCATTAAAATGTTGTTAATAAATAAAAAAGAAATAAAAGAAATAAGGCACAGAGAAGTAAATGAAGATCATCGATATTTAAAGATGTGTACCGGCATGAATAGCTTGAGGTAGTATATGATATTATCCATGGTAAGAACAAGACAAGTAAATATTGCTTATAATTGTGTTTTAAGGAGGGCTTTTTTTGTTGTTGTTTGAAATCTTGTAAGACAACCTACTCATTTGTTTTTCTCCGTCGGAAGAAAGAACTTGTAAGGCATTAATTACACAAAATACACGTCTAGCCAAAATGTCTTCACTCTTTCTGTTCTCTCATGACTGCCTCTCCTTTATGTCACTGATAATACAATTATCCATGAGTGATTTCTGTACCTTAACCTTCTCCTCTCTGCCTGTCATTGGAGTGCTACACAGTAGGAGTGGAAGCTACTGACTTGCAAGAAATTGGAACACGTAAGACAGATCAAACAGCTGGTTATAACGATGTCAAAATTAAAATAAAATGTCCTTCTAGAATATAAGGCTGTAAACTATGGCTTTTATTAATCTTTCAAATTCTGGCGTTCTCTAAGGGTATTTATTTCAAATGCGTGTTTCAAACAGAAAGGAATTTTTCAATGCGTTCGCAAAAGGATTCCCCCCATTTCTGTTTTTCTGCATGGAAGCCAACCACGGCTTCCCTAAAAGGACTAGCGTTTCCAGGAATTGCTTCAGAATCTTGGAAGAGATTTTGGAAATCATCTGATTTTCCCAATGCACACATTCTTTCCCCTGGAAGTGCCTTTCTAACTACTATCTGGATGCTTCCAGTGGCAAAGAGCTCACTATTTCGTGAAGCACACCCATTACTAATGGGTTACTCTAATTTCTGGAAAGATACCACTTATACTTATAAACCCAGTTATGCCTTTCTGTTTTACCTGCCTGGTAAGAGATGGTGTGGTGCAACATGGGGCAGGGAGACCTAGATTCAGTCTTAGCCTCACTGCCTATAATCCTTCAAAGGACCGTCTGTTAAACCTCCTGGGGGGCCTGGGGGGCTCAGTCACTTCAGCATCCAACTCTTGATTTCAGCTCAGGTCATGATCTCAGGATAGTGAGATCAAGCCCTGCACTGGGCTCTGCGCTGGCAGTGTGGAGCCTGCTTGGGATTCTCTCTCCCTCTGTCTCTGCCCCTCCCCCCCAACTCAAAACAAATATATAAACTTTAAAAAAAAGACAAAAAAAAACAACTTCCTGTTACTGAACACTGCACGTGCAATCTTAATTTTCATAAAAAACCTGTAACGGTAGGCACTATTTTTGCTGTGTCTTACTATGCAGAAATGATAACATTTATAATAGGGACGATGGTCGTATGATTGAATGCCAAGCACATGCCAGGTGCTCTGGAGACACTTTGTATACATTATAAACATCAGAATTGAAGTAACTTGCCCATTATCTCTACTCAGCATCTGAAGAAGCTGGGTGTTCAGATTCAGGTCAGGTACTAAAAAGACTCTGGGTTTGACTCTTTAAGTCTCATTTCTTTGTGAGATAGGAGCGCTATTATTTTCTTCACCAGGTTTTCTGAGATTCAGAAAGATAGCCTGTGAAGTTATCTGGCATTCTTGTTTGAAAAATACCTCCTGCTACATAGCATGTATTCATTAAAAAAAATTTTTTTAATGTGCATTTATTTTTGAGAGAGAGACAGAGCATGAGTGGGGAGGAGTCAGAGAGAGAGGAAGATACAGAATACGAAGCAGGTTCCAGGCTCTGAGCTGTCAGCACAGAGCCCGATGTGGGGCTTGAACCCACAGACTGTGAGATCATGACCTGGACTGAAGTCGTACGCTTAACCAACTGAGCCACCCAGGCGCCCCTATTAATTTTTTTAGACTTTAAAAAAAAAATACTCTTCCCTCCCTTTTCTCCTGGTTTATATTCCCCAGGCTAAATATCCCCAATTCTTTGGGTCTTCATTCATTCATTCATTCATTCAGCATATACATATGCTTCTTTGGCCCTGCCAGGATCTACATTATAGACAGGAAACAGACAATTAACAACCAACATGAATACTGAGTAAGTCACCTGCTGTATTAGAAGGCAGTAAGTGCCATGCAGGGGGTGGGTGGCTAAGGCAGGCAGGATAACGGAAATGAGGAGATTGGGGGCAAGGTCGTGGTTCATTTACTATAGCTGTGCAACCAGTTACCCCAAAAACTTAGTGGCATAAAGCAACAGTGATCACTTATTATCCCTCATGGTCTCTGGAGTTCAGAAATTTGGGACAAGACATAGTTGGGATGGGTCATCTCTGCCCACAATGCCTTGGGCCTCAGCTGGAAGACTTGAAGTATGACCCCTGGAATCATCTAAAGGCTCATTTATCAGACGTCTGGTAGTTGACGCCGGCTGTTGACTGGAGCCCTCAGCTCTTCTCTGCGTGGCCGTTTCTGTGTGGCTTGTGCTTCCTCACAACATGGGGGCTGGGTTCCCAGGGCAAGAGAGCCGGTAGCAGCCATATTGTCTGTTACGACCCAAACTTGGATCATTCCCACCATATTCTGGGTTCAAGACTATGTCAAAGTTCCACTGAGGTTGAAAGAGAAGGAAAATAGACCATGCCTGTCAATGGAGATATGTCAATGACGTGTCATAGGAAGAGTGTAAGAGATGAGATATATATCGGTGCAGCCATTTTGGAAAGTACAGTCCGCCGTGGTGCACAGGGTAGGTTCATTGATGAGGTAACATTTGAAGAAAGATTTAAAGGAGGTAAGGGAGGAAACCATGTACCTAGCTCTACCTGGGGCAGAGCATTCCAGGCCAAGGCAGGAGCCTGTGCAAAGGCCCTGTGGCTGGAGTGTATCAGGAGTATCTGGAGGCTAGTATGGCTGGATCAGAGTAACTGAAGACGAGAATAGTAGGAAAGGTGGTCTGAGATATGAGGGAGGATATATGTGAGGCCTTCTAGGCCCCTGTAATTACTTGGCTTTTACTATGAGATAAGAAGCAAAAGGAAGGTTTTAAGCAGTTATGTTTTAACAGAACCACTCTGACAACTGTGTGGAAAATAGACTGCACAGCTGGGGCTGGGGGTGGGGGGCAACAGAGGAAGGGAGACAAAGTAGGAGACTATTTTAGGAATCCAGGCAAGAGAGCTTAGTGGCTCAGAGGGAGATAGGAGCAGTAAAGGTGATGAGAAGTAGTACATCACGGACCTATTCTGAAGTCACAGCCAATAAGGTTTCCTGATGGGTCGGCTGGCTGGTGTGAGAGAAAGAGGAGTCAGAGGTGTCGGGGCCGTTGCACGGGTGGAATCGCCATTTTCTGAAAGAGGGAAGGCTGAGGGCATACAGCTTTTCAGGAAAAGATCATGAATTCGGTCTTCAAGTGCAAGATGTCTGCTAGATCTCCAGGTGGGGCACAGGGCGTCCGGGCTCCGCCCTCCTGTTCCTCACGTAACCCACTCCCCTGTATTTCACTCTCGTGAAGATTTTTGGGTTTACAGCTAAGAACATACAAACTTTGAAGTGATGATTCCTGGTGGCTGTATTTGCACCGTGGCGATTTTGTAGCTCAAGAGATTTGCCAGAGGATGATAATTACCGACCCAAGATTAAAACTAACTATTCCCGATCAGTAAGATGGGGGACGGGAGGAGGTGCAGGCGATGATGATTCTGTCTCCTTGACCTGCGTCACTGGTGACCTGTCAGGCAGCTGACAGTGGATGGATTAGGAAGTTTTGGTCTGTCGAACAAGGTCATGGTAGCCTGGTTGTTTTAAACAGCAGCTCAAACGTTTAATACCATTGGATGAGGCAATTGGAATTCGTCCAACACAAGTACAGTGTGAAAACACCAAGAATTCATCCAGAAGCGAATATGTTAGAGTCTCTGAAATGCCTCTGCCTTGTGGCCACTCGCCTCGTTTCACTGTAAGAGGAAGTGTTGCAGAGCATTTGAATGGTCGGGGACGTGACATGAACAGTAGATGTTATTAACAATGTTGGCAACCCCCCCCCCCCCCCCCCCCCCCCCCCAGCGTTCCCCATCTGCAGGCTCTGTGCCAAGTTTGCTGGCTCTGACCCTCACCCTCTGGTGCTTGCCCAGTGAATTGCATTTTGTATCGAAAGACCACCCCGCAGAGAGCCTGGTTTCCACCCAAGTAGCCCCTACTCTCAAGCAGCACCATTTACCCTGGCTGGACTTCATTCTGATTTGGTGTTCTGTTTCTGAAACCAGGTTGACTTATGTTTCCCCATCGCATTGGGCCGTTTTCTTCCACCACCAGGCACAGAGCATGCCTTCCTTGGTCACCTTGTAGATCGTCATCAGGCTGGCTTGGAATTGTTAGAATCTCTAAATAGCTCATGAGGTCTCTCACACTCGAGTTTGTGCCAGAGAAGCTATGGGACGATTAACCTAACGGGTGCTGTTTTATCCCCAGAGATGACCAGCTTTGTCCATGCTGAGGCTGAGTGTAGATAACAAACTCCCCTTTGTGAATCGTGATTGCAAGAGCCGTGCACTTTTATGGCATTTTTCTTCTGTGTGAGCGATTGGGTAGCTCATGAGGGCCGTTGCCGCGATGGGGCTGCTGGCAAGCACCCAGAGGATGAACAGGGAACTGTCAGGATTCAGGAAGAACGAGGGGCTCTTTAAGAGAAAGAAAACATGAGGCACCTGGGTGGCTCAGTTGGCGGAGCGTCCAGCTCTGGATTTCAGCTCAAGCCATGATCCCAGGGTCGTTGCAATGAGCCCTGCATTGGGCTCCCCGCTGAGTGTGGAGCCTGCTCAAATCCTCTGTCTCTCTCTGTCTCTCTCTCTCTCTCTCTCAAATAAAATTTAAAAAGAGAGAGAAAGGCTCTCTCTCAAATAAAATTTAAAAACAGAGACAGAGACAGAGAGAGAGCAAGGAAATAAAGTAACCCTAGCGTATCTGATTGGACCATACTTTTCTCCTTACTGGCCCTTTTCTGCATTTTTCCTTCCAGGGCCGCCCAGAAGTTAAATCTGTCTTCCAAAAAGAAGAAACACCGGCCTTCCACGTCTTCTGTGGCCGAGCCCCCGCTCTTTGCCACCAGCTTCAGTGGCATCCTGCAGACCTGCCCTCCCCCGGCCCCGCCCTGTCTGCTGCGGGCAGTCAACAAGGTGAAGGACACGCCAGGCCTGGGCAAGGTAGGTGCTGGGCGGTGGGGCGGGTTGCGCATCGAGGCGAAAGCAGAGGACGAGGAGCCCAGTTGGTTTGTTAACACAAGGGGGTGACCAGGGAGCACAGGGGTCAAAATGCAATTCACTCGGAAGTACCGTCAGCTTTTCTTCAGTCCCATGTATGACGTGGCCAGTGGAGACCATGAGAGTGTTCGCGATCTGATTGGGTTTGGGCGGGACAGAGGCAGCCGGGCAGTGTCGACAGATCTGTAGCCGTGTGAAGTAAACAAAGACACAGAGGGCAGCAGGCGGAGGCTGCTTCGAAAACTTCGTTTTCAGACACCACCCCCAGACTCTCGGCGCCGACGTGGGTGTCTGGGTGAACTACTCACACTCTGCTCTTCAGATGGAGAATAAGCCGAGACTCAGGAAAACATTTAGCTGAGGAAAGGTGGCTGCTGTGTTTCTTTCGTCTTCGTCAGAAGTGGGACGGGGCACACGACCCCGCCAGTGCCTTGCGCGCTTAACGCGATCTGCCACCGCCTTCTTTCTGGAACGCTGCAGGTCTGGCTGAAGGCTTGGCTGCTGTACTGTGAGGACCGAGCTTGCGCGGTCGCTGATTCCCTTTTTCCCTGGACCCCCAGTCACGGCCGTTCCAGGTGCCTGGTCTTCCCGTAACTCACCGGCCTTCTGGAACTCACCGTGGGGCCCTCTGCCCCTTCTTTCTTGGCCACGCCTTCCTCTCCTCACTGCTTCTCTGCCTCCCCCCCCCCGCCCTGCCCCCCCCCCCCCCCCCCCAACTTCACCACCCGCCTCGGGAAGGCATGAACTTGCCGTGTTCCTCTTCCCGACGGTGTATAAACTGGAAGATTGTTTTGAACGGAGCAATGCTTACTCCAGCGGAATGTATGCGGTTCTGGAATTTCCCCGACGGTTCCCCCCAGGCCCAGAAGTAGAGTAGGGAACAAGGGCTGTAGGGCCGCCCTCGCCTCACCAGCCAGGAAGGAGACAGAGAAAACCCTGCGGGTTGGGATCTCTCTCTAGGGAAGGACTCGTAGAGGGGACACCTGCTGAGGGGGGACAGTGACACCCTCACGGAGGTCATCATGGATGGTTGACATGCTGCCTTCTGAGGAGGGCGGGTAATGCAGGGCTTTAAAATCGCGTCTTTTCTTTTTAATCGTGGAAAAGCTAACACGTCACATAAAATTTACCACCTGACCTATTTTTTAAGCGTACGCGGGCTTCTGTTTTGCTAAGAGGAGTTTGGAACTTGAATGCTGGAGCCGAACTGCCCCTGGACGAAGTCGAGTTAGAAGTACAGCAGAATTGAAAATAGAATAAATAGTAAGTGTTGTATATAAATCAGCATGGGCGAAGTTGAAAAGCTTGATTGAATCGCCAGAAGCCGCTTAATTATTTAAACCTGAGGTGGGGGTGGGGCGCAAGCCCCGCTCAACCCTGACCTCTCGTGCCTCAACCACACGAGGACTCCCTCAGGAGACCCGGGAGCGTTTCCCAGGCCTGTGGGTTTAGTGAAGAAGATAACTGAGGCCCCCCGGGGGGTAAGAGATTTTCGGGTTCCTTCTGACTCAAGCCCGGAAGTCAACACCTACAGCCACTTTGTTTTCTGCGGTCTCACTGGGCTGCCACGAGGTATGCATGATCTTTAACACTTTGGGGTGGGGACAAGAATGCATTGGGGCCACGGGGGCAGCCAAATAACCGTGGGATCCAGTTGCCTTGATCCAGGGGAGAAGGCCACGCTTCCCTTTGCCGAGTCACGGCTGGGAGAGAAAGGGTAGCAGGAGCGGCCAAGGGCAGACACACAGGGAGACCAGAGGCGCTCCATGGCGGGGACCATGCCAGAAGCAACCCGGACCCTCCTCCCAGAGTCAGTGTGGCCGCTGGGCACTGCTTCAGGGCAAAAGCTCCTCTGGAGGCCGCGGGGGCGGAAGGGTTTGCAGTAACTTCAGTGTGTCTGGAGCTGACGTACAGCAGACACACAACACAGAAAACGTCTGGGCGTCGTCGGCCCCGGGGGTGCGCGTTGGCAAACTGCAGATGCTTGTTGAGCGCCTATTACGTGTCAGGCACAGTGCCGGACACTAGGCTTGCAGTCAGGGACAGACAAGGCAGAGGCCGCTCCTTCCAGCACTTTCGACCTGGTGCATTTATTCCAGTCAGTCTTAGAAGTCTCACTAATTTCAGGCGCTTCGGTGGCTCGGTCGGTTAGGCGTCCGACTCTGGATCTCGGTTCTGGTTATGATCTCGCGGTTCCTGAGATCCAGCCCCCCCGCATCGAGCTCTGTGCTGACGGTGCAGAGCCTGCTTAGGATTCTCTCTCTCTCTCTCTCTCTCTCTCTCTCTCTCTCAAAATAAACTTAAAAAAAAAAAAAAAGGAAAAAAATCTCACCAATTTGGACCAAAACGAAGGACAATCTGCTTTAAGGAAAAGTTGGCATCGCAGCCTTAAAATAATTCTAACTTGCAAGTAATATCAACAAAACGATACTAAGCGGTCTTGTAGACACATCCTTAACGAACAGATAGAGGTGATTAGTGGATGAGGGAAGCTTAGTGCCTGTTTATATTTCATTGATTTGGCTTATATGTAAATGATACCTCTAATCTGTTCGAAAATGGCTCCTTCCCCTAAGTCAGTACGTGCTCCTCAGGAAATTTGTTTGCACAATTAATTAACGTCCATGTTTCAGGTTCATTCGTTTGTTGTCACAGCTTCATGCCAGAGCTCTGTCTTGGATTACAAGCTTCTAGAGCAAATTACATTACCTGTTGAACTCACTGAGCGTGCGGCTTTGCAGCCATGCCTCCTGTGCGTATCGCTTAAAAAAAATTTTTTTTGATGTTTATTTATTTCTGAGAGAGAGAGTGAGCACGAGTGGGGGAGGGGCAGAGAGAGAGGGAGACACAGAATCTGAAGCAGACTCCAGGCTCCAAGCTGTCCGCACAGAGCCCGACGTGGGGCTTGAACTCACGGACCGCGAGATCACGACCTGAGCCGAAGTCAGACACTCAACCGACTGAGCCCCCCAGGCGCCCCCTGTGCGTAACACTCGAAGGTGAGAGTGGTAACGGTACTGGCAGTGGTCTCGGTGGTGAGGCCAGCAATCCACCAGTACCTGGCTAATTCTCCTCTTCCCAGGAGAATACCTGGAGGGAAATCCAGGAAGCATGAGGGGAAAGGACCCTCCTTTCCCCTTCAGGACCCCCAGGAGTGCCTCCAAAGCTGGAATGTTGAGCGCTCAGCCTGTGTTCCCCCATCGTGTTTTGGGGACGTAAGACTGCTCGTATAGGTGGGTGCTCTCAGCAAGAGAACCCACACTGCAAACGATGGAGTGATCGCCCAAAATTGGATGGAGAAACTTGGAGGGGAATCGTGGCAAATGAAGCGGGGACAGGTGGGGAGGACGTGTCATAGTTGATTTACTCAGCGAGTGTCTATAGAGGTACCGTGTCCCAAGTACCGCCGTGAGTGCCCCAGGAGGGCACACTATAGGGGAGCAGGGTGGCCATTCTGGGCGCCTCCCTGCAAAGGAAGTGGGGGGTGTCCTGATCTCCGGGAACTCGAGGCTCCCATGAAGATGTTTGCCTGGCAGCAGACTCAGCCACTACTTCTGTGCCGTTTCCTGCCCCTGGGGATCCCTGCTAAGACTAGGCATCCTGGGGGGTGGCCCCCCGTCACCATCTGTCCGCAACCGTCTGTGCGTCTCTCGAGTGCCTCCTGAGATTTCTCTTCCTGGGGCAGTGCGGCCCAAAGGCAGGCGACTTGGCGGAGTCCTAGGAGTTGGGACTTAGAAATAGACTTGCTTGTCTGGCTGCATTATTTCTCTTCTGCTGTAAATGCTGGGCCATAACTCTGTTCTTCTAAGCCCTTGGTTTTAAGTTGTGTGTATTTCATTCAGCATTGTTTTGCAAACCCAGTAACATCATATCTTGACCTCTATTAAAAGGTATGTTCTGTAAATAATCTCTTTCTGTCTCTCTGTCTCCTGCTCGCTCACACACACACACACACACGGACACGCTGCTTGGCCAGTGTCACCACCAGGTTCTATATTGTCTAGATTTAGCAGAATTCTCAACTGTCTCTTGTTTGATGTGTAAACTCCTAGCATAGAAAAAATAAAAGAACCACGTGAGCTCTTTCGTGCAGGCTATTTTTCCTTTACAGATTTATAAACCTTCCCACGGTAGAAGTCATTTGATTGCAGGCACACCTCAGACATACTGCGGGTTTGGTTCCAGCCCACTGCGGTAAAGCGGAGATCACAATCAAGTTGGCCAAATGTATGTTTTGGGTTTCCCAGTACATATGAAAGTTACGTTTACATGATACCATAGTCTATTAGGTGTGCAGTAACATTGGGTCTAAATCAACAATGTACATACACACATACCTTAATTAAAAAATACTTATTGCTAAAAACTGCTAACCATCTGAGCTTCCAGTGAGTCGTGATCTTGTTGCTGGAGGGTCTTGCCTCCCTGTTGGCAGCTGCTGACTGGTCAGGGTGGTGGGGCTGAAGGTTGGGGTTGGGGCAGTTTCTGAAAATAAGACAAGGTCGCCTCATCGCTGGACTCTTGCTTTCATGAGCGAATTCTCTGGAACACGCGACGTAGCCTGATCGCATCTGACCCCTGGCGGAACTTCTTTCGGGACTGGAGTCCTGCCTCAGACCCTGCCGCTGCCTTATCGGCTCAGCTGATGTCCTGTTCCAAATCCTCCGTTGTCATTTCAACGGTCTTCCCAGCGTCTTCACCGGGAGGACCTTCCACCTCCAGAAACCATGTGCGCATCCAGTCAGGTTTGACGAGGAGATCGCAGGCCTTCGGTCCCGTCTGCAGCCCCCACTTCTGACCCCGGTTCCCTTGCTGTTTCCACCACAGCTGCAGGGGCTCCCTCCCCTGACGTCTTGAAGGCATCTTGAGGGCTGGAACCAACTTCTTCCAAAACCCTGTGAATGCTGGTACTTTGACTTCTTTCCACAAATCACAAGTATTCTTAATGGTGTCTAGGATGATGAATCCTTCCCAGAAGGCTTTCAGTTTACTTTGCCCAGATCCAGCAGAGGAATCACTGTCGACGGCAGCTGTGGTGCTACAAAACGTATGTTTTCAAGACCTGAAACTTTGATCCATGGGCTTAGAATGGATGTCGTGTCAACAGTCATGAATTCAACCTGAATCTCGTCTGTGTCCATCAGAGCTCTTGGGTGAACTGGTGCATTGTCTGTCAATGAGCAATCATGTTTTTTTTTTTTTAATTTTTTTTTAATGTTTATTTATTTTTGAGACAGAGAGAGACAGAGCATGAACGGGGGAGGGTCAGAGAGAGAGGGAGACACAGAATCTGAAGCAGGCTCCAGGCTCTGAGCACAGGCTCTGAGCCTCAGCACAGAGCCCGACGCGGGGCTCAAACTCACAGACCATGAGATCATGACCTGAGCTGAAGTTGGACGCTGAACCGACTGAGCTACCCAGGCGCTCCTGAGCAGTCATGTTTTAAAAGCATTCTTTTTTCTGAGCAGTAGGTCTCAACAGTGGGCTTGAAATATTCAGTAAACCATGCTGTAAACAGATGTGCTGTCATCCAGGCCTTGTTCCATTTCTAGAGACAGGCAGAGTAGATGTAGCATAGTTCGTAAGGGCCCTGGGATTTTTGGAATGCCACACGGATGTAGGGTTCAAGTTAAAGTCCTCACCAGCTGCATTAGCCCCTCACAAGAGAGTCAGCCTGTGCTTTGAGGCTTTGAAGCCAGGCACGGACTCCTCTCCAGCCATGAAAGTCCTAGATGGCGCCTTCCAGTGCGAGGCTGTTCTGTCTACACTGAGACCTGTTGTTGAGTGTAGCCCCCTCATCAATTCTCTCGGCTGGACCTTCTGGAGAACTTGCTGCAGCTTCTCCATCGGACTTGCTTCCTCACCTTGTACTTTTACGGAGACGGCTTCTTCCCTTCAACCTCGTGACCCAGCCTCTGCCAGCTCAGACTTCTCTTCTGCGGCTTCCTCCCCTCTCTGAGCCTTCACAGACTTGAAGGGAGCCAGGGCCCTGCTCTGGGTCAGGCTGTGGCTTAAGGGAATGTCGTGGCTGTTGGCTCTTCCGTCCGGACCGCGGACGCTTCGTCCGCGTCGGCGGTACGGCTGTTTCGCTGTCTTGTCATTCGTGTGTTCCCCGGAGTAGCAGTTGTAATTTCCTTCAAGAACTTTCCCTTTGCATCCACAGCTTGGCTCGCTGCTTGGTGCACGAGGCCTGACTTTCTCTCTATCAGCTCTCAGCTTCACCATTTCTAGCTTTTGATTTAAGGCGAGAGACGTGTGACCCTTCCCTTCACTTGAACACACAGAGGCCACCGTAGGGTTATTAACTGGCTTACTTTCGATATTAATGTGTCTCGGGGAACAGGCCCGAGGAGAGCAGAGAGATGGGGAAGAGCCAGTCGGTGGAGCTGTCAGAATACACCCGATATTTATTGATTAGTTCGCCGTCTTGTATGGGCACAGTTTGTGGTACCCCCAATTACAGTAGTAACAGAGATCGCTGATCGCAGGTCACCGTAACCAGTATGGTAATGAAAAAATTAGAGATATTGTGAGAAATACCAAAATGTGACACAGAGATGGGCAGTGAGCAGCTGCTGTTGGAAAAATGGTGCCAGTAGACTTGCTTGGCACGGGGGCTCCACGTTCCTTCAATTTGTATTAAGTGTCTGTGAGGTACAACAAAGTGAACCACAATAAAATGAGGTGTGCCTGTACTAAACCCTGTGACACTCTCCTGAAGAGGAAGCCCAGATTCCTTTCCAACTGACATTCTGAGTACAAGATGAAACCAACGAGATAGAAAAAATTGATTAAAATAAGATTTTAAAAATTTGTTTTAAGTTTATTTATTTTGAGAGAGAGAAAGAAAGAGAGAGATCGAGCATGTGAGCAGGGGAGGGGCAGAGGGAGAGGGGAAGAGAGAATCCCAAGCAGGCTCCACGCTGTCAGCACGGAGCCCGACATGGGGCTCGAACTCACGAACCGAACCGTGAGATCGTGACCTGAGCAGAAGTCGAGGCCGAACCGACTGAGCCATCCAGGCGCCCCTAAAATAAGATTTTTAAAAGGTACTAAGGTAGCTCTTATGTATTCAACAGGTAGAAATGGCTGGCGTATCCCTCCCTTGTTTAGGAAGTGATGCCAGTTTATGTGGAGGAGAATTTCACGCCTTCCAGCCCACCAGAGTCCGCGTTATTTAAACAGAATGCAGATTGTCAAATTTCTCCTTCCTGCTTCTACCATTCCCCATCCCAAAGCTGTCGGAGAAAACAGGAAAGACTTGAGCCAGCCTTTGACATTCATTTTGAGAATGTATACAAAATAAAGAATTCAAATGTGATGGAAAATTCTGGATCCTACTACTCACTCACCAGTGACTGCTCTGTCCTTAAATGCTATACATGGGGAAAGTGACTTGTGAGTTCTCTACTTTGGAGAGCCGGGGGGGTGGGGGGAAGGGATGCATGATAATACTGCATAAATAATACAAAATAATTCATCACATGGCCAGCCTGAAAGCTTCGTAAATTAAGTTGTCAGCTCTTCTGGGGAGTAAACTCGTGTGACCTTCCCCTCCCTAATTACAGTTCTTGTCTGTGCTCTGTTGGTTTTGCTGGAGTCTGCTAAGCTCTTGTATTTGGAGTTTGGTTTTCTGTCCTTCCTTTCTTACTTATTCTGACCCCTCTTCCAGTCTGCATCTGAAAGAGAAAGGAGGCTTGGAGAAAACATTCAGACTCATGAATCTTGCCAGGTCCTTCCCCCCCAGCACCCCATGCAGAGGTTTCCTCGCGGTCCCGGCGCCCTCCCAGCTCTGGGCCTGCCCCATCCCAGACACTCTTGGGGCCCCTCCAAGGGCCAAGCTGATTCTGGAGCAAACCCAAATAGCCTCAGTCATGGGGACTTTTGTCCACAGCTCCTGCCATGCCACTCTCCAATTAGCAGCTTTCATTGTTGCCAACGAAAGGGAAGTATTAGGAGACATTCTCCGTTAAAGGCCACGGCAGAAAGGGTCATGGTCAAACATGTGTAAGGAAAGTGGGGCGCCATTTTGGTTTTTCATTACTAGTGTGACTGCCCCTAAGACCGCTGGTCACCTTGTATGGAGGTAATGTTCCTTTGTCTTCATTATCAGATGGAAAACGAGAAGGGTTAAGCAAGCACGTTTCAGCTTCGTTAGATCTGATTACGGATGGGCGGGCGTGTTACTTAATATAAAACACTCCATTTGGGCCTCTCTTTGCCTGGGATATCTACACAGAACAAACCGGATAAAAGGATTCGTGGGTGAACAGGGACGAATAGTTGGGTCCTGCGGCTCAGAGTTATCTGTCTTCTATCTCGGCCCGTTATTGTAGCCTTCAGGGCACAGGAAGGGGAAGAGATTTGTATGTCCATTTTCTTCATAGAGCTTCCACATTTTCCAGTTCTCTGAACTCCTGTCTGCTTTAGCTGAAGAGTGGGGGTCTTCTGAAGACCCGGTCAAAGCTCCAGGGACGTGAAGTTCTCCAGACGCTGATGTTCTTGGCCGTCCTGCAGAAGGAACATCTCTGGGCGAGTCTCAACCTAGGAAGATGATCAGTCATGAAGCCTTGAAGGCAGAAGGAGAGATTTTTAATCTTATTCCCTATTTTGTATCTTCAGCCTCAATCCTACTGACTTTTTTCAGGGTTGTTTGTTTGTTTGTTTGTTTTTTACATATTATTGAGATGGTAGGCATGTGCTAGCACGTGTGTGTGTGTGTGTGTGTGTGTGTGCACAGGTGAGCATTGAGAAAGACGAAGGTGATTTTTCTGAGGAGACATTTTAAAGGCTAGAAACCAGTGCCATAATTGGATAAGATTGGGGCCTCCTAGAGTACCTGTAATCCTAATTAGCATCCTGACTTATGGAATGAAAGCACAAGATAAAATGAGGGAATTCTCTCTGGAATAAATGCCACATTCTCAAATAACCAAAGGCCAATAAGATGGATTATGATGCCAGAAGAAGGCTTTTGATCATTCTTTGGCAAAAACCGCATTTTGGTCAGGCTCAGCACAATTAGACAATTACTGATATCAAGAGCCTGGGAACAGTAGGTCTGTTTTAAGCCAACACTTCTCGCATCGTATCTTTCTAGGTCTTTCTCTCGCTAATGGCCGAAAGGAAAGTTAATCATAATTATCCCATTAAAATGGGATGGATAGTAATGTTTTATAAAAAAAGTGGTGAGTCCAAACTGCTGAGTTAATTAGAAAGTTTTCCTTCGTGCCTCCAAGTAGGAAATGTTCTTGCCTCCTGAGACTCGCATAACAAAACATGTGAATTCCTTTCTGATGCTTCCTTGAACTAAAATGTGTCACTGTAAAAGGGGAGAATCATTTTGATACATTCTTTTTTTTTTAATGTTTATTTTTGAGAGAGAGAGAGAGAGAGACTACCTGCGAGTGGGGGAGGGACAGAGAGAGAGGGAGACACAGAATCCCAAATAGGCTCCAGGCTCTGAGCTGTCAGCACAGAGCCCGACGCGGGGCTTGAACCCACGAACCGCGAGATCATGACCTGAGTGAAGTCAGAAGCTTCACCGACGGAGCCACCCAGGCGCCCCCATGTTGATACATTCTTAAAAGCAAACCCGAATTTCCCTTAGATTGTTAAATGGTTCCTGAATCACGGTCCTCTGCCTACTCATCCCCCTCTTACTTTTCGAGTCCGTCTTAGCCCGCGCTCTGTGATACCATCTGAACAAAACTACCATCGCCTGGGGGGCTGAAACAGAAACTTATTCCTCACCATTCTGGAGACTGAGAAGCCCAAGGTCAGGCTGGCAGATCTGGAGCCTGGTGAGAGCACTCTTCTTGGTGTACACGCGGTCAGTCACCTTCTTATGCCTCCCATGGGACAGGACAGAAACCTCTCTCGTCTCTTCTTACAGGGGGCTCATCCCATTCGAGAGGGCTCCACCCTCATGACCTAATTACCCCCCAAAGACCATCCATCCTAAAACCGTCCACCTTGGGACGGACGCGAATGTGCAGACCACAACACTGACTTCTAAATTCCAGCACTGAGTTGGAGTATTTGACTTCCCACAGAAGCACCCAGAAGCGGAACCATTATAATAGCCGTGCGTGCCAGGGACAAAATTCCTCGCACATTCTTTTCCCCTTCCCCGGGTCCGGTCTGTGCCCCGTGGCTACAGCCAACTACTCAGAAATTTCGTCCGCTTGAAGCCGAGATCTCCTTACCACCAGCAGTGAATCGTCGGTGGAGTCTGGGCCGGCTGGGGCCAATCAGAGGCATTTTCTTGCTGAAACCCGTAATGGTGAAATCGGTCTGCTTCCCGTGCTGGCTTCTTAGGTTTGCAAACTCAGCTCTCTTACCCAAAGTGTGAGCCTGCTGGTAAACCAAGGGAAGGAGCGCTCATGTCCGCTCCGTCCCGATGCTCCCAGGCGACCCAGTCCCCCGACCCCCACCCCAGAGCAACGCATTTAAGACCCCACCCATACGTGACAATGTGCAGGTGCAACCTTAGCAGACAGGCCAGTGTGGACGGAGGGGCAGGGGACTGACACCGCGCAGCGAGTTCAGTTCGCCGGCATTGATGGGGGAGCGGCTGGGGGCCAGGCACCAGGCGAGCCTCAGGTGTGTTGTGAGGATAGGATCGGGCAGTGTAGACCCACTGCATAAACCCAGGCACAGCTACAGCCGTCATCACTACACAAGGGGCTGCTGGACGTTTCTCTCAAAACAGGAAGCCCACAGGAAGTTACCTCTGGAATCTTCTGACACTTTTTGCAGGAAAAAAAGGGACCCTTTTCTCCCAAGGGTTATTTCCTTCAGCAGCTTGGGCCAGATACCCACCACCCCTGAGTTTGGGAATGCTTTATCCCATGGGTGAGCCGGGAGCAGGGTTTGCTGGTCTGCCTGCTTCCCATTCCGTCCCCTGATCTGCAGAAAATGGAAAAGGAAGCGCCCTGAAAAGACTTCAGAACAAATAAAGCCATTCAGCCTGCTGCCGGCGACACAGCCCCAAAATCGGCTGTCGGCTCGGTTACAAGCACAAGCCACACGCTGGGTGGGCAGGAGTAGAAGCGGGACCCCGGCCCAGGAGTGGATGCCGGAAGCAAAAGGCTGTGATGTCACCTCCCCCAGAAAGCTTGCTCTTGTCTACAGGTCTGCTTGGTCTTTGCTTGGCTGGTTTCTGCCCATCCTCTGGATACCACGGGAATGCCATCCCCTCGGGGAAGATTTCCCTGCTGAGGGGCCCCAACTTTCTCTCCATTGTACCTACCACCCTTTGGATGAACAGTCTCTCTAATTCAGCGTTTCATGGATCTCTGTTGACCATAACCTTCCTGATGGCAGGGTCGTATCTCTCTTGTCCCCCTTCACATCCTACACAGGTACTCAGTAAATAGTGGGTATATTAGGGCTCTCGGAGAAGCAGAGCAGGGTGTGTGTGTGTGTGTGTGTGTGTGTGTATACATATACAGATACCAATGCATATATGTACACAGAGAGAGAAAAACTGTGGAGGCTGACAAGTCCAGAACCTGCAGGGGAGGACAGCAGGCTGGAGACCCAGGGGAGACTTGCAGTTCAAGTCCAAAGGCAGTCTGCTGGCAGGATTCCCTCTTCTTCCGGGGAGGTCAGTTCTTTCTCTAGCAAGGCTTCAACTGATTAGGTGAGGCCCACCCATGATATGGACAGTAATCTGCTTTAATCATAGTTAGCTGATTTAAATGTTAATCCCACCTAAAAAAAAACACTGAAACATTCAGAATAGTGTTTGGCCGAATATCTGGGTGCCCTGGCCCAGCCAAACGGACACATAAACTTACCATCACATAGGCAAACAAATAGAAGGATGGAACCATGATGTGGGTCTCCTTCTCCTAGGGTGATCTTTCACATCTGTGTATTATGGTCTGCAGATGCTTTCACCTGTATCCTCTCCCTTGACCTTTAAAACAGCCCCGAGATAGATGAGGGCACTGAGATTCAGAGAGGGCAAGAGAATTACCAGAGACAGCACAGCTTTTCAGAGTGGCTAGGGAGACCCTATGTCTTTGTTCCCAATGTTCTTTTCCTGATCATACAACACAGACTGGCCATTTCCTTGTGCCGGGCACAGTTCTGAGTGCTGAACTTGTATTAACATATTAAAACCTCCTTTCAACTCTGCGGGAAGGGTCTGTTGTAATCGCCCCTATTTTACCTCTGAGGAAGCTGAAATAGATCTAAGGCACCTGCCCAAGGTCACATACCTGATCTGAGGTAGATCAGGGATACGAAGCCCAGTTCTGGGACTTGTTCTCTGCACACTTCCTGTGTACTCATTTGGCTTCAGGAAAGGCCTGTGGTGTCCATGCAAATGTCCCTGGCTGTGGTACGGCTGCAATAGGGGGCTGGCTGACAAGGGGCCGAGGCAGGGGTGGGGCGGGCCTCCTCTGCTGCCAGAGTCCCATTACTCTCCCCTTCCCTCGTCGTCCCGGAGACCTTTATAGTTGTTCTGTGTTGCTTTATCCCCTGGTATGGATCGCCTTCTGTGGTTTCCATGCAGTAAAAGTAAATTACCGGCGAAAGCAAATTAATATTCGGAATGATATTTTTAAAGGCAACAAACAAACAGAAACCTGCTCTGAGTTCCATGAGAGAAGGTGCCCTTGCCCTTGACCCCTACTCCAGGGTAGTGAGAACTCAGGGTCAGCGCTGCGGGGGACAGGACCCCGGGAGCTGACTTGATACTTAATCTCCTCCTAGACTGTATCAAGCTCTCTGGGTGATCCAGCTCCATTGAGACTTCTGGGTCTAGAACACCAGATCAGTGATGATGGAAATGTCTGAGTTTCTGTTTTTGTGTAAAGACATCTGTTGTGAGCATGGACCGGGCTGTGGTCTGTGCAGGCAGGGCGGGGAGAGGGCGCGCCCGGAGCCCCTCATTCGAAAGAGTTCAAGATCATTCTTGGGTAGACAACTAAAAGTACCTACTCTTTTTATCGTCATCGCTCTGGCTTATCATGGCAGATACGGCTGGAATTTGCACAAGATAACTGGCTTCCCGGTGAGTTTTCTTCCTTCCTCCTCTTCACTGAGTACATTCTGATATTCCTCCAGGATCCGTGCTGGAGCGTGATGACAATGGGCAGCGCAGTGGGCAGAGGAGGATGTACTTTTGTTTCATTTTTAACACTTTGATGTACTACCTGCTCTTGCCCCGACAGTTAGATCGTATGGTTGAATCACAGTGGCGTGTGACACGTTCACATCCCCACAGACTCTTTCTTAAGAGAACTCACACGTCAGGGCGCCTGGGCAGCCCAGTCGGCTAAGCGTCCAACTCTTGGTTTCGGCTCAGGTCGTGATCTCATGGTTCATAAACTCAAGCCCCACGTCGAGCTCTGCGCTGACAGCAAGGAGCTTGCTTGGGATTCTCTCTCTCTCTCTCTCTCTCTCTCTCTCTCTGCCCTTCCCCCCACTTGTGCTGTCTCTCTCTCTCAAAATAAATAAACTTTAAAAAAGAAGTGAGAGAACTCACACATCCTTTGCTTATGGGTAGAATTCCGCCGAGAGCATGCGCTGAGGAAGGTATACTTTTCCTCTCCGAGGCGGGGTGAAGTGAGGGGCTCTTTGTTCAAGGTCATGCATGAATGCCAGCTCCTGTTTCGGGCTGTGCCCTCCCATCCCCTGTGTATCCTCTGTTCTGCTTTGACCACCAAGGGAGAGACTTCCTGCCTTCCAAAACTCCAGCATTGCCTCTTCCCTTTGAGAATGCTCCTGTCAGGATGTGAGAACTGGCATCCGTGATGGGTCAGGTTCTGAAGTTATCTCGAAAGATGTGTGTGTGCTCGAAGGTGGTGTAGTCTGGAACAGGGATGGGAGGAGGGGGGTAAGGGAGGACGAAAGGGGTTTCGTGTTAATTAGAAGTCTTTTTAGCTTCAGACACTGGGATATTGGTGACTCATGGAACCAGACCGTGAAGTCAGGAGCCCTGGAGCCAGGATCTCCTGAGTGCTTCGGGACTGTCTCTCTTTCTCTCTCTCTCTCTCCCTCTCTCTCCTATTTGTGCTTCCTTCCACACTTTGGCTTCATTCTTCTTCAGTGCGGATCAGCTTTCGCCTCCCACGGGTGCCGACAGCTCTAAAGTGTCATGTTTTGGGGCACCTCGGTGGCTCAGTCGGTTCAGCCTCCGACTCTTGGTTTCAGCTCAGGTCATGGTCTCGCGGTTCGTGAGATCGAGCCCTGCGTCGGGCTCTGCGCTGACAGTGCAGATCCTGCTGGAGACCCTCTCTCTCCCTCTCTCTGCCCCTCCCCTGCTCGCATGCTCGCTCACTCACTCTCTCTCTCTCAAAATAAATAAATCTTGAAAAAATATATATAAGGTATCGTGTCTTACAGCTTCCACCAGCAGACTGGACAGGTTTCTATCTTCTCTGGCCTGAGGCTCAAAATTCCAGGCAAGGGCTGGTGTACAGACTAAGAAAGTGGCTTTTCCCACTGGCTCATCAGGGTTGGGGTGAGGAGGAACATGTCCTGGGAGATGATGATGCTGCCCTACAAGAGGGACAGATGACGGTCATCCCCTGCATTTTCCGGTGGTTCATAGGAAGCATTAATGAGCACTGAGGAGGAAAGACCAGTGCAGGGGCCAATGTGCCTTAAATTCGAACGTGATCCATGTCAGACCCCAGCGGTACTAAATGAGCATTTACTATGTGCTTTTGTTTTGTTTTTTAATTTTTTTAATGTTTATTTATTTTTGAGATAGGGGCGGGGCACGGGAAGGGGCGGGGCAGAGAGAGAGGGAGACACAGAATCCAACCGATATAGGCTTGAACACATGAACCATGAGAATGTGACCCGAGCCCAAGTCAGACGGACACTCAACCGCCTGAGCCGCCCAGGCGCCCCTCTCTGTGCTTTTGAAATAAGGATTTCTTTGGAAGTTCGTCTTGCGGACCACTTTTCACACTCATTTAGCAGTTTCTAGGGGGAGAAGAGCGGTGTGTGTGCTCAAGAGAGCTTAGAGTAAAGACACTGTGCAGAGATTAACCCCAGGGAGTGACGAGGGGCCGTGTGCACTGGGCAGTGCTCCACCGGGGAGCACTGACATCCTTGTGGTTCTGGCAGGAGATGAAGGTGCCTCCGGGGAGCACTGATTCCAGACGGACAGTCTTACATCTACCGGTTCATGCCGGCCACCCTCTGCTTACCCCGTGTTGCACAGAAAGGTCCAGACTTCAGCACATCAGTCTTTATGAAAATGTTTGTTTCTCCTTTTATCTGTTCCCACGGTGGCTCACCACCGCCGTCCCATACCCCTGGCGGTGCAGAGCTCATGGCCAGAGGGCGCAGGCTCCCAAGTTGGCCCTTGTAAGGTTACGTTATGAAACATACAGCCGGACGGCCGTGGTACCTGATGTCTGTCTCAGGCTGGGCCGTGACCTAACTCCCCGTATTTCCCCGGGGAAACAGTCGTTCGACAGACACTCTGGGCGCACTCAGAATCTCAGTACCAGGCGCCATGGGGGGAGACACCGGCTTTGCAGTGTGAGCAAAACAGACACAGGTGTTCTTTGTTTTTTAATTTTGTATTTCTGGAATTTTCCAAGTGATTTCTGGAATTTTCCGAATAACTTCCATAACCGTCAATTATTGGTATTCATATCGTATCGGTATTGGTATTAATCTCCAGTTAGTGGAAAAGCTGAATAGGTTTAGAGGTCTTAAGTGGACGTGAAGTCTGAGACAGAATGAAGATCTCTTTAAGGAGGGGTCACTAGACACGGCTTTCAGCATCCCCACTGTCTCCGTCACCAGCAGCGTGATGAGTCCACGATGTGTCTGTTGGCGGAAGGAACGTGGAATCTGAGGACGTGCGCTGGAACCCCGGCGCTCCCCACGTGGCTGCCGTGTGACCCTTGGGAAGGGTCTTAGTCTGTTCAGGCTGCGGTAACAAAATGCCACAGCCCGGGTGGCTTTCAAACAACAGAAATTTACTTCCCAGGGTCCTGGAGACCGAAAGTCTGAGATCAGGGTACCAGCGTGGTCCAGTGAGGGCCACTCCTGGGTGGCAGACTTCTTGTGTCCTCCGATGGCAGAATGGGCTGGGGGGCTCCATTTGTGGGGGCGCCAACCTCCTGACCAGTCACCCCCAAAGGCCCCCACCTCTTAATGCCATCACATTGGGGCTTAGGTGTCAACATACGAATTTGGAAAGGGCGCGAACGTTCAGTCCGTAGCAGGAAGACACTTATTTCTTAGGGCCTTAAGTTCCTCATCTGTGAAATGGGGGAAATGATCGTTGCAAGCGTTCCGTGACTGTGACAGAGAAAGCGAGGCATGTGGCCGGCTCTGGGCTGTGGGAGAGCCTCCTCCGTGGGTGCTGTGGAGCTCAGGGTGTGGTATGACATTCCAGATGGGGAAAGCTGGGGCTGAGATTCCCAGTGATCCGTGGGTATGGACACTTTAGGCAGCTCTTCAGGAGATGGGTACATACTTAGGAGATGAGTCCATACTTAGGTCTGGAACCAGGATTGAAACTCTAAGGGGAAGAAGCACAGGTCCCAGTTGAGTAAAGGTCCAAGTTGAGACCAATCTCAGACAGTGTTCATCCAACCAGTGGTGGCACTTAGCCAACAGCCCTCCAAAGTCAAGGAGCCAAGGGCTGACACTGAGGGGAGGAACAGCTCTTCCTAGGAGGCCGGTCACTGGCAACCTTGGGTTTCAGGGATGAGAAATCCATCCTGGATGCTGCAACGGCCCTTGACTCTGAGAAAGCCAGGGCAACTTGAACAGACTACCGCCTGGATGCAGGGCCAGCAGGGGGCCACCGGCAGCTTCACAGCTTCCTCTGGGGAAGGACAGCGGTGGTTCCCAGGCCAGTGGGGGGCCTGAACCTGGATATGCCCACGGCTGCCCTGTGGCCACCCCAACCCAGATTCTTCACCTTGGTCCTGTCCAGCTAATCGCACTCTCCCCAGTCAAGCTCTCCCTTGCCTGCAGTCCAAACTCCGAATCCCTCAGCCTGGGGCTGCACGTGGCTGTGGCTGCTCTAGCCCTCCTGTCCCACCATCCCCCCTGTCCCCGTCCTCCTGCCTCTCTGGGGGCGGATATTGCGTCTGACGACACCCTGTCCGAGGTCCCTCCACGCGTTAGTTGGGTGCTGGGATCAGAGACTAGAGACAAAAAGGTGTGGGGCGCCTGGGTGGCTGAGTCGGTTAAGCGTCCGACTTCGGCTCAGGTCATGATCTCATGGTTCATGAGTTTGAGCCCTGCATCGGGCTCTGTGCTGACAGCTCGGAGCCTGGAACCTGCTTCAGATTCTGTGTCTCCCTCTCTGTCTGCCCTTCCCCCCCGCAATACTCACTCTCTCTCTCTCTCTCTCTCTCTCTCTCTCAAAAATAAAGATTTAAAAAAAAAAGAAAAAGAAAGGTACAGGACAGGGAGCCCACTGTGCCCTTCCCCTGCCTGCCTCTCAGAGCATTCTGCTTGAACGCTTTTAGTCACCATTTGCTGGAACAACAACTTACTTTCCAGGGAAAATTCATGACCTTGTCACTCAGAAGACCTCAGTCCCAGGGTCTCACCGGTCCCCCCAGGCTTGAGAAGTGGCCATAACGGGAGAGGATTGCTATGCATTTCTGTCCAGATGATTTAGTTTTCCAGAAGATGCTCTCAAATCTTCAGTGGGAGGCCAGGCAGAATTCTTACCAGATTATAAGAAAAACAACACATCCTTATACAGCGCACACGGGGTGCTATTCAGTGTTTCCTCCATATGTAGCATATGTAGGCTCATAGTACTTTCGTTAGAATTTAAGGAATTCTGTGTTTACTACCAAATGGACAATGAGTAAGTAACCACAGGTTTTGATTTCTCCTCGGGTCGGTCTGTTCTTTTCCATCAATATGTTTTACATCTCGGCTCTAGACGAGAGACTTTGATGCTATGTCTATGTCACATCCCCCTGTCTGCTCATCTGCCCTTGGCTCAGCCAGGGAGGCTCACCTTCCTGTCACTGGTGGCCCTGGGAAAATGCTGTTCATCCCTCGAGGCCCGTGTGACCTGCCACCTGCAGCCCCTCCCCCTTGTCCCACCTGCCTGTGCTGTGCGTGCGTCCCTGTGCGGACCGTGAACTGTGGAGGAAGGGATGTATCTCAGTCACCTTTTTTTTTTTTTAATGTTTATTTATTGTTGACAAGAGAAAGAGAGAGAGGGTGTGAGCTGGGGAGGGGCAGACAGAGAGGGAGACAGAGTATCCAAAGCGGGCTCTGCACTGACAGCAGTGAGCCCGACATGGGGCTCGAACACACAAACTGTGAGTTCGTGACTTGAGCCAAAGTCTGACGCTTAACTGACTGAGCCCTCTCGGCGCCCCTCTTAGTCCCCTCTTGGGGCACGGGTTCGTCTGAACATGCAGTCTGCATCGGTTCAGTCCCTGGGCCACCTGCCGTTCGCAGCCGCCCCTCTTGGAAGGAGACCCAGACGCCCCAACACGCAGCCCTTGCCTTTACGTAAGAGCTTTCCTTCTGGTGAGAGAGGAGGGGGACTTGGGGAGCCCTGCGTGTGTGGCCACACTCAACGGCCTGCCATCTCACCTCCTTCCTGTGAAATAAAACGTAGCTTTATGAGATCACTTCCTATTAATTCTGCCACGATACTTATTTTAAAATTCAGAGATCGCCGGGTGTTAATCCTCTTCTTATCTCCTGTTCCTAATTATATGACGAGAAGAGCAAAGAGGAAGCTTGGATTTGGTGACGCTTTCACGGAGTGAGGAGGCTCAAAACATTCTCACTTGTGCTTCACGGAGGTTCTCGGGAACACTTACGTTTCTGGGAAAACGCAAACGTATCGAACCCGTCAGTCTCCCCCGCCTGAGGAAATCTGAGATGGGAATCTCAAGTTGTTAGACCTGCTGTCAGATGAGCTGTCTCCCCCAAAGACATCCTTCCCTCCGGCTGCCAGCTCCCTCTCTCCACCACCCCTCTCTCCCTGTCCCCACAGGGTTTGCTCCAGGCCGTGGGGACCAGCCTCTCTGCCCAGGTAGCCTCCCCGAGACTCCCCTGTGCACTGGGTCTCACCTTCAAAATCACGGTCCCCGAGGGGGGCCATGCTCAAGTATAACGCAGGCCGGACCCTGCTAGTCCCGTGGGCCAGCGGGAGCGGTGTATGAAGACGTGATAAACAGAGGGTGGCCCCAGCCCCCTTGGGGGGTACCAGAGCGGCACCCCCAGGCTCACTGGGTGCTCTGGGGAGCTGGAAAGCTTTCCAGCTTTTGGGTGGCTGTTTATCACGAGGGGCATTCAGCGGCCGGGAGGCAGTGCTGAAACCCAGCAGCACAAAGCGATTTCCAACTTGATGTTGGCTGATTAATAATGAAACAGCAATGGTGAGTGAGCGGTGGAGGGGAGGGTTGGACATTTGGGGAACCACCTGGGCGGCTGCAGCGACAGAGGGAAGCCATTTGGTGTGTGTAATGCTCCTCGTCCGGGGAGAAGAGCAGACCTGAGACAGGGAGGCCGACTCAGCCGCACACACAAACCGGGTCAGCGACCTGTCGTGGCTGAGGGGTCCGGTAGGCTCCTCGGTGCACAGAACCACTTGGACGGTTCTCTGTAATTCTGTGATGTTTGAATCCCGGCTGGAAAGGGGGCAGCGGTCCTATTTCTGATGTAGTAATGATAGTCACTAATACTTACATAATGCTAAATGCGCTAAGTGCTTTACATACATTAGCTCATTTGCATGCATAATACATCTACGTAAACTCATTTACATACACGGCGCGGTTTCCTATATTAGCTCATTTACATACATAATACATATATAACGTTTGCATGGATTAACTCGTTTATGTACATAATGCATTTGCATACGGTCAGTCTGTTTGGGCCGATGTAACACAATCCACAGGCCGCGGGGCTTAAACAGCACACATTTATTTCCCACAGCTGCAGGCTGGGGTCCAAAATCAAGGTGCTGGCAGATCTGGAGTCTGGTGTGAGCCTGCTTCCTGGCCATAGACCGCCGTCTTCTCCTCATGTCCTCACGTGGCGGGAAGGGTGAGGGGGCTCTCTGGGGGTGGCACTAACCCACCGCCCTCATGACTCATCACCTCCCAAAGGCCCACCTCCTAACACCATTGTGGGCCAGGTTTTCAGCATATGAGTTCTGGGGGGGACACAAACATTTAGTCCGTAACACATGCGTAATACATGTATATACATGAACTCATTTAAATCACCTATTTTAGGGGCACCTGGGTGGCTCAGTCGGTGAAGCATCCGACATCAGCTCAGTCATGATCTCATAGCTTGTGAGTTCAAGGCCCGCGTCGGGCTCTGTGCTGACAGCTCAGCCTGGAGCCTGCTTCGGATTCTGTGTCTCCCTCTCTCTCTGCCCCTCCTCTGTTCGCACTCTGTCTCTCTCTCTCAAAAATAAATAAAACATTAAAAAGAAAAATTTAAATCACCCGTTTCACTCATGAGGAAGCTGAGTCGTAGGGACTCCTGTGCCTGAGATCACACGGGTCAACTCTGGCTGCAGAATGTCAGCTCCTGCCGGCCCTGTGCACTGATCAGGCTGCCTCTGATGGTTTGGCTTGAAATCACTAATCTTTCTGGGCACACGGTACCAACTGCTGCACGAGTGGGCGCCTTCTGGCTTCCTAGGAGTCAACACGCCCGAGCCTCACAACAGACCAACACAACGTTTACAAACGAGCCGTTAACCGAGGGTTCCTGGTCGTGGAGGGGTTCAGTGGGGACATGAGGGCTTGCCCAGCTCTCTGTGGCCTCCCTCTCCCCCTGCACAAGCTTCGGGCCCCCCCCCCCCGCCCCCAGCCATCCTCCCGGCACTGCTGTGATTGTGAGTCCATGCCTGGATGGCCAAGTTCAGGAGGGACCAGATCAGACTCGTGACGGGGTCCTCCCTGCCCTCTGCCTCCTCTGCCAAGCTTGGGCATGACCCCACCTCCCAGCTGAGATTAGGAAGGGCGGAGGGGTCAGCATGGGGGCGGAGGTCAGAAATCCTACAGAGAGGGGCACCTGGGTGGCTCAGTCGGTTGAGCACCCGACTTCTTCGGCTCAGGTCACAATCTCACAGTTTGTGGGTTCGAGCCCTGCATCTGGCTCTGTGCTGATAGCTCAGAGCCTGGAGCCTGCTTTGGATTCTGTGTCTCCCTCTCTCTCTGCCCCTGCCCTGCTCTCACTGTCTCTCTCTCTTTCTCTCTCTCAAAAATAAAACAATAAACATTAAAAAAAAAAAAGAAAAGAAATCCTACAGAGAGAGGGGAGATGGTCATTTGGTTTATGACTTTAACCCTTTACACTTAATGAACGGTCAGACTCTTCAAAAAACAACTCTGTGGCAAAGAATGGCAATTTTTAGGTTGTACCCTTAAAATAGGAAGATGCTCACATTGCTTAAAAGGGAGATATTTACCAAAATTCTCATGGCTGTGGGACAGCTGGGTGGCTCAGTAGGTTGTGTCCGACTCCTGGTTTTGGCTCAGGTCATGATCTCACAGTTTATGAGTTCTCACTGTCGGCATGAAGCCTGCTTGGGATTCTCTGTCTCTCCCTCTCTCTCCCCCTCCCCTGCTCACACACTCTCTCTCTTTCAAAACAAATAAACTTAAAACAAAATCTCATTGTTGTGTCTGTCTGCTATGTTGGCACATCCTCACCGATGAGCCCCAAGATGTGAGGCTTTGTTGTGAGTTTCTGTGCACGCTGATTCCCACGGTGTCTCTCATGACCAGTCCCCTCCCCATGTGTAAACACAGCTATGGAATCTATCTGTTTGCATGCTGCTGAGACCCTGGCACCTTTACCTGAGTTCTGCTCCCTGCCTGGCCAACCCCTTGTCTTGGAGAAGTCCTTGAGGGTCCCCTGGTGGAGTGTAAGTCACTCTCGGCTGTGCCCCGTGGCCCTCTGTACGCAGTGACCAAGTGGTGGTGTCATTACCTGTCCAACCTCCCCATTAGACAGCGAATTCCTCTGGAAAATATGAAAAAACCATTGCCTCCTGCTGCCCTCCCCCTGCACCCAGGACAGGAACTGGCACCCAACAGATGTGTATTCAGGGCATGACTGTGAGGTCTTTGGTGGGAGATCCTGAAAGGCATCTATTAAAGGCAGAAATCAGGGGGCGCCTGGGTGGCTCAGTCGGTTAGGCGTCCGACTTCAGCTCAGGTCATGATCTCACAGTCTGTGAGTTCGAGCCCTGTGTCGGGCTGTGTGCTGACAGCTCAAAGTCTGGAACCTGCTTCGGATTCTGTGTCTCCCTCTCTCTCTGCCCCTCACCTGCTCATACTCTGTTTCTCTTTCTCACTCAAAAAAAAACATAATAGACATTTAAAAAAAAATTTTTTTTTAAAAAGGTAGAAATCAGGAAAATTCAAATGTCGTTTCCTGAAGATACCCCCTGAGCCCAGAGTTGAACCAGGTCCCGCTTGCATCATCTCCTGCTGCCATCATGATGCCAGGGCGCTGCCCCTCCCCCTTACCGGGCATGAGGACAGACGTCAGCTTTTGAAAGCTCTGGGTTCAGTTCCGTCTGCAGTAACCCAGCTGTGCATCTTTAGATGAGGCATCAACGGAGACTTTTTCATGGACATCCGGACCCCAAGGCACACGCGCGTCCCCTTCCATCCCGGCAGATGTCACAGGCTTTGGGGAGCGCCCTCCTTTCCAGAATCCCATTAGAAAGAACAACACGTGAGTTTCCACAGTTGGTTTGGGAATTTACTGCCGTGGAATACTCCGCCAATTCAGTTGTCACCGCGGGGAACGCTTGGCTGTTGGCGGTCCCGGAGCACATCGAACTGTAGGGTCTGCCGCGCTCTCGCTGGGCGTTTGTACAGTGTTCCGTGTTCTGGGTCAGGTGAGAAGTTATGGGCATGACAGCCGTACGAGCAAACATTGTTGTACCCCCTCTGAAATAGACCTACAAGGAGCAGAGGAGAGAAGAGAGAAGAGGCTCCTAGTTCATGCGGATTGATGGTGCGTTTTCCACAGAAGGTCAGTGCCCCCTTTTCACCATCCCGGCCAGCCCCAGACCAGATGTGAGAGGAACACGGCATTCGGTTGTGTTGACTCTCTGCTTTCCAGATCGGCTTTTACCCCATCTGCCTCACTGGCAGGTACTACCTCTGACCCCAGGGTCCGCCCACCGATCCCTAGTCCTTCTGGGTCAATGGCAATTTAGGTGATAACTGTGATCACTATGTGAAGTCCTTTCTAGGGTAAGGTAAGATGTGAATGAACGAAGGAGTGAATGAGTGAATAAGTATCAAATGGTTAGATCCCGTTGCTTGTGCTAAGATGATCTTTAGGAGGAAAAATAAAGAAGTTAAGGGCAAGAGTATTTTTACGTCTCAGGGTGCTTGGGTGGCTCAGTCAGTTAAGCAGCTGACTCTTAATTTTGGCTCAGGTCAGAATCTCAAGGTTCATGAGATCGAGCCCTGCATTGGCTCTGCGATGGCAGTATGGAGCCTGCTTGGGATTCTCTCTCCCTCTCTTTCTGCCCCTCCCTTACTCTCTCTCTCTCAAAAGAAATAAGCTTAAAAACAAAAGTATTATTACTTCTCTTCCTCCAAAGCAAAAGCTTTCAAGTGCAACCCACTGGTTTCTCAAACTTCCTTCTTTACCCAAGAGCACAGGGTCATGGCTTCTGGAGCAGAGAGCCCTGCCCCCCCAGCTAGGGCGAAGGGTCAGAAGCAGCAACTGGTGATTAATCAGCTGGCTCCCGTCTTAGGGCACAGTCCACGTTTACTGTCTCTGCAGCCCAGACTGTGGAAATAGGCAGACCGTAAAGGCCGGCCATTAATATTTCCCCAGGAGACGTTCCAGATGCTGCTGGGTGGACTGTGGCATAGCAACGCTCCTCCTGCTCCTGATTTATTCCATCGTGGAAGAGCTTTCCTTACAGGGGAGTTTCCACAGAAGTGACCCTTTTAGGTCTTTCAGGAGCTGTTCTCAAGGCTTCTCATTTGGCCGCCTTTTCACCGCACGGCGGGACGGAGCTGTGCCCCAGGGTCCTACCTCCCCCAACGGCGAGGTGGCGGACTTGCCATTCCTCCTCAGAGCGCCCTTCTCCCCTCCTGTCACCAGGAGCTGCTGATAGGTCCGCGGGAGAGGGACAATGGCTGGAAGTGACCTCTCCTGCTGACATTTCATCATGGCCTCCAGGGGTGTGCAGGGCTGGCCAGAGGCAGGAACGCAGGCTGTAGTTACAGAGGCGTTTGGGATGGGAGGGCTTTCTTGCATACTTGCAAACCAAACTGTAGCCATAATTCTGTGGTGCACCGTGAAGAAACTGGAAACCTGGCTTATTCGCAGAGTGGCTCCCCATGAGTCGGCCTCCTCCAAGTTTGGGGATGTGGCATGGCTAGCTTTCAGGACAAAGTTCTTCCTTTAAGCACTGAAAGGGCAAGTAGGACAGGGTTGGGCAGCGGGGACTAGGGGGGATGCCATTGATCTCTCTTCTTTGCTGTCATTCTGTGTTCAGAAGTTGTCATCTAGGGGCTTCTGGGTGGCTCAGTCGGCTGAACGTCCGACTTTGGCTCAGGTCACGATCTCACAGTTCGTGGGTTCGAGCCCTGTATCAGGCTGACAGCTCGGAGCCTGGAGCCTGCTTCGGATTCTGTCTCCCTCTCTCTCTGCCCCTTCCCTGCTCACACTCTGTCTCTCTCTCTCTGTCTCAAAAATATATAAAACATTTAAATTTTTTTTTTTTTTAATTTTCACCAGAATCAAGAGTCTTCGGTCAGAATTCAAAGGGAAATGTGCCCTCAAAGCCTACAAAAAGGCTTGAAAGGTGTGTGAAACATCACACAGTCAGAGGCACTTTCCTGGCTGTCTGCAAAGGCATGGACAGGAACAGGAAGCCCGTGGGGGTGTTCACGGACTAGCTGTTGGTCCAGACCAGCAACATCATACTCTGGTCCTTCTGGTCACAGGGGCTCATGGAGTCTCCTCGAGGGAGTGCTTAAAAGACACCGAGGTCATGGGGAATTCATTTCTTTTGCGTCTCCCCCGCATATTCAGATTCTTCTTCCCTTGGTGTCACAACAGGGGTCGAGGATATGGGGAATCATAATCCCAAGAGTTTCACGATCTCTTGAGAGTTTTCAAGCTCTCCATCCAGGCTGTGCTTTTGAATTGAGTTGAACCGGAGCGAATACAAGAGGAATGCAGTATGAGCGATGTTAGAACTGGAGATCTAGTTCTTGGCTCCCCCCCCCCCCCCCCACTAGCAAGAAGGTGAAGATTGTTGGTTTGCTGCGTGCACACTGAACTAAGATGGGAAACAGGGTTAAGGTGTGTCGAGACAGCTGGGTGTGAAGAAGAGATTATTCCTCGCAGGCAGGGAGTAAATGCTGAGAGAGCCCACCAGGGAAGGTACAGGCTCATCCCTGGAAATTGAATTTGATTTTCGAGCTAGAGGATTAGGCAAATGATCACTGAAGTTCTCTTTCTTTCTCTTTGTAGAAGGTACTCTGCTGTGTATTGACTGTCTTCCCAGAGCATCCCACTGGACCTTAAGGAAAATCTCCCCTTGGAGAGAACTGAAGAATCCAGCCAGGGGCTTCTAGAATAGTCGAAGGTTCTTTTGTCTTTTCTGGGCACTTTCACGTGATCATTCGTCTTTCCCTTGAGACAAACCTATGAGTTAGTTAGGGGCAGATGTGTTTAATTTCCGCTTTATAAATGAGAACACCGAAATTCCAAGGATGTCGGGGGATCACGCAAGCTGGGTTTGAAACTTCAATGTCATTTTTGGGTTTCTTCTACTCATCATGCATTTACTCCATCGCCAGACGCTGCTAACTTTTTCCTTATGAGGTTGCCTGCGTCTGTTTCTTTCTGTCCACTTCCAGTGTCATCAGCTGGGACTTTCATCACCTCATGCCTGGACTGTGACATTGGTGTCCTACATGACCATCCAGATGCCAGTTTTCCCTCTTCCTTGATATCTTCCCCGAGTTTTGGGATCTTGGGACTGTGCTCCATTCGTTGGGCAACCTCCATGAGTTTTGGGCACAGAGCCGAGGACGTACCACACTGCTTGGGGCAGGAAAGTCTTTGCAGAGATTTCTTAACGCATCTGTGCCCTCATACCATGATGCTAACTCACAAAAGCTCTCAATATTTGTTTTTGGACTGTGGTCCTCTGTCTGCGGTAGACCTATGGTTGTATGAATCTGTATTTCTGTCTCAGTGTCATGCAGTCATGAAATGTCAGCTCACAAGTCCATGAAAGCTCAAACTGAAATTCTTTTGTTTTGTGTTCCCCAGAATGTCCTGGTCTGTTTGTCAACTGGGGCAACATATCCATACTTGTAATGCCATATTCACATCACTTTCCAGTTTTCATCAAACCTTACTATAAGTAATTTTGAGGCTCTGTTTGTTATATCTAAATTTCATTTTTTTTTAAGTTTATTTATTTATTTATTTTGAGAGAGAGCATGAGCGGGGAGCGAGGGGCAGAGGTTGATGGAGAGAGAAAATCCCAAGCAGGCTCCACACTGTCAGCCCAGAGCCCAACACGGGGCTCAAACTCCCAAACTGTGAGACCATGACCTGAGCTGAAATCAGGAGTCAGATGCTTAAATGACTGAGCCACCCAGGCACCCCTGTTATACCTAGATTTAAAACCTATCATAATAACTTAAAATATATCCAGTTGAATGATAATACTCCCTGCATTATAATCCACATTTTCGTGGAATAAAGTAACAACCTCGCATCATGTCCTCTTTAGTTTCTGTCATGCCCTTCTCCCCAGTAAGACTAAGTGCTTCGATGACAAAGAACCATATTTGTTGATGTGAACCATATTCGTTCATGTAATTCAGTTCCTCAATAAGACATCCGGTAAGCACCCATCACATCATGTAGAAGGTTCTGCACTTAACCCTTCATCCTACAGGAGCTGTGTCACTTGACATCAGTGATGTACCTAGGGGTGGGAAATAACGGTGTTGGGACTATTTGGGGCACCCACCCACAATTCCTGCCTGTGTTTATACCACGACACCACACTGCTTCCAAATAAACACTGTTGACTACGGGGCACCTGGGTGACTCAGTTGGTTATGCGCCTGACTTTGGCTCAGGTCTTGATCTTGCGGTCCATGAGTTCAAGCCCCGCGTTGGGCTCTGTGCTGACAGCTTGGAGCCTGGAGCCTGCTTGGGACTCTGTGTCTCCCTCTCTCTCTGCCCCTCCCCTGCTCCCACTCTGTCTTCTCCCCCCTCTCTCAAAAATGAATAAACATAAGGGGCGCCTGGGTGGCTCGGTCGGTTAAGCGTCCAACTTTGGCTCAGGTCGTGATCTCGCAGTTTGTAGGTTCGAGCCCAGCGTCGGGCTCTGTGCTGACAGCTCGGAGCCTGGAGCCTGCTTCGGATTCTGTGTATGTGTGTGTCTCTCTCTCTGCCCCTCCCCTGCTAGCACTCTGTCTCAAAAATAAATACACAGTAAAAATAAAATATAAATAAATAAACATAAAAAAACATCATGGACTGTGAGAGACCCGCCCAGTTGTGAAAAATTATCTGACCCCTAGAGGGAGGAGCAGATCTGTGTGATGTCCGGGTAGATAGAGCCTGTTCATCATCCTGCTCTACTCTTACTCTGCAGATGGGATGATACGGGGTAGAACGTTCCATAATTCCATCCCGATTGGCTTTTCTTGAAAGGTGCGTGTCCAGTAGCTTTTGCCTGCCTTTGATTCGCCTCTCCAAACACTTTCAGTAGCAGAATTAATCAAGCCTTTCTCTTGGTTTTAGGAAAATAAGCAGCAGCTCAGGAGAGGAGTCATTCTGATCTGCTCACTGTGTACCCAACGGATTCTACGTGGCCGCGTCTTCTGTCTCTCAGAGGCCGGGGCACTACCTTTGGTCAGAGGTTACTAGGGAGTCTCCAGTGCATTTACACAGATTCCTTTGTGAATCTCTTGATCACACCCTCCGCGGACATTCATCCCATCTTTGCCCCTGGTAGATACAGGAAAGTGACTTCCTGGCGAGCAATCCCGCACTGGGAAGAGCCAGCCTCTCAGAGAGGTATCCACCGTCAAAAGGGCTGATGGTCCAAATGACAGATACGCATGGCTGGCTTCCCTCTCGACGCCACCTTGATCGAGACAAGATCAGGGTGCTGGTGGCCCTCACAATGGAGAATTCTGTTAGAACGACATCCTCTGGGAATAGCTTTTATCTGCTGAGTATGACAAGTGTGGCAAATGTGTAGAAAGCCCAGGTCTCGTGACCTGGCTTTGAAAAGGTTGCGAGACGAGGGCCTGGGTACCGGCTCCAACAGACAGGACGGGCTCCTGCTCCATTCCTGTAAGAGCAGTCGGCCTTGGGCAGGCTGGATTGATTTACCTTTTGTCATTGGCCCAGAACGTTCCATATCCCCCTCTCACACTTGGCTGTGACTCCCATGGCAGTCATCACTTTTGGAAACAGGAGGAGGTAGGGGACATTTTCGTATTTCAGATACTGAGGGTGTTGAGGTCCCAGGGATTTACCACTCAGCCCCGGACTGGTCATGGGAATTTGTGGGGACAGGCGTGGCTGGTTTGAGGGTGTGGCCCCGAAAAGGAGGCTGGGCACACTTGTGTTGCTCCGCTGACTGTTTTCAGGCACGGACTCATGTGTGCTGGCACCGTGACCATCGCTAACCCTGTGGAGGACCCTCCCATGGGCCCAAACCCTCAAGAGCTGTCCACCGTCCCGCCCTCTCTTTGCCCGTCACTGTTCCCAGGACAAATGAGGATGTCACTGCTGCAACCACTTAGAATTCCCTCTGAGCACTCATTCGTGGGCATAACCTGGCATAACCTCAGAGACAGGAAGTGGAGCAGTGATTGCCAAGGAGTTGGGCGTGGGGGGTGGGGGGGGACTATTAAAAGGAACTGGATTAGGCACCTGGGTGGCTCAGTCGGTTGGGCGTCCACCTCTTGATTTTGGCCCAGGTCATGGTCCCAGGGTCATGGGATCGAGTCCCGTGTCAGAGCCTACTTAAGATTCTCTCTCTCTCTCCCTCTGCTCCACAAAAGAAAAAAGAAAAGAAAAGGAAAAAAAAAAAAGAAGTAGGATTTCTTTTGGGGGGATAGAAATGTCCCGGGATTAGGGAGTGGATGATGGTTGCATAGTATTCTAAGTGACTTTTTTTGGAAAACCCCTTGAATCGTCCCTGTTCAAATGGGAAATGTCATGTTATGTGAATTTTATCTCAGAAAGCTAAAGGCAAAATTAAAAAAATGAAATATGGGGCCACCTGGGTGGTTCAGTTGGTTAAGCATCCGCCTCTTGGTTTTGGCTCAGGTCCTGATCTCGGGGTTCGTGAGTTCAAGCCCCACATCAGGCTCTCGCCTGGGATTCTCTCCTCCCCGCCTCTCTGCCCCTCCTGTGCTCACTCGCTCTCTTTTTCTCTCAGAATAAATAAATATTTTAAACAATAATAAAAAACAGCTATAACAAAAATGAAACATTAAATATGAAATATGAAACTAATCTCTTGATAACAGTACTACCCTTCAGTCCTCACCCTGGCCCGTCTCACCCCCCAAGTTTATTTCGAAGACAGGTCACATACAAATGCCACATGTTTATTTTTACACGGTGTGACCCTGTGAAACGCCCATCGGACCAAAAGGTGACCCTGTGATAAGGCCCTTGTGCGGCTCGGTTGTGTGTGCTCCGTGAGAAGCTGGCCCAGCCTCCTCTGTGGGAAAGGGCTCCTGCCTGATACAGAAGCCGAGGAGACACCCTCCCCTCTTCCCACTGACTGCCTGGTTCTGTCACGTACAATGCGTCTCAGTGGACCCGTGGACAGAACCTCCACACCTCACCCAGTACCTGAGGAGGGAGAACTGAAAAATGCACGGAATGAAATGCTCAAACCAAAAGGAAACCCCAGGAACACAGAAGAGCAACAAAGGTCTGGGCTGTGCCAAGGTCTGGGGTTACAAGTGGCACTCACGGATGCAAACTGTGTCTTTGTCCCGAGAAGGCCCCAAAGTTTGCCGAGGCCACTGTGCTTTTGAAATGAACGAATGACGATTCTTCTTCCCCTGAGAACACTTGCTTCTGTATCATTTCATCACTGATGCTTTCTTTTATTTGCTGTCTCACTGAGCCCTCCCCACTCAGGTTTGCTCTTAATGAAAATTGGCTGAGGCAGAAAAAAAAATACACCAGTTTCTTCTAGAAGGTTCTTTCTGAGAATGAAGATGGACGTGCTTTGGTTTGGGGCCAGTTTTAGGTCAAACCTCAATAGTGGTCTGAGGCCAGGGAGAGACCCCTGCAGTGGCTGGAGAAGGAGCCCCCGAGGGACAGCGGGATGTGGCCAAGGCCAGTACAGCTCACCGCTAAGATTCAGGAGGTCAGGCTGCCTCTAGCCCACCTTTTGCCCCTCTTGTTTTGTGGCGGGACCAGCGACTTCCCTTGCAGAGGTGGCAAAGGTCAGGGGAGGTGCCGTCCACCCAGCATCATGGGTGTGAGGGGAGCAGTGCCCCAGATACGCCTTTCCCTTGTCCTTGCACGTCGCCACTATCCTTCTCAGAGAATGGTGACATCAGAAACTGCGATGTTTGGAGGGAAATTCTCAATCGCACATCTTTTTCTTTTTTTTTTTTTTAATTTAATTTAATATAATTTATTTTTTTTTCAATATATGAAATTTATTGTCAAATTGGTTTCCATACAACACCCAGTGCTCATCCCAACAGGTGCCCTCCTCAATACCCATCACCCACCCCCCCCCCCCTCCCCCCCCCCCATCAACCCTCAGTTTGTTTTCAGTTTTTAAGAGTCTCTTATGCTTTGGCTCTCTCCCACTCTAACCTCCTTTTTTTAATTTTCCCTTCCCCTCCCCCATGGGTTTCTGTTAAGTTTCTCAGGATCCACATAAGAGTGAAAACGTATGGTATCTGTCTTTCTCTGTATGGCTTATTTCACTTAGCATCACACTCTCTGGTTCCATCCACGTTGCTACAAAGGGCCATATTTTGTTCTTTCTCATTGCCACGTAGTACTCCATTGTCGCCCATCTTTTTCAACATAATGAAATAAAAATAAAAGCCATAGTCTGTTCGTGGCTCCACAGAAGTTAGATTTTGCTCACTGACATGTTTTTGGACGCTCTTTCTGCGCCCCAACTCCCAGACAGGTCAGGTTCCTGGAGCTGGTGACCGTCCAACTTTTTGCATTCTCTGTCCCCTCAGTGACTTTGTTCAAATAACAAGGACTTTGTCATGTGGTTGAAGGTGTTGGGGAAATGAAGATTTAAAATCCATAACATGGGGCTCCTGGGTGGCCCAGTCGGTTGAGCATCCCACTCTTGATTTCCGCTCGGGTCATGATCTCACAGTTTGTGGCTTCGAGCCCCGCTTCTGCTCTGCGCTGACAGCACAGAGCATGCTTGGGATTCTCTCTCTGTGCCTTCCCCGCTCCCAGTAAAAAGAAACCTTAAAAAATAAAAAAATAAAATAAAATCCATAACATTATTGACACTGTCGATATAATAATTTTATAAATGTTCCTAGAAGGAAACCAGTCATTGACGGGGGCCACCCCTCTTATCCCTTTTCTTCCGTGTCACATTTTCCCTGAGTGACTTTTGTCAAACTGTGAGAGTGAGGTGGCCATCAGTGGGGAGTCTGTGGCCTGAACAATCCCATGCCACTTCCCCGTGCCTGGCCAGGGCCCCTCACACACGGGTCGGGTCCAAGCGCTGTCTACGTAGATCATGTCCTTCCCTTCCCGCGTACCCTTGAGACCATGGCAGATGTTGCAAAGCCAGGGAACGTCTCACCAGACCTGGGGTTGAGGGAGCAGCCCCACACACACCAGGGACTCAGGATTGCCGACACCCCTCCAGAGCCCTGACCTTTGAGAAGCCCATGTGGCTCTCGTGCGCCCCCTTTCCCCCAACCTGAAAATTACAGGGTGGATTATAAAAATGCAGCCTGAGGTCTGTAAGCACAGGTTACCCTGGGGAGGCCAGGCAGGCATCTCCAGGCAATCTAGCCCTTCCCCGAAGAAGGCCTGGAGTTAGCGACACGTCACTCTTCTGGCCCAGTGGCGTGTCATTTTCCCTTTTCCCTTTCTCCTTAGTTCCCCGCTGTGCCCGGGGACCATATTTGCTGTCACTTTTCTTTCTTAAAAAAAATTTTTTTTAATGTTTATTTATGTTTAAGAGAAGAGACAGCATGTGAGCAGGGAAGAGGCAGAGAGAGAGAGAGGGAGACACTGGATCCAAAGCAGGCTCCAGGCTCTGAGCTGTCAGCACAGAGTCCGATGCGGGGCTCGAACCCACCAGCTGTGAGATCATGACCAGAGCTGAAGTCAGATGCTTAACCAACTGAGCCGCCCACACACCTTGCTGTCACTTTTCTTTGTGAGGATTTAGGGACCTTCTTAGGGATGAATCCAAAAAGACCTGAGATACCGGCCTTCGTGTGACAGTCATGCTGACATTGTGAGCTGATTGTCACAAGTCACGGCCAGAGTGCCTCCTGGCCACCTCCGAGCCTGCATGCCAAGTGTCTGGGCATCGAAGAGGTTTCTCTGGAGCCTTCCCAGGACTCTTCTGCCTTGTTACGTTGACCCTAGAGCTGGCACTCCTTTAGGGCTTGGGAAAGGGGGTGCTCCTCTAAAAAACCCATTTCTGGTCTTTCTCTGTTTGGCATGTTGTTTAGACAAAGAGGAGTTTGTACCTTTCACTTCCCACCAGACGCTCCTAAGCAGAAGCCTGAGATTTGAAACCTGGGGATTTTTTCCTGCCCTCTAAATGCATGCCTTGTTGGGCCGGGGGTTGACACCGTGCTGTTTCTCACATCTTTGTAGCATAAGGGACTGCCTTAGCCACAAAGACACAGCCCCTTTTTGTGACTGATACGAGCCACTGTATTTACACGTGTATCCTTTGGGCAATTAATTTGTGCTTCTCAGCATCATTTATGATGTGATTCATGTCTAAATTTAATATAAAAGTGTATACTTCCCCCAAGATTTCATGTACATTTCAGAATTTTGTGCCCATAATTTTTTTTTTTTAATGACCTAATCCAAACCTCTCCTCTTACAGATGAAGAAACCTGAATCTAGAGCAGGGTTTCTAAAGAGCAGCACTGTTGACATTTTGGACCAGCTAATTCGGTGACGTGGGGGGGGGGGGGTGTCTGATGCCTTGTAGGGCTACTTAGCTACTTAGCTGCTTCTTTGGCTTCTACCCTTTAAACTTTTTTTAAATGTTTCTTTATTTTTGAGAGAAAGGCAGAGCACAAGAGGGGGGAGGGCAGAGAGAGAGGGAGACACAGAATCTGAAGCAGGCTCCAGGCTCTGAGCTGTCAGCACAGAGCCGACGCAGGGCTCCAACCCACGAACTGTGAGATCATGACCTGAGCCGAAGTCAGACGCTTAACCAACTGAGCCACCCAGGTGCCCCGGCTTCTACCCTTTAGATGGCAGTAGCATCGCCCAAGTCAAAATGTCTTCAGACATTGCCATATGTTTGCTGGTTGAGAACCAATGGTCTAGGGGCGGCCACGCAGCCAAGTTGTGACAAGGTCAGGAGCAGAACCCAAGGTGTCCTGACTCTCAGATCCGCCCTTTTCTGTTGGGCAGGGGAATTAAGCTCTCAATCTGACCAGGGCCCAAAGTCATGGTCAAGAGCACCTCCACAGCTCTCGAGGGAGGTCAGAGGGAAAAGGAGGCCGAGGCACCAAGAGCAAGGGAGAACTTTGGGGGCCTCTGTGCAGATGTGTTTATTCCCTCTACCTGCTAGAACCCAGCCCAGTGACTCATCAATTCAACTTCTGCGCCTCAATTTCCACCGGGCGATGTGTCCTAGAAACTCCTAAGATAGGTGTCCAGAGTGAACAGGTTTAGGAGGGAACACGAGAAGCAGAGGACTGTTTCTTCATGTGCACTGACCATCGTCACCCCCAGAACCCGGACTAGCCCACGGCAGACAAGCCTCACACAACTCATTCTGAGCCAGGCGGAGGTCAGCTGGCCCTGACCTCCTTCCTCTCGTGCAAGTCCCGATGCACATAGTTTCTTTGGCACTTTTTCCCAAGTTGTACCAAATACCCACTTTGTACCTGTATCCTTTAAACCTTTCTCCTGGCCACAGGCTTGGAGCACATTCTGGCCCTAAGTGTGCAGAGGGAGGCAAGTAATGAATGCCCCGGGGTATTGCCACTTTCTGATGGAGAAGGACACATGTGATTACCAGGGCTCTCGTAGGCGAGAGATCAGAAGTTTTCATGCTGGGCCTGACTCCGGGGCAGGTATGAACCTGGGTTGCCACTGGGTATGGGTAAGGAAGTTCCCCTGGAGGACTCTGGATGGACACCATTCTAATCCTTGTTTCCTGAGCTCCGCCGTTGGCTCGAAGGCTCCACGGAGCTGGTCTGAGGTGACTTTTCTCTGAACACAGGATTTCATTAGGTGGCTGTGCCTATAGGCAAAGCAAAAAATTCGCTCCGCCAAGTCTTTTGATTCAATGATGCTAAAGACACTGAAATCGAAACAGAAATTTTGCATGAAGTCACTTTCGGGTAGTTAAGTAGGCTCCAAGACTTAAGTAGGCTCCAAGGTTAATGAACCATAGGAAAATAGGTTCTAGAGATGGGGGTTTTATTCTAATAAATCACTGACTTAGAGAAAAATGCTTTCTAAAATTTCCCGGTCCTGTTTTTCTTTAATCCTCTGAATGAACAGTGGGGTAGTCTCTGCGTTTCTGAGTTATTTCCTTCCCAGCCACCTGGTAGTAATCCAAAGGGAAAAACAAGTTTGACTGATTCTGGGAAGCCATATTTCAATGCCGTTCGCACGTGGACCATAATGCTCCATTTTCCACGAAGTAAACAAAGAACACTCTGGAAATTTTGCACAAAGAAAAATTCACATTGATCTCTACAGTTGAAATCACCTAGAGGGGAAAAGAAATAGTAAATTAAGTAAAGGGAAGGCTCAACTTTCACTAGGACCAGGCTGTGTTTCCAGAGATGTCCCTCTTTGAGGAAGCAGGCGTTGTGGTGTCTCGTCCCCCTCAGGGGGCAGCCCGTGTGCTCGAGGCCAGACGCTCACTCCTTCTGCCTCATTCCTCCAGCTGTAAAGTGGAGTCAGAGCTCTGTCCCTGTCACCACGGTGACACCCTGAACACAGCTGCTGTACCAGTGGGAAGAATTCAGACTCTTGCCTAAGAATGTCATCTCGTGACAGGCCAGACCCCGTGGGCTTGTGTTTCTCCCTTTGCCAAGGGGGTGTCAAAACTGGAGACTCCTCTGCCCCGTCCCTCCCCTGAGAGCAGCCACTGCCTACAAACTGAGGGAAATGAGCAAGAAAACGCAGGCCCTAGCTGGAAAGAAGGTGTCACGCTCAAGACTGGGCATTTTGAGAAGAGTGTGGTAAAGAGGTTCTGCAGGAAAAAAAAAAAAGCTGCCTCAAAACATCTCTTTTTGCCACTAACAGCATGAGGCGGGCTCTGCCATGAGAGTGACACAGACCCAGAACGTGGCTTTACCCTGAGCTCATTGCATCCGTTTTCCTCAGTACGCCCCGTCTTTCTCCACGGCCCCTGGCTGACCCGACGCTGGCTGCGTGCCGCACAATGGCACCGGGAGAGCTTTGGGCCACTCCCCAGCCAGCTTGTGCAAGTGAGGATTCCACACTGAACACCCTTTAGACGTCAACCTTTCTGGCCCTCTTGAGTGACACTTAGAAAACTGTTTGTTCAGATACGTTGTCGATGCCCACGAGACCAGCAAGAGTTGGTATTGCCCAGAGGGCTGTTCGCCACACTGTCTACCCCCCGGTTTTTCCCACGTTTGAACCACGAGCCGCTGACGAGACTTTGTCCTCGATCAGACTAGTACTGAGTCTTGTTGCAAATACATTTGTGAGAATCATTAATGATGGAGATAGATAATTGTAGAAGATTGAGACAGATGTGAGTGTGTGTGTGTGTGTGTGTGTGTGTGTAAGAATGGGGTCAGTTTTCTTCGAACCATTCATTCTCTTGCCTTTATCTACTACATTCAGTGAATGCCTTCTGTTGGCAAGATGGCTGACTAGGGGGTGCCTGGGGGGCTCAGTCGGTTGAGCGTTGGACTTCGGCTCAGGTCATGATCTTGTGGTTCGTGAGTTTGAGTCCCACATGGGGCATCACACTCATAATATAGAGCTCGTTGAGATTCTTTCTCTCTCTCTCTCCCTCTCTCTCCCTGCCCCTCCCCCACTTGGGCTCGCATGCACTCTCCCTCTCTCTCGCAAAATAAATAAATAAAACTAAAAAAAAACTTTTTTAAATTAAAAACCAATGGCTGACTGGGGTTTCAGTCCTAGGCATCTTCATTTACATCTTGCTTCCTGGTCACTAAACGGGGGAGGCGGGAGGCATGAGTTCCACACCGGCTTCGCTATATCAGGATGTTGAACTTGAATCCATCACTGGACCTCTTTGGGGCCCAAGTATCTTATCTATAAATACAGTGAGCATGAAGTGCAGTTAGTCTCCAAGTGAGCAATGTGGAGTCACTTAGCCATTTAATTAGTGCTAGACGTGACTGTTAATATCCAGGCAACTATTGGGATTGGGGCAAAGACCTTCCTGGCCTTTGGAAGTCAGATGTTTCAGATACGCAAGGAAGGAGGGTGCTGGATTTCAGGCGGCCCTAGGACATCCCCGGTTCTGCCTGGCGTGTCAGCTGTGAAGTCACCGTGTGCCCACCGAGGGGGTCATCGGCCTGTCAATAAACTACACGGGGAAGGTTTGAATAACAGAGCAGAGCAGTTTCAAAGACCTTGTTATCATCTATAGAGTTAATAACTTACAACTGTAAAAAATCCCCGAATACAAATTCACACAATGTCGAGTGGTTTTAAAACGTTATCAGGCCATTAATCTAACTTTTTAAAGTCCCTTAATAGGGGCTCCTGGATGGCTCAGTCGGTTGAGCGTCTGACTTCGGCTCAGGTCATGATCTCGCGTCGGGCTCTGTGCTGATGGCTCGGAGCCTGGAGCCGGCTTCGGATTCCATGTCTCCCTCTCTCTCTGCCCCTCCCTTGCTTGCGCTCTGTCTCTGTGTCTCTTTCAAAAGTAAACAAGCATTAAAAACTTTAAAAAATAAAAAATAAATAAATAAATAAAGTCCCTTAATATACTTAATCATAGCCTGCGTTTGTTTTTTTTTTTAATCTTTTTTAAAATAGGTTGCAGCAGGCTGAACCGCAGCAACGCGAGGGCAAAATGACTTAAGAGAATTCCATAAAAGTTTCCAGAGCAACCATAAACATATTCAGTGCACGGTCTGCTTTGTGTACAATGTATATGCAGTAGGCTGGGCTTGACCTAAGGGGTTTGTGTTTGTCCTCATACCTTGTACACGACCTACAGCCAGAGCTGAGTTTGAATCCCCTTTTTGCTGTTTGCTTCCTGTGAGGCCGTAGGGAAGCCATTTCACTCCTTTGAGCCTCGTTCTTCCAAGGTGAGGAAAGGCCTACCTTTTTTAAAAATATTTTTTAGGGGCGCCTGGGTGGCGCAGTCGGTTAAGCGTCCGACTTCAGCCAGGTCACGATCTCGCGGTCCTTGAGTTCGAGCCCCGCATCAGGCTCTGGGCTGATAGCTCGGAGCCTGGAGCCTGTTTCCGATTCTGTGTCTCCCTCTCTCTGCCCCTCCCCCACTCATGCTCTGTCTCTCTCTGTCCCAAAAATAAATAAAAAACGTTGAAAAAAAAATTAAAAAAAATATATATTTTTTAAAAATTTATTTATTTCTGAGAGACAGAGCATGAGTGGGGGAGGGGCAGAGAGAGGGAGACACAGAATCTGAAACAGGCTCCAGGCTCCGAGCCGTCAGCACAGAGCCCGACGCGGGGCTCGAACTCACGAACCGCAAGATCATGGCCTGAGCCGAAGTCAGACGCCCAACCGACCGAGCCACCCAGGCGTCCCACCCCCCAGCCCCCATCTACTCCATTTTTATAGATGGATGTTTCTTATCATGCATGAGAGTTTATTAAATCAGTCCATTCTGACTGGAGGTCATTAGAGCCCTCGTAATGGTATCACAGGGCACTTTGCCATCTGGACTGTGTTGCAGGTGGATAGAATCATAATAAGATCTTCTGGTACCTAAATGGGCTTCAAGATGGGTCTGGGTCACATCATCGCTCTCACTTTTAATACGTCAAAGCTGTAAAAACTGGCTGGAAGGTTACCTGTCACCTGCCCAACAGAGCAAAATTAGCATTTCTTCTGTTCTACCCGGTGAGCATTCCATGTTTTCAGTGACCTGTTTATTCCAAAACACTTCCATCAAATTCAAGCATCGTTCTGGATGAACTATGACCTAGAAGCAGAAGGTCCTTCCTTGGTGAAATGACCCTACAGTTTTGAATTTTAATTACTATTTTCCACGTGAAATAAATATTGACCGTCCCACTCAACCGTAAAGGCTTATTGATTCTAGAAATTGTAAATGAAGGTGTTCAGTGTTATTCTCAAACACGTTCACACTCATGCACGTACTCACAGACTGCTGGAAAGCCAGGATGGCCTTTTCCAGGAGGAACAATGGTCTTGGAACAATTTGTTGATTTCCTTTAATGTTGGTTTCCTGAGAAGCAAAATTTCAGAAGACCCTCCATAATCATTTCTTCGAAGAAAGAGAAACTGAAGAGAACCTATAGGAAAGGTTGGTTCGGATTCTGTTGTGGTAAGTCTATGCTTCCCCACTGGTAACAAAAGCCGTGAGGGCAGGTAAGATCTACAGAACCGAGTTAAGTATAGACCGAAGACTGGGGCTACTTTCAGAAGAAGAGTTCTGTATCCCCGAGATCCTTCCTAAGGTCAACACTTATTTCACTTTAGAACTCAAGAATTTTCCTCGAGTAGACGATGGAACAGAGAGTCAGAAGCCACTTCTGTTTTGACAGCATTGAAATGTTCTTTCTTTAGCTGCCAGAATCTTTAAAATTAATAAGACTGTCATTTTCCCAGAATGTAACATCCACATCAGTTGTGTTTTGGACTCCCGATGGAGTTGGGCGGAAAGTTCCATGAGGAGGAAGCCAACATACCTACTGCACAGCGGCTCTCCCAGCATGATGCCCACAGCAGCAAAATCAGCAGGAGTGTGTTAGAAATGCAGATTCTCGGGGTGCCTGGGAGGCTCAGTCAGTTAAGCATCCGACTTCAGCTCAGGTCATGATCTCACAGTTCGTGAGTTCTAGCCCCACGTCAGGCTCTGTGCTGACAGCTCAGAGACTGGAGCCTGCTTGAGATTCTGTGTCTCCCTCTCTGTCTCTGCCCCACCCCCACTCATACTCTGTCTCTCTCTCTCTCAAAAATAAACATTAAAAAAAAAAACCTTGACACAATGTTTAGAGCAGCATTGTTCATAGTAAGAAAAAAGAAGAAATGCAGATTCTCAGGCCTCATCCCAGACATACTGAGTCAGCAACTCTGGGTGCGGGGGTGGGGGTGGCTCACAAACTGTGTTTAAACCAATAGGGTAAGTTTGAGTGGCCTGCTGCTCTTGAGTAAGACAACACGAGCTTTCCTTCGTGTGCTGATGTGAAATCCGTTCCTGGAAACCTGTTACTTCACTGTTGTTACTTCAAAAAAATGTGCCTAGGGAGACCATATTGGGCGGCCAATTGCCATCAAAGTTTACAAAGTAAAGAATCTATGCTGTTTCCCCTAACGTGTTAGAAACCCAGTCACTAGGGACGCCCGGGTGGCCCAGTCGGTTAAGCGTCCAACTCCGGATTTTGACTCAGGTCATGATCTCACGGTTCATGAGTTCGAGTCCCACATCGGGCTCTGCACTGACGGTGCAGAGCCTGGTCGGGTCTCTCTCTCTCTCTCCCCCTCCCTTGCACTCTCTCTCTCTCTCTCGAAGTAAAATAAATAACCTTAGAAAGAAAGAAAAGAAAGAAAGAAAGAAAGAAAGACCCAGTCGCTAATGAGGCAGGAAAGAAAAATGTCCCGTGAGATGATATGTGACCCTGGGGACAAAGAGGCTGCTGTTCCTCCTCCGCCAGGCAGCCCCCCAGCTCCCACCAGCACAGCCTCTTCTGTGGCTAGAACGGAGCAGTCTGCGTCCTGTGGATTTACAGACACCCCCGTAAAACAGCATTCTCCTTTCCTGAGTGTCCTCGCGCACATCTGTCCCTGGCTCTCCCCTTGAATGCAAATGTTTTGGCATGCTTTGCTTCCCTGGGTAAGGAGAGTGCCTTGCTCATTGGCATTTTAATAAATATTTATTTGGTGGTGGCCTAATTCATTATTCTCCTTGTCAAACCTCACGGCTGCTGCCAGCACTGAGCGCACGTGCATTCGGCCGACTCCTAACTGCACGGTTGTGGGTCCTCCGGCGCCCCACGGAGACTCACTGAACAAATCGTCAGCACGTTTTATTTTTAGGTTTTATTTTTAAAGATTTGTTTGGTTTTTTTTTTTAGGGGGCGTGGGGGGGGGGCACAGGCAGAGGAAGTTGCAGAGAGAGAGGAAGACAAAGAATCCGAAGCAGGCTCCAGGCTCCGAGCGGTCAGCACAGAGCCTGATGGCGGGGCTCGAACTCATGAACTGCGAGATCATAACCTGAGCCAAGGTCGGGTGCTTAACTGACTGAGCCTCCCAGGTGCACCTTGTCGGCACATTTTAAAAGGTTGTGCTATGAAAGTGCAAGCTGCACGAGCGTTTTCTCCCTTGACTTCTTAACAGCCCCAGTGAAGAATGTTATTAGTGTTTTCAGATGAGGAAATCGTGGCCCCTGGGGCTTTGCTGCCGAGCAGTGAGGCCTCCCAGCTCTTCCCATTCTCTGACCTTCAGTGGCTCCCTATTATCTGGGATAAGTACACACTTTTTAGATTGGACAAGACGTCTGTCCGCACGCTGATATCCATCTGTTTTTTCCAGCTGAATTTCTTACCCCTCCTCCACCATGCCCACCCTAAGCTATAGTCAGAGTAAAACAACACTCACGGGGCCCTCACCATGTTCCAGGCTCTTTAAGAGCACTAACAACTCGTAACAACTTCTATGAGGTCCTGGCCCTGTTAACCATCTCCACTTTACAGATGAGGAAACTGAGGCACAGGGAAGCTAAGAAACTTGACCCAAAGCCCTGTAGCTACCTCATTTGCATGCATTTGCCCACACACTCACTCTGTCTGGGGTCCCCACGCCTGACTTGGGTGCCTTGCAGACCGCAACTTTTCTTCCAAGCCTCACTGACAATCATCGTCACGAAACCTTGCCTGGTCCCTTCTCCCCCGGTGGAAATCCCCTTGCCCCATTTGGGCCCTCAGTGTACCTCAGTGTGAGCTCTTTTTATTCTTTTTTTTTTTTTTTTTTTAATTTTAGAGAGAGAGAGCGCGCGAGCAGGGGAAAGGGGCAGAGGGAGAGAGAGACAGAGAGACAGAGAAAGGGAATGAATCTTAAGCAGGCTCCACAGCACAGAGCCCGATGTGGGGCTCGACCCCACGACCCTGGCATCGTGACCTGAGCTGAAATTAAGAGTCAGATGCTCAACCGACTGAGCCGCCCGGGTGCCCCAGTACAGAGCTCTTTTGTACCACTCCTGTTACCATAAGCCCCTCGAAGACACAACTGGTTTTTAAGCTCTTTGTACCTGCAGAGCCCTGGATGCCTGGCCCAGGTTAAGAAGTACTTACTCAGCCGAATGCTGAAGGAATGAAGGAATGAATTGATGAAGGTACTGCTTCCCGAGTTGGGTGTTTATACACCAGACCGGTTTGGGGGTGGCCGGGAGTCTGGGGGAGCGACCGGCCTCGTTCTGATCGGTCTGTGTCTCTTGGGCAAGCTGCTGAGATTCTAAGTCCACCCTGATCTGACTAGGGGACAGCGGCTCAGGCTCGCCCTAAATACGAAGAGGGCAGGTGTAGGTCCCCCAGAAGGCAGGATGAAACAGCCCTCTGCAAGCCGGGTTCCAGGAGCAGAGCTCCATGATGAGGACACCGCCATGCCATACAGCCGGTGGCAGCGTCCCTTCTGTGGAGCCACGATGGAGCCTCCCTCTGCATCCTGGTCTTGGAGGACAGCAGGTTCCATACGATACAAAAGGCCCTGGGGAGCGTCTCCGTGGGACCAACGCAAAGTTAGCTTTTACAGCTCAGCAAGCTGAGGCTGCAGACCACCCATCGCAGCGCAGGCGAAATGCTTCTGGCGTTTTCTTCAGATTCGACGTACCCGGAGGGCTTCTAAATGCTCCCGCGCGAGAGTGCCTCTTCCCGATCAGGTGCCTCTGGTTTAAGGTTGCCAAAGCCCCCCTGCCCCGCAGGGAACACACGCTGCCCTCCCAGGCCTCCTCCACACCCCAACTTTCTAGTCACTTGCTGGAACGCGGGGACCTGCTTTAATTTGTTGGGTTGTTCTTTTCCCACCCTACCCTATGCACCCTGGAGGAGAATGCGGTTAGGTAAAGACCGCACCTGCACATGTTCATCCTTGACCTCCATCTCATTCTCTACACCCGCATTCTATTTTTTTAATGTTTGTTTATTTTTGGGAGAGAGTGGGGGAGGGGCAGAGAGAGAGAGAGGGAGACACAGAATCCGAAGCAGGCTTCAGGCTCTGAGCTGTCAGCCCAGAGCCCGACGCGGGGCTCGAACTCACGGACTGTGAGATCGTGACCTGAGCTCAACCGACTGAGCCCCCCAGGCGCCCCTGTACACCCACATTTTAAAAAGAAAATAAAGAGGGGCGCCTGGGGGGCTCAGTCAGTTTAGCGGCCGACTTCGGCTCAGGTCATGATCTCGCGGTCTGGTCCTTGAGTTCGAGCCCCGCGTCAGGCTCTGTGCCTGTTTCAGATTCTGTGTCTCCCTCTCTCTGACTCTCCCCCATTAATGCTCTGTCTCTCTCTGTCTCAAAAATAAATAAACGTTAAAAAAAAATTAAAAAAAAAAAAAAGAAAGAGAAAACATGTCCTCCGCATAATCCTCGCTATTAGAATTCCCCGTTCTGCTTTGAACATGGGTCTTGCCACCAGTGAGGGCTTCTCTGCCAAGCAGAGGGGCGGGGAGGGGGACTCCAAAGGGCCAGCGGCTCACCCCTGGCCAGAGGGGGCAGGAGTTTCTCTTTCACACTTACCCCCGGCTGGCCTTCACCCCCTCCTCTCTCCAGCGCATCACCTACCTCCCCCGTGGGCTGTCCAAGTCTGTCCCATGCCATCGTCCTCAACAAGCCTGGGGCTCACTGGAGCCGAACTGGGTGACAGGTGCTTCCGTTCCAAGCCTACGACTTGAAAATAAAGTAATCCAAAACGGAATCCCTTTTACGTCACGAGACCGGGCTGCCCCCGTGGCCCCCCAGTGGGAACAGTGTGTGTTTCACGCGTGTGTAGTGGAACAGCACAGGTACACTTCTAAGGAGAGAAATGGACAGACAAGGAATCGGGGTGACTGTGGCTAATGCCAGGGTTAGTGCACTCTCATACTCTTTCTTTTTTTTTTAATTTTTTTTTTTAACGTTTATTTATTTTTGAGACAGAGAGAGACAGAGCATGAATGGGGGAGGGGCAGAGAGAGAGGGAGGCACAGAATCGGAAGCAGGCTCCAGGCTCTGAGCCATCAGTCCAGAGCCCGACGCGGGGCTCGAACTCGCGGCCCGCGAGATCGTGACCTGAGCCGAAGTCGGACGCTTAACCGACTGAGCCACCCAGGCGCCCCTCGTACTCTTTCTTATTGAGGATGAAAATCTAAGACTTACCAAGGGCCTGGGACTTGGGACTGGCTTGGCGTCTTTCTGCTCCTCTAGCCCATTCTCCCCTTCTTCAGCGTATGGGGGTCGTGACAATGTAGGGCTCGGTGCGGCAGTCCACTGAGTGCCTGTCAGCCTTCGATGCAGGTTAATTTACCCAACTTCCTAACTTTCAGCTAAGCCTGTTCCAGATTTCAGCCCCTTGACCCCAAAGTTCCCCGGATGCCTGTTCTCACTAGGACACGTACCTGATTCTCCTCTTGCCTGAGACTGAGGCTACGGGGTTCCAGACTGGACAAGAGCCCAGGCTTGGGGGTCGCGTATCACGGTTCTTTAAGGAAAGGATTCCCCACTTGCTCTGAACCCACCTTCCCTGTGGGCCCCAAGGATGCCTGTGCTCCCACTGCCAGGCAAGCAGCCTAGAGGCCGGCAAAGTCTTAATGCTGAACGGACAGTGCTCCTAAGTGATCGTTTCATGTCGAAAACGGGCATCAGAGATGAATACCAGAAAGGTACATACCTTGGGGCGCCTGGGTGGCTTGGTCGGTTAAGCGTCCGACTTCGGCTCAGGTCATGATCTCAAGGTCCGTGAGTTCGAGCCCCGCGTCGGGCTCTGTGCTGACAGCTCAGAGCCTGGAGCCTGTTTCAGATTCTGTGTCTCCCTCTCTCTCTGCCCCTCCCCTGTTCATGCTCTGTCTCTCTCTGTCTCAAAAATAAATAAACGTTTTAAAAAAAGTTAAAAAAAAAGAAAGGTACATACCTAATTATTAGATGGCAAGAATGGCTTTTTGTTTTAGACAACAGGTTGTTTATTACGGCGTTTCCCGGATTCCGCGCGGTATCTGGCAGCTGGTATTTCTAGGTGGTCCCTAGACTGGGTCACTCGACTTATTCTCAGAGTTCTGGGTGTCACTTCCCTAGACCGGAAGCCGTGGGATAGTAAAAAGTCCCAGGCCCAGGAGAACGCAGCAGTGAGGTCCAGACACAGCATCAAGTGTCCGCTTAGCAAGCTGCAGTTTTCATATTTATAATAAAACGGGCTGCAGAAAAAGAAAAGTAACTTTCCCTTTTGTGCTGGTGTTTCCAAAGGCAGACAGCACCTCTCTGGCGACAGACGGGGTCTGCGTCGGCAGATGTGACATTTCCTGAGCGTCCGCTATTTAATGACAGATCTACTATTTAGCTGTGCAGTCGTCACACATGAGTGAGCTTTAGCGGTAAATGGGCCCTTATTAACAATAAGTGCCAATGCCAAGCTGTGTGCACCTGAAAGAACTCTGATGCAAGGGGTGCCCACTGCTCCTCTCTCAGAAGGTCCTTCTGTGCCATTTTATCTCTGCAATGGGGCATTTCAAAAGATAAAATAACTATAGTAACCACAAACTAGCCACCGTAGTTTTCCTTCCCAGCATTCGGAAAAATCTGCAGTTGCCCCTTCCCCAGGATTTACCAAAATTCAGGCAGAAGAAAGAGAGGCTGGGAATTGGAAGTCCTGAGCTTAACCTTGGATCTGTAAACATTGGTAGGCCCGGGGCGAGGTGGCCTCGGCAACATCCTGCAGCAGTGCGGTGACACTTTGTGTCTCCAGGCCTCTTGTGTGGCATAAACCAGTAAGGTTCACGGTCTCCTGAACCCCTGGGTCAGAGGTGGTTGAAGGCATTGCTGGGAGAGGGGTGACCTTGTGTTAGGTTCCTGGCGGCGTATGCTCTCACAGGGCCACCACGTGTGTGGGTTCAACGTGACCGTGATCGTTATGGAGACCTGCTTTGTGCCAAGGGCTTAGCACGACTCTTTGCCTAAGAATCACGTAAATCCTTCCACATAGGGATTATTATTCCCATTTTACTGATGAGAAAGCTACGTTAGAATGATATGTTTAGGGGCGCCTGGGTGGCTCAGTCGGTTAAGCAACCGACTTGTGATCTCGACTTAGGTCATGATCTCACAGTTTGTGAGTTCAAGCCCTGCATCGGGCTCTGTGCTGTCAGTGAAGAGCCTGCTTGGGGTTCTCTCTCTCCCTCTCTTTCTGCCCCTCTGCCACGCATGTGCACACGTGCTCACACTCTCACCACATGAACCTTAAAAATAAAATAAAATAATAAAATAATATGTGCACGGTCACACAGCTGGTAAGAGCTGGCATCTGACTTTAAAGTCTATGATCTTTCCAGTAAACTCATACCCTCAACAATAGTAATTTGTACATGTATATTATAAATTTTTAAAATACTAAAATTTCAGGGGCGCCTGGGTGGCTCAGTCAGTTAAATGTCCGACTGTTGATTTCAGCTCAGGTCATGATCTCACGCTTCATGAGTTTGAACCCTGTTTCGGGCTCTGCGCTGACAGTGAGGAGCCCCCTTGGGATTCTGTCTCCCTCTCTCTCTGCCCCTCCCCTGCTCACGCTCTTTCTGTCTCCCAAAATAAATAAACATTAAAAAAATACTAAATTTTTATCATAGTAATAGAACACCACATAATATAATTATTATAAAGTAAGAATAGCTACTGTGGGGGCACCTGGGTGGCTCAGTCGGCTGAGCGTCCGACTTCGGCTCAGGTCATGATCTCACGGTTCGTGAGTTCGAGCCCCGTGTCGGGCTCTGTGCTGACAGCTCAGAGCCTGGAGCCTGCTTCGAATTCTGTGTCTCCCCCTCTCTCTGCCCCTCCCCTGCTCGTGCTCTGTGTCTCTCTCAAATATAAATAAATAAACATTGAAAACAAATTAAAAAAAAAGAATAGCTGGCATGTATTAAACACTCATGTAGCAGCACAGTCATAAGCGGCTCTTTTCATGATCACCGTAACCCCGCTAGGAAGGTACTGTTGTCAGGACGAGCTTCTAGATAGGCCTGCGGGAGGTTAAATCACTCGTGCAGATACAGCGCGGTAAACGGTGCAGCCAGAGCCCAAACCCAGGCAGCCTGTGGGCAGAGCGTGTGCCCCAGCCTCCAGGCTACCCTCCACATGGTCCTAGGGAGGCCAGGCAGACAGCAAGTGCCCTTAGCCTTGGAGCTGCTCGTCCAGGGACGCCCGAGAACCCCACGTCCCACTTCGCTTTGGACCCAAGAAGGACTGTGTCTTAGGATGCATTTTAAAACCCGCTCATCCATTCGAAATGAGTTCCCTAACACGATGAGCTAAGAGATGGGGCCTCTTGTATGTAGGCCGCTGTCACAATTCCAGTCCTTGCTGCCAGACCAGCCCCTGAAACGTGCCTGCCTCCACCCTCCCAGCCTGGCCAGCTTTTCCCTGGCCTGCTAATTGGAGTGAAGAACCTCGCTCCCAGAGGCTGCCTGGCCCCCAGCAGCCCTTCCCTGGCTGCAGACCCCCTCCGGGCCATGCTTCCTCCCTGCTGGGCTTGCGGGCTGAGGCTGACACATGCACCAGACAGGAGCTTCGGGGAACTTCCCCCCCCTCCCCGAAGCACTTCCTTAGCGAGCACATCTCATTACTGGGCTCCATTTTCTGGTCCTGCACATGCTCCCCTCACGCTTAGCTTTCTGGTGCTACCACCTGTCACCTTTCCCGGCGTGGCTTTTAATAATGTAAATCTCCCCTCTCTGATGGCATCACCGCTCATCATGTGCCATCTGGCGCCACATGAGCTCACCCGCTGGCACCCCTGAGAAGCCAGCCACCCAGCGCAGGGACAGTACCCTGTCTTTAAGGGGGTTCGGCTCTGGCCCAGCCCCCAATGAACAGGTTCAGGCTCTGCTGGCTTTGGTGGAAGGGACAAGCCTCTTCTCTGGCTCCATCTGACCCAGGACGCTCACTGCAGGGCGAGTGGGTCAGGGGCCCCTGCTCTTTCACCTTCGCCAGCGGGCAACTGGCTTTGGGCAAGTCACTTAAGTACCCACTGCCCTTAAAGTAAGGATGATGGTGGTAATGGCCATGTTAACGTTTCCCTAATAAAGCTGTTGTGGGGAATCAAATGGAAATAAGGATGAGAAGATCCCCTGTAAATATAAAATTCGGGGCGCCTGAGTGGCTCAGTCGGTTAAGCATCTGACTCTTGGTTTCAGCTCAGGTCATGATCTCATGGTTTGTGGGTTCAAGCCCCACGTCACGTTCTGTGCTGTATGGAGCCTGCTTGGGATTCTCTCTCTCCCGCTCTCTCTGCCCCTTGCCCACTCATGTTCTCTCTCTCTCTCTCTCTCTCTCAAAATAAATTTTATTAAAAACTTTTACTGGGTGGCTCAGTTGGTTGAGTGTCAGGCTTCAGCTCAGGTCATGAGCTTGTGGTTCATGAGTTCGAGCCCCGCGTCGGGCTCTGTGCGGACAGCTCGGAGCCTGGAGCCTGCTTCGGATGCTGTGTCCCCCTCTCTGTCTGCCCTACCCCCACTTGTGCTCTGTCTTTCTGTCTCTCAAAAATGAATAAACATTACAAAAAATTTTTTAATAAAATTTGTGAAGAAGTTATGGCCGTGGTACAGATGGCTGGTGATGAGTCAGTGATGAAGTCACTGATTTTGTCAACACAGAGTAGATGCTCCCCCAGATAGGCCAGGGGAGCTCTCAGCCTCGTGGCATCTGCCCTCCTAGCCCCCAGACTCAGCACCGGATCCTGTTCCCCTGGACCTTTTCTGGGGGAATGGCCCCATGAACCTTGACTGGGTCAGTAGGATTACTATTGTAGTTTGGTGCAAAGAAACTCTGTCCGATTTAGTTTGATTCTGCAAGTAACTGAGCTGTGATGCATGGATCTGTATAATTCTGTAAAGATAACTGTGTTTGGATGGAACACAACTCTCAGATATGTTTAAAGTCTCCCTCTGTTAACTTAGGGAGCACGGCCCTCTCGTCCACCCATCCCTCCCAGGATCAGGGTTATTCGAGACTTCCAACAGCTCGTCTGTCAGGTCAAGCAGGCACATTGGGTAAATCGAACGGGAAAGGAAAGTCATGTATATGGGGGTCGGTGTGTCGGTGATGGGTTAGCACTAGAATCTTAGGTTATAAAGTGGAGAGTGTCCTTTACATAACAGCTGGAAAATTACACCTTTAATCCCCTTTGGAAACTTTTACAGTAGATTTGTCAGAATGTCCTAAGCACGGAAGGATGTGAAGGGTTGCTGAATTTCGTGGTAGGTCAGAAAAGTAAGAGTGCTGAGAATACATACTGGGGGCACACTGTTTACGGCTCCTGTCCTCTGATCATCTCTCTTAGAATGTCTGGAGAATCTTCTGGAAGGGACTAAGGAGCCATAAGCAGACAACATGAGCATATCCAGAACATCTGATCAAGACAGGAAAGAAAGGAATGAAATAAGGGAAACACCACATCCAGATTTTAGAGGTTCAGATCACATTCAACAGGGAGCGCATACCTTTGCAAAAGATAGAAGTCAGACCACTTGGTCTTTAATTTAATTTGTTGGGGGGGAGGGAGGAAAGTCATTTGATCCCGTCACTCCTGTCACTATGTATGGGCAGGCTCATTCAAGAATTTTTTGCTTTCAGTTTTAAAATTAAGGTTGGTAGGGGCACCTGGGTGTCACAGTCATTTAAGCGTCCAACTCTCGAACTCTGCTCGGGTCATGATCTTGCAGTTCATGAGTTTGAGCCCCGCATCAGGCTCTGTGCTGATGGCATGGAACCTGCTTGGGATTCTCTCTCTCCCTCTCTCTCTCTCTCTCTCTCTCTCTCTCTCAAAATAAATAAATAAACTTAAAAAAATAAAATAAAAATTAAGGCTGGTAGAAAGGCTTCTGATGTCATTCACCTGGTGTAGAAAAGTCTATTTTACACTAGTTGATTTGAGGAATATGCCTTCTTCTTTCCTTCCTTTTTTCTTTTTTCCTTTCTTCTTTCTTCCTTCCTTCTTTCTTTTTTCTTTCTTCCTTTCTTCTTTCTTGAACAATATTTTATATGTGTGTAGTGCTTTATATTCTGCCTTTATTTCTTTGTTGCTTCCCACCTGTCCTTCAAGACAGGGGTCGTGGGTGGTACAACAGCCCAACTTTAGGGGTATGGAAGCCAGGGTCCACACCTGAAGTCACACAGCCACTCAGTGGTGGTGACGTTTGGACTAGAACCCAGTCCCCTGGCTCCTAGCTCACCGTGGTGCCCATCACACCTGGAACCTGTAAGAAAGGAGATTGGCTCATCCCATGCAGGGACCCTTCTGTTATCTCTCATTTCTCCCTCAAGAGCTGAACCCCACCTGAAAATCTAGGGAAAGCAGGAAAGTCACCCTGGTGTGCGGTGAGGTCAGCACAGTGCTCCCTCCGCGGACGTCCAGCCTCCACTCCCACCAGGCAGGGCTGGGGCACCGACTCTGGCTTTCTCTCTTCTGAGGCGGACAAGGTCGCCTAGAGGACAGAGTGATGGATATTTCCGTGGCTCACGTCTGTCACAAGGAACCTCAGCGTCTCCATCGCAGGCGCCGGCCTCAGCGGGAAAGACGCAGGGTCCTGGAACAGACTGGTTCTGTGGTTTGGCCGTTCTGTCTCAGCCGACGCGCCCTTCGGTTCCAGACTCTTCTCCGAACCATCCAACTTGTTCACTTTTCTTGTTGGTGGATTTTGACGAACCTGTCACACTGGGCTCTGGTTTGCCTTGAACCCTTCCCAGACATGTTTTAGGAACTTAGGAATAGATCTGGGGGCACCTGGGTGGCTCAGTCGGGCTCTCTGCTGTCAGCACAGAGCCTGCTTCAGATCCTCTCTCTCTGCCTCCCTCTCTCTGCTCCTTCCTCGCTCACTCTATACAAAATAATAAATAAAAAAAAATTTAGGGGCGCCTGGGTGGCTCAGTCGGTTAAGCATCCAACTTCAGCTCAGGTCATGATCTCATGGTCCATGAGTTTCAAGCCCCAGGTCGGGCTCTGTGCTGACAGCTCAGAGCCTGGAACCTGCTTCAGGTTCTGTGTCTCCCTCTCTCTCTCTGCCCCTGCTCTGCTCACGCTCTCTCTCTCTCTCTCTCTCTCTCTCTCTCTCTCAAAAATAAGTAAACATTGAAATTTTTTTTTAATTAAAAAAACAAAGAACAGATCTGGAAGGCTCAAAGATAACTCTAATACTCTGCGATCAGGACAAAAATGATGCCCAAATGGCATTTCTTGTGAGGTTGGTCTGACTTCACCTTGATTCATTTCTACTGACCTGATTCTTAAAAAGTTGTGGACTGGAGGGCACCTGGGTGGCTCAGTCGGTTAAGCGTCTCTTAATTTTGGCTCAGGTCATGATCTCACGGTTCGTGGGATTGAGCCCCACGTCTAGCTCTGTACTGATGGCACAGGGCCTGCTTGGGATTCTCTCCCTCTCTCTCTCTCTCTCTCTCTCTCTCTGTCTCTCTCAAAAAGAAATAAACTTTTTTAAAGAGTGTGGGCTTGGACATCAACGTAAGGAGATTCAAAATATAAAAGTGTAAAAAGACGTGCAAGGTGTCAGCACTTAATTGACTCTGAAGCCTCTAGCCTTGTAGGGGAAACGACGTATCCTTGGTGACACAGGTGCACTGAGCATTTCCCGTGGCCGCGACACGGTCCAGGGGCCAGTCACTGTCTCCTGTGTGTCTGTTGGGGGCCTTCATTGCGGGGGCCCCACAAAGGAGTGTAAACAAAGCTGGAGCGTGAGAACGGTGACTGGTGGTCTCTCCCCACCCCCACCAACCTCACCACCATCCGTGGTCTTCTCTGTTGCTGAGCGAGCCTTCCAAAGGTCACGTTGGCCAGAGCCTTCCTTAGAGTCTGACGAAAACCTCCAGCTGGGAAGCTTCTGGGTAGAGAGAGGGGCAGTGAGGAGCCCCCTGCATCCACACCGGGTTCTCTTCTCCGTGACTAGAGATGGACACGAACATCTGTGCACATGATCACGTGTGGCGGCAACAGTGAGCGCCCGTGGGGACCACCCCTCAGGAGCCCCCGTGTGGTGGCCACACCGTGATGGAGCATCCACGCAGCCCAGGAGCGAGGTTCTGCCTCTGTCGATGAGTCTCTCGCAAATCCTCCTGGAATGTCTCGGGCCGTCCAGGGAGGGGGGCTGCCGTGGTTGATGAGCAAGACGCCCAGAGCTGCAGCCGGCCCCACCGGCCGCCGAGCCATTAGAGAGATGAGGCAAAAGTGGGGTCTTGACCACTGAGGGTGGCTGTTGGTCGAGGAAATACCAACCTCCTGTCATTGGAATGTGTCCACTCAGACCGCGCCTTAGTTTTCTGGATCTCATTTTGCCAGTCCTGCCTTTGCGATTGAAAGCAGGGATCATCCCCCCTGCCCTGAGAGCTGGGAGACAGCTGTGGGTGTTCATGACGGCAGGGACCCTCTCTGTGCCCCAGAGCAGCAGGGACAGGAAGGGCTGAAGCAGGTGCCGCCGGGAACCCACCAGCATCTGCAACAAAAATGAAAACTTCTGGCAAGTCCGGGGGACCGTCTTGATCACAAGTGGTATCTTCAAAGCACTTTAATTACAGAGGATTAAGCCGAACGCCAAGTGCTGGAATGAGGGAAGAATTGGCACAAAGGAAGTCAAGCAGAAAAACCTAATTTCCTTCCTTTAAGGGGAGAAAAAAAATATCCATTTATTTAAATGAACTGCGAAGGGAAAGAATGGCATTTCCCCACCCCCACCCAGAGTTCAGTGGGTCTTGAAAGGACTGCGTGTCTCCTGGGCCAGACCAGCGGCCAGCACCGTCAGCCTGTCTGCAGAAATTGGAGGGCAGGCTCGGAACTTCATTACGATGCAGGAGCATCCCCCACCCCCCCACCCCCGGACAAATGACTCGCTAATTCAGCCCCTTCTCTCCCACGTCTCCATGCAGGCCCTTGCCTGGCTTAGCTCATAGTTTACATTCAGCACCTCTGGTTACCCAGAAATTGCATGTGAAATTGTGAAATCGAAAAGCAGCGGGCCATGTGACTCCATCAGTTCTGCCTGGCATTTGCATCCTCTTTGACTTGTAGCGCTCAGAGGCCGGGCGAGGGGCTTTGCTTACGGAAAGCCCAGAGGCCCCAGACACTACCAAAAGTTGCCGTTGGAATATGTGCCCTGGGCACACCTGCTGTGTGACTGGGGCAGATCTACCCGCACGAGCCGGGCTGAAATCAGCACGGAGACGTTCACAGTGAACGAGAGAATTGCCAGAATGGAACGTAGACCAATGTGCTGCTTGCTGTCACACACACAGTGACGGTGTTTTACTCATAGGAGCCTGCGAGGACCTGTGCGTAATCCCTAGCGCTGTCTGCAGGGATCCCCCCGTGGCATCCCGTTTGTGATTCACGGGACCCGGCGTCCGGGGCGAGAAGTTCTAAAACCTTACTGCTAACACGGTGATCAGAGAATGCTAGGATGTCACAGTTCAGAGGGAGGCGAGTATGGGGGAAGGAGGAAGAGGGAGAGAAACAGGAATCACGCACCCACCCTGTGCTGGTTACTCTGCAGGTCAATTTCTTTCATTCTTCCCATGGTCCCCTGAGAGAGGCCTCATTGTCCCTGTCACACAGGTGAGAACACTGAGGCTCCAAGAGGCTGGACCACATACGGGAGGCAGTACTTGTCATGATGTAAAAAGTATGAGCTTTGGTGTCAAGACAGAGGTGGGATCAGAGCCCAGCCTTACCACGAACATTTTCAGAGATTTGGGGCAAGTTCTGGAGCACTAGTTGTCTCATCTGGACAAGGGTACCTATGCATTGGCGTGTCGGACTCAGTAATGTCCTTTGGGTGACAGCACAGCCCTAGCACACAATAGACCCCCAGGAAATGGCAGGAATCGTTATATGACACCGCCCCCCCAGCGGGAGAACCAGGATTTAAACCCCGAGAGCCTCACCCCAGCCATGGGTTCCTTCCACTGTGACACCTGGCCTCCAGATCCACCCTGAGTGCTGTTCTGAAGGGATGGGAACCAGCACCGCTGGGACACAGCCAGGGCAACCGACGAGGCCCGTGCCCGTCAACCTTGTACATTGCAGGCCAGTTCCCGTGTCTCAACAGACAGGGAGAAGATAAACAGGAGGGTGCCCTCGCTCCATTATGCACAATGCAGAATATTCTCGGAGCATTTCTGCACGTTGGAGATCTTTTATTTAAAAATGTATAAACCCCTCTCTGCGAAACTGCCTGACTGACATTTCATCAGACCTGACAACTGATCCGATGAGGAAGGCAAGACACAGAGATGAGGTTTAAAAGAACCCTCTACAGAGCTGCAGGGTTCGCCACGTGGTATTATAAAAATCATCTGGGGGCGCCTGGGTGGCTCAGTCGGTTAGGCGTCTGACTTCAGCTCAGGTCACGATCTCACGGTCCGTGAGTTCGAGCCCCGCGTCCGGCTCTGTGCCGTGACAGCTCCGAGCCTGGAGCCTGCTTCGGATTCTGTGTCTCCTCCTCTCTCTGCCCCTCCCCCACTCATGCTCTGTCTCTCTCTATCAAAAAATGAATAAACTTTAAAAAAAATTTAAAAAAAAAAGAAAAAAAATCATCTGTCTCTCTCTGTCTGTTACCCTGTGTATCACCAGCCTTTGTGTCTTGGGAGCCTAGCCCAGTGCTGGAATATAGCAGGTGCTCACTGGCACATTTGGACTGAACTAGCAACACAGAAGCAGAGGCTGATAAGGGCGCAAACACCTTCCAGTTCCCCAGGACTTGAGCCTCCAGAGCTGTGTGTGCGGCTGCAGCTTGACTTCGGCTCACCTTAGGGCTCGGGGGGCAGGCGGTTTATTTCCATGAGTGCTCCGCTAGGCCGTGGGGGTGGAGCGGGCTGGCGGTCGTGTCTGGTCCGTGGTCAATTCCTCAGGAGGCGGGTTAAAGGGACCCGCTCCCGGTTCCCACTGAGACGCGTTTTCCTTCCCTGGAATGACAACTCCTGTGCACTCGCTTAATGGGATCCCAAATAACACGTTTCGAACGAATCTTTTTTCACCGTTGCTCCTTGGAACACATTTCAAATGCTGGCCATTAAAAACAGGCCATTTCACAAGCCTTTAATGATGACGCTAATAACTGTGGGTTTTTGTCTCCGAGAGTCCTGATGAGCGGAGGCGAGGAGTAAATTATGGAGCTAACGTTTATGTCTGTGGTTTGTCGATCTGTGAGGAGTCCTCTTCCAGGGAATTACGCCAGCCCCCAAACCTCGGCCATCCAGATTGCCTGTTCGCCTGTGTGACTGGCCCACCAGCATACAGTTAATTTTCAGTTTATATTAATAAGAAGGTAAAGAACACGATGTGCCGTTTCTGTAAGAAAGTAACGGACGTAGCAAAACATGCCACCTGGTAGTTAAAAACAGGTCAGTTTTTGCATAACCCGCTGAAGGTTATGTCGTTAACCCGTGTCATCATGAGAAGGTTCCCTGCCGCGGTGGATGCTCGTGTCCCCAGAGTGCATAGAGGGTGCCCCATCATAAAGTATCCAACGACGTCACTGCACGTCATTTCCCGCCTTTGTTTCCTGCAGGTGAAAGTCATGCTTCGCATCTGTTCCACGCTGGCCCGCGACACCTCCGAATCCAGCTCTTTCTTAAAGGTGGACCCGCGGAAGAAGCAGATCACCCTGTATGACCCCCTGACCTGCGGAGGTCAAAACGTCTTCCAGAAGAGAGGCAACCAAGTTCCCCCTAAGATGTTTGCCTTCGATGCCGTGTTTCCTCAAGATGCTTCTCAGGTGGGTGTGGCCCCTCCCACCGTCCCCAGCCACAGGCTCAGGCAGTGTTGATTGGTCCCAAGAAGGTCCCCGTCCACCAGGACCTGTGAGCTGGGAGGGTGTCTTCCAGAGTGTTCTGACGTGTCAGTTCTTCCGGCTGTACAACTTTTGGAAACCCGTGGGAGCTCCGTTGAATAGTTCGGTCCCGTTGAATTATCGGTGTCAGGGCTCGGGTGGCATCATCGTGCCAGGATTTCAACACAACACATCCTTGGAGAGAAGGAGGAGGGTGGAGGAGGGAGCCAGTCCGAGGATGGCTTACAGAAGCAGGGACTGGAAGGCAGAAGTGGAAATTTTAGGAACAACAGCAAGAAGATGGTGGCACGTGTGGTCCGCTAAGAACACCATGCCTGCCTGGGCTCCTGGGTGTGTCGAGGAGCTGGGTTTGAATCAGGCAGAGTTCTAGGGCCCTATAGGGGGCAAGTCCTAGTGAGGCATTGGTGTGGCAGGCAGGGAAACTGAGGCTCACATGCAGTCCTGCGGCCCGAATCGGTGAGGTGGAGTAGAGGGGAAGAAGAGAGGCGAGGGACAGCCGTCGTATTAGTTAGCTGGTGATGCGTTACAACTCAGGGGCTTAAACCAACGAGCATTTATTATTCCCTGTTAATCTATGGTCCGGCCGAGCGTTCTTCCATTTCTGGCTTGGCGCACTTACGTGTCTATCCCATGTTTGCGGGCTGCCTGGCTTTAGGCTGGTGTAGAATCCGCGTTGTTTCTCCTCAAGCAGCAGGCTCTCCGGGGCTTGCGCTCACAGCGGTGGAATGATCCAAGTACACACGCCTCCCGAGGCTAGGCTTGGCGTTGACATAAGGTCACTTCTGCTGCGTTCGGTTGGCTCAGATCTGAGGGGTGGGAAGAGACCCCGCGTCTTGAGTGGTGGCACTGCAAAGTCACCCTGCAAGGGGCGCGTGCACACGCACACGCACACACACGCACACACACACACACACACACACAGACACAGGGAGTGTGGAGAGTTATGGCCGTTCTGCTCCGAGTATAATTTGGAGGCTCCTTGGGGGCCCAGAGTGCTGAGATTCCTGGACCGGAGCTCCTGGAGCCAATCCCAGTAAGAACAGATGTCCACTGGAAGATTCAGTCACACCATCTGGTGCAGTTCATCTGCAGTGAATCGGCACGGCTGAATCTTCCGGTAGACGCGTCACCCAGGTTACAGGTGTGCGGTGACCTGCCTCGCCTGCATTCTGGCATCTTCGGATGCGTTTCCGGCTGGCCCTTCCCAGGATTCGTACAAAACAGGGTGCTTCAGGGTGGCCAATGCCTGCAGTGGAGCCTGAGGACAAGGGTGCTCGCAGCTCCTGTTTGTTTCCGACGCTGCATCCGAGTGTAGAAGAGAGGATACTCACACGGGCCCCGGAATCATACCACAGACACACAGTGCGTGTTCCAGGCTCCATTCGTTAACGAGCTGGGCACATGGTTTCCCCAAAGAGTTTCACCACGAAGAGACAAAATACAAAGAAGTTCGATAGTTTCTCTCTGACTTGTGTGTGTGTGTGTGTGTGTGTGTGTGTGTGGTACCACCCAGCTCACTAATCTAAACCTGACATCGTGTCTAATAAATGGCCTGCACGTAATGTAATTAACACAGTTGAAACTTTTCTGAAGCGGTTCTCCCCAAGTTGCAGAAATTCCAAAGCAAACCCTAAATGAAGTGCGGGCTGTTAATGAGTTTTAGATTTATTCCCGTAAAGAGCCATTTTTAATTGCTCACGTTTGCTTACATTTCACACAGGGCTCCACGCGACTGTCACACTTGCTTCTGGAAGCTTCTCTTTTGTTAAATTCGCCAATAATATAATGCATTGCATTTCTCTATTCAATTTGTGGTTTTCGGGAAGTTTCATATACATTAACCCACTGGACTCTTCTCGGATTCTGTGCTGTAAAAGAGGGAAGTTTTGCCATGTTCACATCCTGCGCAAGAAAACTGAGGCTCAAAGACGCAGCCTCTCATTCGTAGTCCCTTTCCTGAGCAGACCTCGCTTCCTGCTTTCCTCCCCATAATCTCTCTGTCCTGCATCTCTGACCTCCCGCCATTTTATTCGCTGTTTACTAGCAGTGTGTCCTTGGGTGGGTCACTGCACCTCTCTGGGCCTCAGCGTCCTCATCTGTAAGCTGAAGACAGACCCAAATCAATGTGATTCATTGAGCCGATACATACGAGATGCTCGAAATAGAGCCAGAGCGTGGCGAGTATTCGATAACTGTGAGCTATCTTTGCCTGTTGTGTCATCACTGATGACAGTCATGGTCAGCCTCAGCGCCCGAGGGGTGAGCACCCTTTGAGCCTCCAAGGCAGGAAAGCAGGCAAGTGGACGCGGTGGCTTCTGCTCTCAGGTCCTCAGTGAGCTCATGAGCTGCAGCCACCAGGGAGGTCCCAGGCGCTTATGAACTTGGCTTTCTCTCAGTCTCTCGGGACATCCACTAAGCAATGATTGGAACAGTCCTTGCTCCTCACTGCCCTGGTGGACCCTCCCTAGGACCCATGGTGGCCTTGGCAGTCATCAGCTGCCCCCTCCGGGGCAGACCTCTGCTGGGTCTGGCTGTGGGAATGTGTCTTAGTCCGTTTGGGCTGCCGTAACAAAACAGCACAGACTGGCGGGCTTATCAACTACAGAAATTTCTTTCCCACAGTTTTGGAGGCTGGAAAGTCCAAGACCAAATCCTTCCCAATTCACAGCTGTCTTCCTGCTGAACGGGGTGAGGGAGCTCTCTGGGGCATCTTCCCCAAGAACGCTGATCTCGTTCATGAGGGTTCCACCTTCATGACCTACTCACTGCCCCCCCCCACACACACACAAAGGCTTATTTCCAAATACCATCACAGTGGATGTTAGGTTTCTAGTTTTTTAATGTTGATTCATTTATTTTGAAAGAGAGCAAGCAAAGCAGGGAGGGACAGAGATAGAGACAGAGACAGAGACCAAGAGACAATCCCAAGCAGGCTCCACACTGTCAGTGCAGAACCTGATGCAGGGCTTGAAACCACAAACCGTGAGAACATGACCAGAGCTGAAATCAAGAGTTGGACGCTTAACCGACTGAGCCCCACAGCTGCCCCCGGACGTCAGGTTTGAACATAGCAGTTTTGGGGACACACATTCAGTCCCTCGCAGGAAGGGCAGTGGGGAGGACTCCAGCATGTGGGTAAGTGGAGGCTTCCTGCTGCCCGCGTCTGTGCTAGGGAAGGCTCCCTGCCTCTCTGGGCCCCCCAGACGGAAGGCAGCAGGGGGCCCCCAGGAGCCACTGTCAACCACTAACAATACGAGATGGACAGGTCATTGACCACTGGAATTGCAGGAATTCAGCAAGGGGAGCCCCGTGAGGCCACTCCCATGTCTCCTGTGGCCACTGGCCTTTGCATACACAACCAACTCTCAGCCCTCGTCTGTTTGGTGGCTGGCTCCAGGTGGGGCTGTGAGCCCCCTGGCCCCCCTCCTCACTTCATGTCCAAAGGAGGCAGAGTTCATGCAGCAAGAACTTCTCCCCCCTCTGCAGAGGTGCCCATGGGGAGTTCCAGATTCTACTGCTCGGGGCGCCTGGGGGCTCAGTGGACTGGCCTCCGACTTTGGTTCAGGTCCTCATCTCACGGTTCGTGAGTTCAAGCCCTGGGTCGGGCTCTGTGCTGACAGCAAGGAGCCTGTTTAGAGTCTCTCTCTCGCTCTTTCCCTGCCCCTCCCCCACTTGCGTGCGTGCTCTCCCCCACCCCAACACCTCAAATAAATAAACATTAAAAAGAATATTCTACTGCCTCAGTCTCAGGGCTTCGAGCCAGCCTCTCGCTGCCTAGGTCCTGGGGGTGTGACAGATCCTGTGGTCCCCATGGCAGCCTTGTCCTGCCCTCCCCAAGTCCAGGAGGAGCCCCTGGCAGAGTTGTTGAGGCACCACCAGAACAGACGGCGGGGTGGGGGTGGAGTATGGTTTTTCAGTTTGGGTTCGGGAGAGAAAATCGATTTCCAAGTATTCACGCCCATTGTACTCATGCAGCCTGGAGCTGAAAACTGGATTCCCACCGGGAGGCACGCTGCCCCGCCGACCGCAGAGCCCGGGTGTTTCACGCCTCTGAGTGCATCCCAAAGTTCGGACTCTGGCAGGAAGGGGACAGCACACAGTGCACTGTTTTGTCCTCCTGGAAGCCTCAGATGCTATCCAGAGAGTTCCCAGATGTCCCAAGTCAGGCCACAAAATGTACTGAGTTCTTGTCGTTTGAGGAGCGGTAGCTTATTGGGTGTTAATGGGGAAATACCGAAAGTTCTCAGAAGCCTGGCCCCCTCCGAGGACTTGAGAGTCATGTGGCAGACGAGACACAGCACGCTGAAGAGCATCCATTATAACACGCTGACGAGGGGCCTTTGACACTGTACATTGTTATCTGCCCAGAGAGAAAGAAAGGGCTGGTTTTGAAGAGAAGGGGACGTGGCTCAAGAACGAGGAGGGAGGTTGGGAGAGAGAGTCGATGTAGATCACCAGACCCCTGCTTATGTGAGAAATGCAACGTTTCCCAAGGTCATTTTCTTGAAATGGTATGTCATCTTTTTCCCACTAACAAGCTTGGTCCAATTCTATGCTGTGTGTGTGTGTGTGTGAGTGAAGGAAGGATCCAGTTAGCAGAGGGCCAGTGGAAAGTCTAAATGCCTTGTCCAGCAGCCCAGAAGGGCAGATCAGGAAGGCCACGAGGTCCATGAAAACGCCCTGTGCTGTGGTCTCGTCCCAGCGTGTTGCTGCCTGGCCTGCGGAGACGGCCGCTGGAACGGGCTGCAAGTCAGCAGAAGGGTGGTTTGCGGGCGGTGTATGTGAGGCTCGGGCTTGCGAGAGGCAGAGGCACCGGACGGTTTCGAGCGGCCCAGAACTCCTTTACGGCCTGACCCGTCCGTAGCGCCCCGGCCGTGGGACCGGAGCCCCGGGGCCGCGGGCTCCCCTCGCCGTTGCTCACGGTCCACTCACTGCACGTGTCCCCTCTTGTGTCCGCCAGGCCGAGGTGTGTGCTGGAACCGTGGCGGAGGTGATCCAGTCTGTGGTCAACGGGGCGGACGGCTGCGTCTTCTGCTTCGGCCACGCCAAGCTGGGTCAGTGAGAGCCGTGCTCGTCTCTGCTGTTAGTGTTCTGAATCACGCAGCCCGTGCTCCGGCGCGGGTCCCGGGGTCTGCGTCAGCAGATGGAAGGCGGCCGCCTGGACTGAAGAGTCACCAGTAACGGTTCCTGCTGCTAAAATGCAATGCCCGTCCCAAGTGGAGACCCAGTCACCTAGGAAACGGGGTGGGGTTCTTCCCACTTGGCCCAGGTCAGGGCTGCGCCCAGAGAGCCAGCAGGAGGAGGGACCCGCACCGAGCAGGGGCTCTTGGGTTCGGGGCGGTGGATGGAGCCCTCCGGGGAAAGCCCAGAACCGTGTCAGGACCTATCTGGGGAGCACCTGACAGCCGACCTTGCCTCCCAGCCTCTGGCCTGTGCCGGAGCGAGAAAGGACAAGGGGGTCAGGGGGCCAGGGGAGCACCCGGCCAGGGGGGTTGGATTGGACCCCCTTAGGGTGCCTTCGTACTCCTGGCCTGTGTCCCTCGGCTCGGCAGGCCTCACTTTCCAAGTCAGTAATTTGGGGTGCTCCCAAAGCACCCCTTTGCAGGGAGGGAGGCCGGTTCTAGGCCGGGACAGAAAACTCATTTCACCTCACTTCTGTCCTCTTGATCTCTGATCAAAGCGGCAACCCAGAGCTTAATAGAATTTGCTCATGCTATAAAAAGAGACACAGCATTGAACTTGAGGAAGGATATAAAGTGTAAGTATGTGCAGTTAATCTGTGGGGTGGTGATAAAAAGGGCCGTCATAGCATTGAAAGATGTCTGCCTTCCCACCGCGTGTGAGACAGTGCAGCGACCGGATGGTGTGGGATCCTCCTCGAGGGGAGCGGTGACTTCATCCCGTCTGGGCGCTCACGTTCTTTATTACAGCCATTTAGCGAGTAGTACCGGGAAAGGCTTACTGCTTCCCTTGCCTCTTCCTCTCCTTCCTTCCCTCCCCCCACCTCCCCTGTGGAGGGGGACACTCAAGCCGTGTTCCTGCCTTGCCTCGCCCCCCCAGGGAAGTCCTACACCATGATCGGAAAGGACGACTCCATGCAGAACCTTGGCATCATCCCCTGTGCTATCTCCTGGCTCTTCAAGCTGATAAACGAACGCAAGGAAAAGACGGGAGCCCGCTTCTCGGTGCGGATCTCAGCCGTGGAAGTGTGGGGCAAAGAGGAGAACCTGAAGGACCTGCTGTCTGAGGTGGCCACGGGCAGCCTGCAGGACGGCCAGTCCCCGGGCGTGTACCTGTGCGAGGACCCCATCTGCGGCACGCAGGTGATTGGCTCTGGAGCTCAGTGTGGGGGAGGTGGGGGGGGGGTCCAGAGTGGCTCCTCGAGGGGGAGGCTCCTCTGTGACTCACTCCACATGCACACAGAGGAGGCTCGTGAGTGTTTACTTGCAGGTGGACGGGGACTTTACGGCCTGCAGCTGGCCGCAGGGCCATCGGCCCCTAACCTAAATATTTGTACCTTGGATCTGACAGTGAGCAGCAACCACAATTATTGGAGCCCCCGGGGCAAGTTGAATTCACTTTCTTTACGCCCCCTCTCAAGAAAAAAAAGAAAGTACAGTCTTTCTTTTGTGTAACAACAAGCCGAAATATTTACTGCTCTGCACAAATAGCTCCAGCCATTACTGGCGCTGTTTACGGGTCTATAAACTGTGTTTCTGGCACTGGTTTACAGCTGGGTTAGTAGTGCTGTAGGAAACGCTAATAACCACTTTCTAATTAGAACCATGAAATAATTGCTGGAACCGTGGAAGCCAAGAGAGGCTCCAGTCCACCTTCGCGGGAGGTGGTGCCTGTTCTGTGCGTCTCACGCTTGCCGGCTGACAGCAGGTGGAGTGAGTCTGGTTCATATCCAGAAGAATCTGCCCTTCCAATCTCCAGAAGGCTTTATTTCCTAGTTTTTTTCTGATAAGTGTTCATTTTGATGAGTGCCTGCCTCATCCCCGGTGGGATTGTTTTCTCGGGCGAGGTTCCCTCCAAGTTGCACCCATCTGTTCACACCTGGCCGTGTTCTTCCCCGGCTCAAAGCACCTCAGATCCTTCCATTTCTGTTATGAATCCCCCATTGCAAACCTCCTCATGATTTGTGGGGTCCTACATGACCCCTGCCTACCTTTCCAGCATCATCTCTTGCCATGCCTCTTTTTTTTTTTTAATTTTTAAAAATGTTTTATTATTTATTTCTGAGAGAGAGAGAGAGAGAGAGAGAGAGAGTGTGTGTGTGTGTGTGTGTGTGTGTGCAGGTGGGGGAGGGGCAGAGAGAGAGGGAGACACAGAATCTGAAGCAGGCTCCAGGCTCTGAGCTGTCAGCACAGAGCCCAATCCCGGGCTCGAACCCACGAACCGTGAGATCATGACCTGAGCCGAAGTCGGACGCTCAACCGCCTGAGCCACCTAAGTGCCCCTCTTACCACTCCTGTTAAGTTACATTCAGGTCCCTTAAAAAAGGCAGCACCCCTCAAACTTCACTGTGCATATGAATCACAGGGGATCTTGTGAAAATGCAGGTTCTGGTTGAATCCATCTGGGATGGGGCCCCTGCTTGTGAATTGGTAACGAGTTTCCCAGTGATTGAGCACACTTTCAGTTGGAGGGCACTCAGACACCAGCCATC